>NW_026970332.1:0-314468 GCF_028390025.1 Pseudophryne corroboree | reverse complement strand
AGGACGGAGCGCCGCCGCTATACCACCGAGAGGAGTTACGGAGCGCCGCGTCACCGTGACAACACTCCTCACTGCCCCGCCCCCTCTGTCAATAACTTTATTATTCACTAAACAATGAGCAACTTCAGGATCGGGGAAATCTGACTCTAACCCTGTCTCTGTGTTCCCCATGTCACGTGTTCCTCTGTCTCTGTGTTCCCCATGTCACGTGTGACCCTGTCTCTGTATCCTCCCATGTCACGTCTGACCCTGTCTCTATCCCCCCATGACATGTCTGACCCTGTCTCCGTATCCCCTCCCATGTTATATCTGACCCTGTCTCTCCCACATCTCATGTCTGACCCTGTCTCTGTATCCCCCCCATGTCATGTCTGACCCTGTATCTGTATCCCCCCATGTCATGTCTGACCCTGTCTCTGTATCCCCCCCATGTCATGTCTGACCCTGTCTCTGTATCCCCCCATTTCATGTCTGACCCTGTCTCTGTATCCCCCCATGTTATATCTGACCCTGTCTCTGTATCACCCCCCATCTGATGTCTGGCCCTGTCTCTGTATCCCCCATGACATCGCTGACCCTGTCTCTGTATCCCCCCATGTCACGTGTGACCCTGTCTCTGTGTTCCCCATGTCACGTGTGACCCTGTCTCTGTGTTCTCCATGTCACGTGTGACCCTGTCTCTCTATCCCCCCATGTCACGTCTGACCCTGTCTCTGTATCCCCCCATGTCACGTCTGACCCGGTCTCTGTATCCCCCCATGTCATGTCTGACCCTGTCTCTGTATCCCCCCATGTCATGTCTGACCCTGTCTCTGTATCCCCCCATGTCATGTCTGACCCTGTCTCTGTATCCCCCCATGTTATATCTGACCCTGTCTCTGTATCACCCCCCATCTGATGTCTGGCCCTGTCTCTGTATCCCCCATGACATCGCTGACCCTGTCTCTGTATCCCCCCATGTCACGTGTGACCCTGTCTCTGTGTTCCCCATGTCACGTGTGACCCTGTCTCTGTGTTCTCCATGTCACGTGTGACCCTGTCTCTCTATCCCCCCATGTCACGTCTGACCCTGTCTCTGTATCCCCCCATGTCACGTCTGACCCTGTCTCTATCCCCCCATGTCACGTCTGACCCTGTCTCTATCCCCCCATGTCACGTCTGACCCTGTCTCTATTCCCCCATGTCACGTCTGACCCTGTCTCTATCCCCAAATGTCACGTCTGACCATGTCTCTGTAGCCCCCATGTCACGTCTGACCCTGTCTCTGTATCCCCCCATGTCACGTCTGACCCTGTCTCTATCCCCCCATGTCACGTCTGACCCTGTCTCTATCCCCCCATGTCACGTCTGACCCTGTCTCTATTCCCCCATGTCACGTCTGACCCTGTCTCTATCCCCAAATGTCACGTCTGACCATGTCTCTGTATCCCCCCATGTCACGTCTGACCCTGTCTCTGTATCCCCCCATGTCACGTCTGACCCTGTCTCTATCCCCCCATGTCACGTCTGACCCTGTCTCTATCCCCCCATGTCACGTCTGACCCTGTCTCTATTCCCCCATGTCACGTCTGACCCTGTCTCTATCCCCAAATGTCACGTCTGACCATGTCTCTGTATCCCCCCATGTCACGTCTGACCCTGTCTCTATCCCCCCATGTCACGTCTGACCCTGTCTCTATCCCCCCATGTCACGTCTGACCCTGTCTCTATTCCCCCATGTCACGTCTGACCCTGTCTCTATCCCCAAATGTCACGTCTGACCTTGTCTCTGTATCCCCCCATGTCATGTCTGACCCTGTCTCTATCCCCCCATGTCACGTCTGACCCTGTCTCTGTATCCCCCATGTCATGTCTGACCCTGTCTCTATCCCCCCATGTCACGTCTGACCATGTCTCCCCCATGTCACGTCTGACCCTGTCTCTATCCCCCCATGTCACGTCTGACCCTGTCTCTATCCCCCCATGTCACGTCTGACCCTGTCTCTATCCCCCCATGTCACGTCTGACCCTGTATCCCCCATGTCATGTCTGACCCTGTCTCCGTATCCCCTCCCATGTTATATCTGACCCTGTCTCTGTATCCCCCACATCTGATGTCTGACCCTGTCTCCGTATCCCCCCATGTCATGTCTGACCCTGTCTCTGTATCCCCCCCCCCCATTTCATGTCTGACCCTGTCTCTGTATCCCCCCATGTCATGTCTGACCCTGTCTCTGTATCCCCCCCATGTCATGTCTGACCCTGTCTCTGTATCCCCCCCATGTCATGTCTGACCCTGTCTCTGTATCCCCCCCATTTCATGTCTGACCCTGTCTCTGTATCCCCCATGTTATATCTGACCCTGTCTCTGTATCACCCCATCTCACGTCTGACCCTGTCTCTGTATCCCCCTCATGTTATATCTGACCCTGTCTCTGTATCCCCCCATGTCACGTCTGACCCTGTCTCTGTATCCCCCCATGTCACGTCTGACCCTGTCTCTGTATCCCCCCATGTCACGTCTGACCCTGTCTCTGTATCCCCCCATGTCACGTCTGACCCTGTCTCTGTATCCCCCATGTCAGGTCTGACCCTGTCTCTGTATCACCCCCCATCTCACGTCTGACCCTGTCTCTATCTCCCCATGTCACGTCTGACCCTGTCTCTTTATCCCCCCCATGTCACGTCTGACCCTATCTCTGTATCACTCCCCGTCACGTCTGACCCGTGTCTCTGTATCCCCCATGACATCTCTGACCCTGTCTCCATATCCCCTCCCATGTTATTTCTGACCCTGTCTCTGTATCCCCCACATCTCATGTCTGACGCTGTCTCCGTATCCCCCCATGTCACGTCTTGCCCTGTCTCTGTATCCCCCATGTCATGTCTGACCCTGTCTCTGTATCCCCCCATGTCATGTCTGGCCCTTTCTCTGTATCCCCCCCATGTCATGTCTGACCCTGTCTCTGTATCCCCCCATGTCATGTCTGTCCCTGTCTCTGTATCCCCCCCATGTCATGTCTGACCCTGTCTCCGTATCCCCCCATGTTATATCTGGCCCTTTCTCTGTATCCCCCATGCAATGTCTGACCCTCTCTCTGTATCCCCCCGATATCACGTCTGGCCCTGTCTCTGTATCCCCCATGTCATGTCTGACCCTGTCTCTGTATCCCCCCATGTCATGTCTGACCCTGTCTCTGTATCCCCCCATGTCATGTCTGGCCCTTTCTCTGTATCCCCCCATGCCATGTCTGACCCTCTCTCTGTATCCCCCCGATGTCACGTCTGGCCCTGTCTCTGTATCCCCCATGTCATGTCTGACCCTGTCTCTGTATCCCCCCATGTCATGTCTGGCCCTGTCTCTGTATCCCCCCCATGTCATGTCTGACCCTGTCTCCGTATCCCCCCATGCCGCGTCTGGCCCTGTCTCTGTATCCCCCCATGCCGCGTCTGGCCCTGTCTCTGTATCCCCCCATGTCACGTCTGACCCTGTCTCTGTATCCCCCCATGACATGTCTGACCCTGTCTCTGTATCCCCCCCATGTCATGTCTGACCCTGTCTCTGTATCCCCCCCATGTCATATCTGACCCTGTCTCTGTATCCCCCCCATGTCATGTCTGACCCTGTCTCTGTATCCCCCCATGCCATGTCTGACCCTCTCTCTGTATCCCCTTGATGTCACGTCTGGCCCTGTCTCTGTATCCCCCCATGTCACGTCTGGCCCTGTCTCTGTATCCCCCATGTCATGTCTGACCCTGTCTCTGTATCCCCCCATGTCATGTCTGGCCCTGTCTCTGTATCCCCCCCATGTCATGTCTGACCCTGTCTCTGTATCCCCCCCATGTCATATCTGACCCTGTCTCTGTATCCCCCCCATGTCATGTCTGACCCTGTCTCTGTATCCCCCCCATGTCATGTCTGACCCTGTCTCTGTATCCCCCCCATGTCATGTCTGACCCTGTCTCTGTATCCCCCCATTCCGCGTCTGAACCTGTCTCTGTATCCCCCCCGATGTCACGTCTGGCCCTGTCTCTGTATCCCCCATGTCATGTCTGACCCTGTCTCTGTATCCCCCCATGTCATGTCTGGCCCTGTCTCTGTATCCCCCCATGTCATGTCTGGCCCTTTCTCTGTATCCCCCCATGCCATGTCTGACCCTCTCTCTGTATCCCCCCGATGTCACGTCTGGCCCTGTCTCTGTATCCCCCATGTCATGTCTGACCCTGTCTCTGTATCCCCCCATGTCATGTCTGGCCCTGTCTCTGTATCCCCCCCATGTCATGTCTGACCCTGTCTCCGTATCCCCCCATGCCGCGTCTGGCCCTGTCTCTGTATCCCCCCATGTCACGTCTGACCCTGTCTCTGTATCCCCCCATGACATGTCTGGCCCTGTCTCTGTATCCCCCCATGTCATGTCTGACCCTGTCTCTGTATCCCCCCCATGTCATGTCTGGCCCTGTCTCTGTATCCCCCCCATGTCATGTCTGACCCTGTCTCCGTATACCCCCATGCCATGTCTGACCCTCTCTCTGTATCCCCTTGATGTCTCGTCTGGCCCTGTCTCTGTATCCCCCCATGTCACGTCTGGCCCTGTCTCTGTATCCCCCCATTCCGCATCTGAACCTGTCTCTGTATCCCCCCCGATGTCACGTCTGGCCCTGTCTCTGTATCCCCCCATGTCATGTCTGACCCTGTCTCTGTATCCCCCCATGTCATGTCTGGCCCTGTCTCTGTATCCCCCCCATGTCTTGTCTGACCCTGTCTCCGTATCCCCCCATGCCATGTCTGACCCTCTCTCTGTATCCCCCCGATGTCACGTCTGGCCCTGTCTCTGTATCCCCCCATGTCACGTCTGGCCCTGTCTCTGTATCCCCCCATGTCACGTCTGACTCTGTATCCCCCATGTCATGTCTGACCCTGTCTCTGTATCCCCCCATGCCATGTCTGACCCTCTCTCTGTATCCCCCCGATGTCACGTCTGGCCCTGTCTCTGTATCACCCCCATGTCATGTCTGACCCTGTCTCCGTATCCCCCCATGCCATGTCTGACCCTCTCTCTGTATCCCCCCGATGTCACGTCTGGCCCTGTCTCTGTATCCCCCCATGTCACGTCTGGCCCTGTCTCTGAATCCCCCCATGTCACGTCTGACCCTGTCTCTGTATCCCCCCATGACATGTTTGACCCTGTCTCTGTATCCCCCCATGTCACGTCTGACCCTGTCTCTGTATCCCCCCATGACATGTCTGACCCTGTCTCTGTATCCCCCCATGTCACGTCTGACCCTGTCTCTGTATCCCCCCATGTCATGTCTGACCCTGTCTCCGTATCCCCCCATGCCATGTCTGACCCTCTCTCTGTATCCCCCCGATGTCACGTCTGGCCCTCTCTCTGTATCCCCCCATGTCACGTCTGGCCCTGTCTCTGTATCCCCCCATGTCACGTCTGACCCTGTCTCTGTATCCCCCCATGCCATGTCTGACCCTCTCTCTGTATCCCCCCGATGTCACGTCTGGCCCTGTCTCTGTATCACCCCCATGTCATGTCTGACCCTGTCTCCGTATCCCCCCATGCCATGTCTGACCCTCTCTCTGTATCCCCTCGATGTCACGTCTGGCCCTGTCTCTGTATCCCCCCATGTCACGTCTGGCCCTGTCTCTGTATCCCCCCATGTCACGTCTGACCCTGTCTCTGTATCCCCCCATGTCACGTCTGACCCGGTCTCTGTATCCCCCCATGTCATGTCTGACCCTGTCTCTGTATCCCCCCATGTCATGTCTGACCCTGTCTCTGTATCCCCCCATGTCACGTCTGACCCTGTCTCTAGTGTTCACTCTAGGATTTTTTTAGGGCAGGGTGTTGATCACGGGAAGGGCACATTTTTCAGTTAGAAGGGCAAAATTAGGTACATACTATAATGCTTGGTCCTCCCATTCCCACATGACAAAGAATGGGCAGTGCGCGCCAAAGGCGCGCAGCAAAAATTTAGGGGCGTTGTTTTTCGTGGGGAAGGGGCATGGCCACATAATAGTGGCAATTCACATTACACCACACAGTAGTGCAGCTAATACACACTGCACCAGGTAGAGCACACTGCGACAGGTAGAGCACGTTATACATATTGCGCCAGGCAGAGCACATTCTACACTTTGCGCCAGGCAGAGCACGTTTTACACATTGCGCCATGTAGAGAGCACTGAGACACACTGCACCAGGTAGAGAGCACCGAGAAGCATTGCACCAGGTAGAGAGCACTGAGAAACATTGCACCAGGTAGAGAGCACCGAGTAACATTGCACCAGGTAGAGAGCACGTTATACACATTGCACCAGGTAGAGAGCACTGAGACGCATTGCACCAGGTAGAGAGCACTGAGAAACATTGCACCAGGTAGAGAGCACTAAGGCACATTGCACCAGGTAGAGAGCACTGAGAAACATTGCACCAGGTAGAGAGCACTGAGACACATTGCACCAGGTAGAGAGCACTGAGAAACATTGCACCAGGTAGAGAGCACTGAGACGCATTGCACCAGGTAGAGAGCACTGAGAAACATTGCACCAGGTAGAGAGCACTGAGGCACATTGCACCAGGTAGAGAGCACTGAGGCACATTGCACCAGGTAGAGAGCACTGAGAAACATTGCACCAGGTAGAGAGCACCGAGTAACATTGCACCAGGTAGAGAGCACGTTATACACATTGCACCAGGTAGAGAGCACTGAGACGCATTGCACCAGGTAGAGAGCACTGAGAAACATTGCACCAGGTAGAGAGCACTAAGGCACATTGCACCAGGTAGAGAGCACTGAGAAACATTGCACCAGGTAGAGAGCACTGAGACACATTGCACCAGGTAGAGAGCACTGAGAAACATTGCACCAGGTAGAGAGCACTGAGGCACATTGCACCAGGTAGAGAGCACTGAGAAACATTGCACCAGGTAGAGAGCACTGAGACACATTGCACCAGGTAGAGAGCACTGAGGCACATTGCACCAGGGAGAGAGCACTGAGGCACATTGCACCAGGGAGAGAGCACTGAGAAACATTGCACCAGGTAGAGAGCACTGAGACACACTGCACCAGGTAGAGAGCACTGAGACACATTGCACCAGGTAGAGAGCACTGAGACACATTGCACCAGGAAAAGAGCACTGAGACACACTGCACCAGGTAGAGAGCACTGAGGCACACTGCACCAGGTAGAGAGCACTGAGACACATTGCACCAGGTAGAGAGCACTGAGACACATTGCACCAGGTAGAGAGCACTGAGACACACTGCACCAGGTAGAGAGCACTGAGACACACTGCACCAGGTAGAGAGCACTGAGACACACTGCACCAGGTAGAGAGCACTGAGACACACTGCACCAGGTAGAGAGCACTGAGACACACTGCACCAGGTAGAGAGCACTGAGACACACTGCACCAGGTAGAGAGCACTGAGACACACTGCACCAGGTAGAGAGCACTGAGACACACTGCACCAGGTAGAGAGCACTGAGACACACTGCACCAGGTAGAGAGCACTGAGGCACATTGCACCAGGGAGAGAGCACTGGGAGGGAGGGGAGGACGGGCAGATGCAGAGCAGAACTCACCGTTGCAGCGGGTCCAGTCTCTTGATGCTGACGGCGGAGCCCAGGTCGCCGTGGTGAGGGGGAATGGCCGTGCAGCGCCGTGGTGAGGGGGAATTTCAAACCATGCCGGAGGACTGGCGGGCGGGAGACACCGCAGGCTCTGATTGGCTGCTCCTCCACGCTGCACGCTGACCCTGTCCCCACCTTCAACTGAGAGCTGTCAGCGCGGCGGGGAGAGGAGTAACAGTGCGGCGGGGGGAGAAATGACAGCACACTGGCGCGGGGAGAAGTGACAACACTGGCGCGGGAGAAGGCAGTCCTTTGGTGATTAACAGGGCGGCAGGGCGCTTTCTGTCACTCAGAAAAGGGGCAGGGCGCAGCGCCCTGCGAAAGAAGCTTAGAGTGAACACTGAGGTATATTTACTAAGGTCCCGATTTTGTCCGAGATGCCGTTTTTTCTTCAAAGTGTCATCTCGGTAATTTACTAAGCAGAAATCACGGCAGTGATGAGGCCATTCGTATTTTTTTGCAAGTCCAACAAAAAAAATACGAATGAATACACCATCGGTCAAAAAGCGGCTGTTTAAGTATGAATCTCGGTCATTTACTAAGAAGTGCAAAGCAAAAAAAAAAAAAAACACTGCCGTGAAAAAATACAACTCGTAAAAAAGTGCTAAAAAATACCAGACCTGCTTTTTTGAGCCGTGATTGGATAGGCATGCACGGATCCATGAGATCCGTGCATGTATATCAGTGGGAAGGGGTGGGAAAGTGTTAATTTGTTGAAAAAAAATTGCGTGGGGTCCCCCCTCCTAAGCATAACCAGCCACGGGCTCTTTGAGCCGATCCTGGTTGCAGAAATATGGGGGGAAAAATGACAGGGGTTCCCCCATATTTAAGCAACCAGCATCGGGCTCTGCGCCTGGTCCTGGTTCCAAAAATACGGGGGACAAAAAGCGTAGGGGTCCCCCGTATTTTTAAAACCAGCACTGGGCTCCACTAGCTGGACAGATAATGCCACAGCCGGGGGTCACTTTTATACAGTGCCCTGCGGCCGTGGCATCAAATATCCAACTAGTCACCCCTGGCCGGGGTACCCTGGGGGAGTGGGGACCCCTTCAATCAAGGGGTCCCCCCCCCAGCCACCCAAGGGCCAGGGGTGAAGCCCGAGGCTGTCCCCCCCCCATCCAATGGGCTGCGGATGGGGGGCTGATAGCCTTTGTTGATAGTTATGAATATTGTTTTTAGTAGCAGTACTACAAGTCCCAGCAAGCCTCCCCCGCAAGCTGGTACTTGGAGAACCACAAGTACCAGCATGCGGCGGAAAAACGGGCCCGCTGGTACCTGTAGTAGTACTACTACTAAAAAAATACCCAAAAAAAGACAATACACACACACCTTGAAAGTAAAGTTTTTTCTCTGACGTCCTAGTGGATGCTGGGAACTCCGTAAGGACCATGGGGAATAGCGGCTCCGCAGGAGACAGGGCACATCTAAAGAAAGCTTTAGGATCACCTGGTGTGCACTGGCTCCTCCCCCTATGACCCTCCTCCAAGCCTCAGTTAGATTTCTGTGCCCGACGAGAAGGGTGCACACTAGGGGCTCTCCTGAGCTCTTTGTGAAAGTTTTAGTTTAGGTTTATTATTTTCAGTGAGACCTGCTGGCAACAGGCTCACTGCATCGAGGGACTAAGGGGAGAAGAAGCGAACTCACCTGCGTGCAGAGTGGATTGGGCTTCTTAGGCTACTGGACATTAGCTCCAGAGGGACGATCACAGGTTCAGCCTGGATGGGTCACCGGAGCCGCGCCGCCGGCCCCCTTACAGAGCCAGAAGAGCGAAGAGGTCCGGAAAAATCGGCGGCAGAAGACTTTCCTGTCTTCAGATAAAGGTAGGCGCACAGCACCGCAGCTGTGCGCCATTGCTCTCAGCACACTTCACACTCCGGTCACTGAGGGTGCAGGGCGCTGGGGGGGCAGCGCCCTGAGACGCAATAAATCGTTAGAAAACGTTTTATGGCTAAAATAAATGCATCACATATAACTCCTGGGCTATATGGATGCATTTAACCCCTGCCAAAACATAAAAGAAAACGGATGATAAGGACGCCGAGAAAGGGGCGGAGCCTATCTCCTCAGCACACTGGCGCCATTTTCCCTCACAGCTCAGTTGGAGGGAAGCTCCCTGGCTCTCCCCTGCAGTCACTACACTACAGAAAGGGGTTAAAAAAGAGAGGGGGGCACAAATTAGGCGCAGTATAAAAGCTATAAAGGGAAAAACACTTATATAAGGTTATCCCTGTATATATATAGCGCTCTGGTGTGTGCTGGCAAACTCTCCCTCTGTCTCCCCAAAGGGCTAGTGGGGTCCTGTCCTCTATCAGAGCATTCCCTGTGTGTGTGCTGTGTGTCGGTACGTTTGTGTCGACATGTATGAGGAGAAAAATGATGAGGAGACGGAGTAGAGTGTCTGTAATAGTGTTGTCACCCCCTGGGGGGTCGACACCTGAGTGGATGTACTGTGGAAATTGCGTGACAGTGTCAGCTTTGTATAAAAGACAGTGGTTGACATGAGACAGCCGGCTACTCAGCTTGTGCATGTCCAGACGTCTCATATAGGGGCTCTAAAGCGCCCGTTACCTCAGATACAGACGCCGACACGGATACTGACTCCTGTGTCGACGGTGAAGAGACAACCGTGATTTCCAAATAGGGCCACACATTGCATGATTGAGGCAATGAAAAAAGTTTACACTTTTCTGATAATATGAATACCACCAAAAAAAAGGGGTATTATGTTGGTGAGGAAAAACTTCCTGTAGTTTTCCTGAATCTGAGAAATAAAATGCGTGGGTTTCCCCCCGATAACAATTGATAATTTCTAAAAAGTTATTGGCAGTATACCTTTTCCCGCCAGAGGTTAGGGTGCGTTGGGAAACACCCCCTAGGGGGGATAAGGCGCTCACACGCTTGTAAGAACAAGGGCTCTACCCTCTCCTGAGATGGCCGCCCTTAAGGATCCTGCTGATAGAAAGCAGGAGGGTATCCTAAAATGTATTTACACACATACTGGTGTTATACTGCGACCAGCAATCGCCTCAGCCTGGATGTGCAGTGCTGGGTTGGCGTGGTCGGATTCCCTGACTGGAAATATGATATCCTAGATAAGGACAGTATATTATTGCCTATAGAGCAATTAAAAGATGCATTTCTATATATGCATGATGCACAGCGGAATATTTGCCGACTGGCATCAAGTATAAGTGCGTTGTCCAATTATACCAGTAAAGTGGTCAGGTGATGCGGATTCCAAACGGCATTTGGAAGTATTGCCTTAAAAGAGGGGATGTACCCCAGGTCGCCTCTCAAAATAAGACGCCGTATTATCAGGAGCAGGCCTGGTTGGCAAGCGGACAAAAGGGTTCCTCTTTTCTGCTCGTGACAGAGGGAGAGGAAAATGGCTGCAGAGATCAGCCAGTTTCAAGGAACAGAAACTCTTTTCCGCCTCTGCCAAGCCCTCAGTATGACGCTAGGGCTTTACAAGTTCAGGCACGGTGGGGTCCCGTTCTCAATGAATTTCAGTGCGCAGTGGGCTCACTCGCAAGTAGACCCCTGGATCCTTCTGGTAATATTTCAGGGGTACAAATTGGAATTCGAGACGTATCCCCCTCGCCGTTTCCAAAGGTCTGTTTTACCGACGTCTCCCGCTGACAGGGAGGCAGTTTTGGAAACCATTCACAAGCTGTATTCCCAGCAGGTGATAATCAAGGTACCCCTCCTGCAACAGGGAACGGGGTATTATTCCACACTATTGTGGTACCGAAGCCAGACGGCTCGGTGAGACCGATTTTAAAATCTAAAATCTAAAATCTTTGAACACTTGCATACAGAGGTTCAAATTCAAAATTGAGTCACTCAGAGCAGTGATTGCAAACCTGGAAGAAGGGGACTACATGATGTCTCGGGACATCAAGGATGCTTACCTTCATGTCAAAATTTACCCTTCTCACCAAGGGTATTTCAGGTTATGGTACAGAACTGTCACTATCAGTTCGGACGCTGCCGTAGGGATGGTCCACGGCACCCCGGGTCTTTACTGAAGTAATGACCGTAATGATGATATTCCTTCGAAGGAAGGGAATTTTAGTTATCCGTTACTTGGACGATTCCCTGATAAGGGTAAGATCCAGGGAACAGTTGGAGATCGGTGTAGCACTATATCAGGTAGTGTTGCGGCAGCACGATTGGATTCTCAATATTCCAAAATCGCAGCTGGTTCCGACGACTTGTCTTCTGTTCCTAGGGATGATCCTGGACACAGTCCAGAAAGAAGGTGTTTCTCCCGGAGGAGAAAGCCAGGGAGTTATCCGAGCTAGTCAGGAACCTCCTAAAACCGAACCAAGTCTCAGTGCATCAATGCACAAGGGTTCTGGGTAAAAATGGTGGCTTCCTACGAAGCAATCCCATTCGGCAGATTCCACGCAAGACTTTCCAGTGGAACCTACTGGACAAATGGTCCGGGTCGCATCTTCAGATGCTTCAGCGGATAACCCTGTCACCGGGGACAAGGGTATCCCTCCTGTGGTGGTTGCAGAGTGCTCATCTTCTAGAGGGCCGCAGATTCGGCATTCGGGACTGGGTCCTGGTGGCCACGGATGCCAGCCTGCGAGGCTGGGGAGCAGTCACACAGGGAAGGAATTTCCAGGGCTTATGGTCAAGCCTGGAGACATCTCTTCATATAAACATTCTGGAACTAAGGGCCATTTACAATGCCCTAAGTCAAGCGAAACCCCTGCTTCAGGGTCAGGCGGTATTGATCCAATCGGACAACATCACGTCAGTCGCCCACGTAAACAGACAGGGCGGCACGGGAAGCAGGGGGGCAATGGCAGAAGCTGCAAGGATTCTTCGCTGGGCGGAAAATCATGTGATAGCACTGTCAGCAGTGTTCATTCCGGGAGTGGACAACACGACCTTCACCCGGGAGAGTGGGGACTTCACCCAGAAGTCTTCCACCTGATTGTAAACCGTTGGGAAAAACCAAAGGTGGACATAATGGCGTCCCGTCTAAACAAAAAACTAGACAGATATTGCGCCAGGTCAGGGGACCCTCAGGCAATAGCGGTGGACGCTCTGGTAACACCGTGGGTGTACCAGTCAGTGTATGTGTTCCCTCCTCTGCCTCTCATACCAAAAGTACTGAGAATCATAAGAAGGAGAGGAGTAAGAACTATACTCGTGGTTCCGGATTGGCCAAGAAGGACTTGGTATCCGGAACTTCAAGAGATGCTCACGGACGAACCGTGGCCTCTACCTCTAAGAAAGGACCTGCTCCAGCAGGGGCCTTGTCTGTTCCAAGACTTACCGCGGCTGCGTTTGACGGCTTGGCGGTTGAACGCCGGATCCTGAAGGAAAAAGGCATTCCAGATGAAGTCATCCCTACCCTGGTCAAGGCCAGGAAGGACGTAACCGCAAAACATTATCACCGCATTTGGCGAAAATATGTTGCGTGGTGGGAGGCCAAGAAGGCCCCTACAGAGGAATTTCAACTGGGTCGTTTCCTCCATTTCCTGCAAACAGGACTGTCTATGGGCCTAAAATTAGGGTCCATTAAGGTTCAAATTTCGGCCCTGTCGATTTTCTTCCAAAAGGAACTGGCTTCAGTGCCTGAAGTTCAGACATTTGTAAAAGGGGTACTGCATATACAACCTCCTTTTGTGCCTCCAGTGGCACCTTGGGATCTCAATGTTGTGTTGAGTTTCCTAAAGTCACATTGGTTTGAACCACTCACCACTGTGGACTTAAAATATCTCACATGGAAGGTGACGATGCTGTTAGCCCTGGCTTCAGCCAGGCGTGTGTCAGAACTGGCGGCTTTATCATATAAAAGCCCTTATTTAATATTTCATTCTGACAGGGCAGAATTGAGGACTTGTCCTCAATTTCTACCTAAGGTGGTTTCTGCATTTCACATGAAGCAACCTATTGTGGTACCTGCGGCTACTAAGGACTTGGAGGATTCCAAGTTGCTTGACGTGGTCAGGGCCCTGAAAATATATGTTTCCAGGACGGCTGGAGTCAGAAAATCTGACTCGCTGTTTATCCTGTATGCACCCAACAAACTGGGTGCTCCTGCTTCTAAGCAGACTATTGCTCGTTGGATTTGTAGTACAATTCAGCTTGCACATTCTGTGGCAGGCCTGCCACAGCCAAAAATCTTAAAATGCCCACTCCACAAGGAAGGTGGGCTCATCTTGGGCAGCTGCCCGAGGGGTCTCGGCTTTACAACTTTGCAGAGCAGTTACTTGGTCAGGAGCAAATACGTTTGTAAATTTCTACAAATTTGATACCCTGGCTGAGGAGGACCTGGAGTTCTCTCATTCGGTGCTGCAGAGTCATCCGCACTCTCCCGCCCGTTTGGGAGCTTTGGTATAATCCCCATGGTCCTTACGGAGTTCCCAGCATCCACTAGGACGTCAGAGAAAATAAGAATTTACTTACCGATAATTCTATTTCTCGTAGTCCGTAGTGGATGCTGGGCGCCCATCCCAAGTGCGGATTGTCTGCAATACTGGTACATAATTATTGTTACCAAAAAATTCGGGTTATTGTTGTAGTGAGCCATCTTTTATAGAGGCTTCTCTATTATCATGCTGTTAACTGGGTTCAGATCACAAGTTGTACAGTGTGATTGGTGTGGCTGGTATGAGTCTTACCCGGGATTCAAAATCCTTCCTTATTGTGTACGCTCGTCCGGGCACAGTATCCTAACTGAGGCTTGGAGGAGGGTCATAGGGGGAGGAGCCAGTGCACACCAGGTGATCCTAAAGCTTTCTTTAGATGTGCCCTGTCTACTGCGGAGCCGCTATTCCCCATGGTCCTTACGGAGTTCCCAGCATCCACTACGGACTACGAGAAATAGAATTATCGGTAAGTAAATTCTTATTATTACATCCATCCACACAAACATACATACATACTTACCTTATGTTCACACGCAGGTCGTCCTCTTGTCCAGTAGAATCCATGGGGTACCTGTTGAATAAATTATACTCACCAGATCCAGAGTACCAGGCTCCTCGGATAATCCTTTTGTAATCCACGTACTTGATTAAAAAAATAAAACGGAGACCCGAGCCACGCACTGAAAGGGGACCCATGTTTTCACATGGGTCCCCTTTCCCAGAGTGCCAGAAACCCACTCTGACTGATGTCTAAGTGGGTTTCTTCAGCCAATCAGGGAGCGCCACGTTGTGGCACCCTCCTGATCGGCTGTGTGCTCCTGTACTGTCTGACAGGCGGCACACGGCAGTGTTACAATGTAGCGCCTATGCGCTCCATTGTAACCAATGGTGGGAACTTTGTGGTCAGCGGTGAGGTCACTTTCGGTCAACCGCTGAGCAGAAAGTTCCCACCATTGGTTACAATGGAGCGCATAGGCGCTACATTGTAACACTGCCGTGTGCCGCCTGTCAGACAGTACAGGAGCACACAGCCGATCAGGAGGGTGCTACAACGTGGCGCTCCCTGATTGGCTGAAGAAACCCACTTAGACATCAGTCAGAGTGGGTTTCTGGCATTCGGGGAAAGGGGACCCATGTGAAAACATGGGTCCCCTTTCAGTGCGTGGCTCGGGTCTCCGTTTTATTTTTTTAATCAAGTACGTGGATTACAAAAGTATTATCCGAGGAGCCTGGTACCCTGGATCTGGTGAGTATAATTTATTCAACAGGTACCCCATGGATTCTACTGGAGAAGAGGACCGACCCTCGTGTGAACATAAGGTAAGTATGTATGTATGTTTGTGTGGATGGATGTAATAAAACTTTACTTTCAAGGTGTGTGTGTATTGTCTTTTTTTGGGTATTTTTTTAGTACTACTACAGGTACCAGCGGGCCCGTTTTTCCGCCGCATGCTGGTACTTGTGGTTCTCCAAGTACCAGCTTGCGGGGGAGGCTTGCTGGGCCTTGTAGTACTGCTACTAAAAACAATATCAATCACTTTGAACAAAGGTTATCAGCCTCCCATCCGCAGCCCATTGGATGGGGGGGACAGCCTCGGGCTTCACCCCTGGCCCTTGGGTGGCTGGGGGGGGGAACCCCTTGATAGAAGGGGTCCCCACTCCCCCAGGGTACCCCGGCCAGGGGTGACTAGTTGGATATTTGATGCCACGGCCGCAGGGCACGGTATAAAAGTGACCCCCGGCTGTGGCATTATCTGTCCAGCTAGTGGAGCCCGGTGCTGGTTTTAAAAATACGGGGGACCCCTACGCTTTTTGTCCCCCGTATTTTTGGAACCAGGACCAGGCGCAGAGCCCGATGCTGGTTGCTTAAATATGGGGGAACCCCTGTCCATTTTTTTACCATATTTCTGCAACCAGGATCGGCTCAAAGAGCCCGAGGCTGGTTTGCCTTAGGAGGGGGGACCCCACGCAATTTTTTTTTAACATTTAAACTTTATTTCTTTTTCAAACAAAGTGCACAATGAAGCCCAGCACGGATCTCTCAGATCCGGCCGAGATTCATTGTATTAAAGTCGGCAGTGTTTTACAAGTCACTCACGTAAAACACTGCCTAAAAAAACGAATGACATCGACATCGGAAAACCCGAAAATGCAGAATACGGCAGCTTAGTAAATTAGTCGTAATAAATTCAAAAAGTTGCAGTTTTACACTTTCGATGTCATTCGTGATTATTCTCCCACCAAATCGGGAGAATTACGAATGTTAGTAAATATACCCCTATGTCTCTGTATCACCCCCATCTCATGTCTGACCCTGTCTCTGTATCACCCCCATGTCATGTCTGGCCCTGTCTCTGTATCCCCCCCATGTCATGTCTGGCCCTGTCTCTGTATCCCCCCCATCTCATGTCTGACCCTGTCTCTGTATCACCCCCATCTCATGTCTGACCCTGTCTCTGTATCACCCCCATCTCATGTCTGACCCTGTCTCTGTATCACCCCCATCTCATGTCTGACCCTGTCTCTGTATCACCCCCATGTCATGTCTGGCCCTGTCTCTGTATCACCCCCATCTCATGTCTGACCCTGTCTCTGTATCACCCCCATTTCATGTCTGGCCCTGTCTCTGTATCCCCCCCATGTCATGTCTGGCCCTGTCTCTGTATCCCCCCCATCTCATGTCTGACCCTGTCTCTGTATCACCCCCATGTCATGTCTGACCCTGTCTCTGTATCCCCCCATCTCATGTCTGACCCTGTCTCTGTATCACCCCCATGTCATGTCTGACCCTGTCTCTGTATCACCCCCATCTCATGTCTGACCCTGTCTCTGTATCACCCCCATCTCATGTCTGACCCTGTCTCTGTATCACCCCCATGTCATGTCTGGCCCTGTCTCTGTATCACCCCCATTTCATGTCTGACCCTGTCTCTGTATCACCCCCATCTCATGTCTGACCCTGTCTCTGTATCACCCCCATCTCATGTCTGACCCTGTCTCTGTATCACCCCCATGTCATGTCTGGCCCTGTCTCTGTATCACCCCCATGTCATGTCTGACCCTGTCTCTGTATCACCCCCATGTCATGTCTGGCCCTGTCTCTGTATCACCCCCATCTCATGTCTGACCCTGTCTCTGTATCACCCCCATGTCATGTCTGGCCCTGTCTCTGTATCCCCCCCATGTCATGTCTGGCCCTGTCTCTGTATCCCCCCCATGTCATGTCTGGCCCTGTCTCTGTATCACCCCCATGTCATGTCTGACCCTGTCTCTGTATCCCCCCATGTCATGTCTGACCCTGTCTCTGTATTTCCCCATGTCATGTCTGGCCCTGTCTCTGTATCCCCCCATGTCATGTCTGACCCTGTCTCTGTATCCCCCCCATGTCATGTCTGACCCTGTCTCTGTATCCCCCATCTCATGTCTGACCCTGTCTCTGTATCCCCCATCTCACGTCTGACCCTGTCTCTGTATCCCCCATCTCACGTCTGACCCTGTCTCTGTATCCCCCCATGCCATGTCTGGCCCTGTCTCTGTATCACCTCATGTCATGTTTGACCCTGTCTCTGTATCACCCCCATGTCATGTCTGACCCTGTCTCTGTATCACCCCCATCTCATGTCTGACCCTGTCTCTGTATCACCCCCATCTCATGTCTGACCCTGTCTCTGTATCACCCCCATCTCATGTCTGACCCTGTCTCTGTATCACCCCCATCTCATGTCTGACCCTGTCTCTGTATCACCCCCATGTCATGTCTGGCCCTCTGTATCCCCCCATGACATGTCTGACCCTGTCTCTGTATCCCCCCATGTCATGTCTGACCCTGTCTCTGTATCCCCCCCATGTCATGTCTGGCCCTGTCTCTGTATCACCCCCATGTCATGTCTGACCCTGTCTCTGTATCACCCCCATGTCATGTCTGGCCCTGTCTCTGTATCACCCCCATGTCATGTCTGACCCTGTCTCTGTATCCCCCCATGTCATGTCTGACCCTGTCTCTGTATCTCCCCATGTCATGTCTGACCCTGTCTCTGTATCCCCCATGTCATGTCTGACCCTGTCTCTGTATCCCCCATGTCATGTCTGACCCTGTATCTGTATCACCCCCATGTCATGTCTGACCCTGTCTCTGTATCCCCCCCATCTCATGTCTGACCCTGTCTCTGTATCACCCCCATGTCATGTCTGGCCCTGTCTCTGTATCACCCCCATGTCATGTCTGGCCCTGTCTCTGTATCCCCCCATGACATGTCTGACCCTGTCTCTGTATCCCCCCATGTCATGTCTGACCCTGTCTCTGTATCCCCCCCATGTCATGTCTGGCCCTGACTCTGTATCACCCCCATGTCATGTCTGACCCTGTCTCTGTATCACCCCCATGTCATGTCTGGCCCTGTCTCTGTATCACCCCCATGTCATGTCTGACCCTGTCTCTGTATCACCCCCATCTCATGTCTGACCCTGTCTCTGTATCACCCCCATCTCATGTCTGACCCTGTCTCTGTATCACCCCCATGTCATGTCTGGCCCTGTCTCTGTATCACCCCCATCTCATGTCTGACCCTGTCTCTGTATCACCCCCATGTCATGTCTGGCCCTGTCTCTGTATCCCCCCCATGTCATGTCTGGCCCTGTCTCTGTATCACCCCCATGTCATGTCTGACCCTGTCTCTGTATCCCCCCATGTCATGTCTGACCCTGTCTCTGTATTTCCCCATGTCATGTCTGGCCCTGTCTCTGTATCCCTCCATGTCATGTCTGACCCTGTCTCTGTATCCCCCCCATGTCATGTCTGACCCTGTCTCTGTATCCCCCATCTCATGTCTGACCCTGTCTCTGTATCCCCCATCTCACGTCTGACCCTGTCTCTGTATCCCCCATCTCACGTCTGACCCTGTCTCTGTATCCCCCCTTGTCATGTCTGACCATGTCTCTGTATCCCCCCATGCCATGTCTGGCCCTGTCTCTGTATCACCTCATGTCATGTCTGACCCTGTCTCTGTATCCCCCCCCATGTCATGTCTGACCCTGTCTCTGTATCACCCCCATGTCATGTCTGACCCTGTCTCTGTATCACCCCCATCTCATGTCTGACCCTGTCTCTGTATCACCCCCATCTCATGTCTGACCCTGTCTCTGTATCACCCCCATCTCATGTCTGACCCTGTCTCTGTATCACCCCCATGTCATGTCTGGCCCTGTCTCTGTATCACCCCCATCTCATGTCTGACCCTGTCTCTGTATCACCCCCATCTCATGTCTGACCCTGTCTCTGTATCACCCCCATCTCATGTCTGACCCTGTCTCTGTATCACCCCCATCTCATGTCTGACCCTGTCTCTGTATCACCCCCATGTCATGTCTGGCCCTCTGTATCCCCCCATGACATGTCTGACCCTGTCTCTGTATCCCCCCATGTCATGTCTGACCCTGTCTCTGTATCCCCCCCATGTCATGTCTGGCCCTGTCTCTGTATCCCCCCCATGTCATGTCTGGCCCTGTCTCTGTATCACCCCCATGTCATGTCTGACCCTGTCTCTGTATCACCCCCATGTCATGTCTGGCCCTGTCTCTGTATCACCCCCATGTCATGTCTGACCCTGTCTCTGTATCCCCCCATGTCATGTCTGACCCTGTCTCTGTATCTCCCCATGTCATGTCTGACCCTGTCTCTGTATCCCCCATGTCATGTCTGACCCTGTCTCTGTATCCCCCATGTCATGTCTGACCCTGTATCTGTATCACCCCCATGTCATGTCTGACCCTGTCTCTGTATCCCCCCATCTCATGTCTGACCCTGTCTCTGTATCACCCCCATGTCATGTCTGGCCCTGTCTCTGTATCACCCCCATGTCATGTCTGGCCCTGTCTCTGTATCCCCCCATGACATGTCTGACCCTGTCTCTGTATCCCCCCATGTCCTGTCTGACCCTGTCTCTGTATCCCCCCATGTCATGTCTGACCCTGTCTCTGTATCCCCCCCATGTCATGTCTGGCCCTGTCTCTGTATCACCCCCATGTCATGTCTGGCCCTGTCTCTGTATCACCCCATGTCATGTCTGGCCCTGTCTCTGTATCACCCCCATGTCATGTCTGACCCTGTCTCTGTATCCCCCCATGTCATGTCTGACCCTGTCTCTGTATCCCCCCATCTCATGTCTGACCCTGTCTCTGTATCTCCCCATGTCATGTCTGACCCTGTCTCTGTATCCCCCATGTCATGTCTGACCCTGTCTCTGTATCCCCCATGTCATGTCTGACCCTGTCTCTGTATCCCCCATCTCATGTCTGACCCTGTCTCTGTATCACCCCCATGTCATGTCTGACCCTGTCTCTGTATCCCCCCATCTCATGTCTGACCCTGTCTCTGTATCACCCCCATGTCATGTCTGACCCTGTCTCTGTATCCCCCCATGTCATGTCTGACCCTGTCTCTGTATCCCCCCATGTCATGTCTGACCCTGTCTCTGTATCCCCCCATGTCATGTCTGACCCTGTCTCTGTATCCCCCCATGTCATGTCTGACCCTGTCTCTGTATCCCCCCATCTCATGTCTGACCCTGTCTCTGTATCACCCCCATGTCATGTCTGACCCTGTCTCTGTATCCCCCCATGTCATGTCTGACCCTGTCTCTGTATCCCCCCATGTCATGTCTGACCCTGTCTCTGTATCCCCCCATGTCATGTCTGACCCTGTCTCTGTATCCCCCCATGTCATGTCTGACCCTGTCTCTGTATCCCCCCATCTCATGTCTGACCCTGTCTCTGTATCACCCCCATGTCATGTCTGACCTTGTCTCTGTATCCCCCCATGTCATGTCTGACCCTGTCTCTGTATCCCCCCATCTCATGTCTGACCCTGTCTCTGTATCCCCCCATCTCATGTCTGACCCTGTCTCTGTATCCCCCCATGTCATGTCTGACCCTGTCTCTGTATCCCCCCCATGTCATGTCTGACCCTGTCTCTGTATCACCCCCATGTCATGTCTGACCCTGTCTCTGTATCCCCCCATGTCATGTCTGACCCTGTCTCTGTATCACCCCCATGTCATGTCTGACCCTGTCTCTGTATCCCCCATGTCATGTCTGACCCTGTCTCTGTATCCCCCCATGTCATGTCTGACCCTGTCTCTGTATCCCCCCATGTCATGTCTGGCCCTGTCTCTGTATCCCCCCCATGTCATGTCTGGCCCTGTCTCTGTATCACCCTCATGTCTGACCCTGTCTCTGTATCACCCCCATCTCATGTCTGACCCTGTCTCTGTATCACCCCATCTCATGTCTGACCCTGTCTCTGTATCACCCCCATCTCATGTCTGACCCTGTCTCTGTATCACCCCCATGTCATGTCTGACCCTGTCTCTGTATCACCCCCATCTCATGTCTGTCCCTGTCTCTGTATCACCCCCATGTCATGTCTGTCCCTGTCTCTGTATCACCCCCATGTCATGTCTGACCCTGTCTCTGTATCACCCCCATGTCATGTCTGACCCTGTCTCTGTATCCCCCATGTCATGTCTGGCCCTTTCTCTGTATCGCCCCCATCTCATGTCTGACCCTGTCTCTGTATCACCCCCATCTCATGTCTGACCCTGTCTCTGTATCACCCCCATGTCATGTCTGACCCTGTCTCTGTATCACCCCCATCTCATGTCTGACCCTGTCTCTGTATCACCCCCATGTCATGTCTGACCCTGTCTCTGTATCCCCCATGTCATGTCTGGCCCTTTCTCTGTATCGCCCCCATCTCATGTCTGACCCTGTCTCTGTATCACCCCCATCTCATGTCTGACCCTGTCTCTGTATCACCCCCATGTCATGTCTGGCCCTGTCTCTGTATCACCCCCATCTCATGTCTGACCCTGTCTCTGTATCACCCCCATGTCATGTCTGGCCCTGTCTCTGTATCACCCCCATCTCATGTCTGACCCTGTCTCTGTATCACCCCCATGTCATGTCTGGCCCTGTCTCTGTATCACCCCCATGTCATGTCTGACCCGGTCTCTGTATCACCCCCATCTCATGTCTGACCCTGTCTCTGTATCACCCCCATGTCATGTCTGACCCTGTCTCTGTATCACCCCCATCTCATGTCTGACCCTGTCTCTGTATCACCCCCATCTCATGTCTGACCCTGTCTCTGTATCCCCCCCATGTCATGTCTGGCCCTGTCTCTGTATCACCCCCATGTCATGTCTGACCCTGTCTCTGTATCACCCCCATGTCATGTCTGGCCCTGTCTCTGTATCACCCCCATGTCATGTCTGGCCCTGTCTCTGTATCCCCCCATGTCATGTCTGACCCTGTCTCTGTATTTCCCCATGTCATGTCTGGCCCTGTCTCTGTATCCCCCCATGTCATGTCTGACCCTGTCTCTGTATCCCCCCATGTCATGTCTGACCCTGTCTCTGTATCTCCCCATGTCATGTCTGACCCTGTCTCTGTATCACCCCCATCTCATGTCTGACCCTGTCTCTGTATCACCCCCATCTCATGTCTGACCCTGTCTCTGTATCACCCCCATCTCATGTCTGACCCTGTCTCTGTATCACCCCCATCTCATGTCTGACCCTGTCTCTGTATCACCCCCATGTCATGTCTGGCCCTGTCTCTGTATCACCCCCATGTCATGTCTGGCCCTGTCTCTGTATCACCCCCATCTCATGTCTGACCCTGTCTCTGTATCACCCCCATCTCATGTCTGGCCCTGTCTCTTTATCCCCCCGATGTCATGTCTGACCCTGTCTCTGTATCCCCCATGTCAAAGTCAGAAAAATGTCTCTATGCACGTTGCCATATTTGCACCGCACACTGGTCCGCGCTGCGCATGCGTACGCTCTCCCGTGAAGGCGCATACCCGCGATAGCGTGCACTCGCAGGCGCGGTATGCGTATTTACGGTAGAGTTTATGTAGTCGTAGCGTGCGACTCATTCGTTACAAATGTTCACAATTAATGTAGTTTGTAGATCATGGTCCCCTTGATAGATTCTGAAAGTTTGGTTAAAATAGAAGGTCCCTGTTTAAAGGAATCCCTCTTTGTATCGTACGAAGGGTCTGACAGGAATCATACAGCCGTGTTTGGTACCCATCGGAAGAGTATTTAATTAGTAATATTCCGGTGTTGGTTTGGAGCGTATTAATTGCTCGTGCGAATAGTTATGGACATAAGAAGTTTATGTCCATTTCTATTATTTACACATACTCAGGTATGCGGCGGGAAACCCAGTTTCCCACCCACCTGAGCTGTTGGAAATCGTCACAGCCCACCTGTATGAATCACCCTATGACCTTTTGTTATGATGCAGGGCCGAATTCCTTCGGCCAATGGACAATGGGATTGTAGGACCATGAGATTGCATTGTGTGTGGGGCATAAATAGGCAGGCCGACCATATCCAACTCTCACTCTCTCATCAACGGTTATCTGCTGATAGCCGGGAGCTGGATATCGAGGCGCAGGCGATCATACCCTTTGTGCGTAAGTTTCTCTCCGTAATCATTGTCTTTCTGTGAGCCAATTTCTCTCATCTCTCTCTCTCTCTCTCTCTCTCTCCCTGTTCTGTTCTCTCATATCTCCCCTAGACTAGGCTAGTATTGTATTGTATTAGATAGTATTGTATTGTATTGCATTTAGGTCAGTGTAGTATTGTCTTTTTGTATTTATTGTTTAGTTCTGTGGTTAGGAAGTCTCTGTTATATTGTAGTGTATCATTTGTACTGTTATCCCCTTTTACAAATATATTAGATATAATACAATTAATAGGCTTTGGAACCTAAACCAGTATCTGTGTATTTTCTATAGTGTTAAGTGTTCACTTGAGCGTCGGTGACGCTCAAGCAGCTTTGTAGTTAGTCAGGTTACACAAGGTTGCACTTACACCCTGTATTCACATTAAGTTATTCTGTGTATTTCATTGGTATAAGGTTTAAACATTAAGGTATAGCGTTGTGAGCGTCTGCGCCGCTGGTGACCTCCTCGTGGTCTCGAGCGTATGCTACGCCATAGCGAATCATTACTCTAGTCATAACCAATAACGTGTCCTGTGATCACTGGGCCGTGAGCGAACGTGACGCTTGAGCGTCTCGCCTACGGCGGAGCGATCGTTACGCAAATAGCGTACCCTTACGGTACTTCTTAAGCAAACAGCGTACAGTGTTCTTAGACTTCATAAAGGGTTGTTTATGCGACAAAGGAATTTAGAATTGTCAATTGGGGACTCGTCCTATCCTTCTCATATCTGCACTAGGTAGATCAGCAGACATTATCCCCCAGCAAAGGGTGGGAGGTTGTCTCCCAGTGCTGACGGGATAAGCGTCTGCTTCGCTTAGATAAAGAGTGCTGAAGGAATCCGGGAACCGGAAGTAAGAACAAAACGCTTGTGTCTTTTAAAACTGTTTTATTTTTCTTCTGTCTTGCGTATACACGCACGCATACACATATCTGCATTTTCTGTTTCATTTTCGTATATCACTATTCCTGTTTGCCAAATTTTTATAGTTGATAGAAAGTGCTAAAAGAGATTTGCTGTTATTTCATAGTAGAGGTAATAGTTAAAGTATAGAACAACACACGATCTGCCTGGGAGATAAGGCAGTCAGTGTGGATTGCGGTAGATGATCAGGGATCATTTACATTGATAAAAGTATATATTGTGTTACGGTGGATCTTTGCATTGCGTACACGTGTCGCTAACAAAGACTAGCGTACGCAATCCAAAAGGCAGACGCACGCAGCGTACATTACGCAACGTAGCGTCTGGTTACGCCCACGTAGCTCGTCACGAAAAGTTGAATTAGCGCAAAGCGATAATTAGCGCAAAGGCGATAAGTAACGCACAGCGGTAGATAACGCGACGCGGTAAATAACGCAAATCTATTTTTGGAAAAATCTGAAATTTAGTTTAACAGATCCTACTCCTAATTGGTAACACTGTTGGACTGAAGACAATTTCTGCGCAGAAATAGATATAGAAACAAAGTGTACATGTGTTGAGTGAGTGTGGTTTTGTATACATAAGTTTATACAACTTTAAGGTGGAACCAAAAGGAAAGCCGGGTACTCGTCAAGGGACATACGTGTAAGTGACATATACGGTGGCTAGGGAGGCATCCCTGGTTAAATAATATTTGTGCATTAGAGTATAGCGGGTCATAAGGTAACAAGACCAGGAGGTCGTAAGGTAAAAGGTCCGCTATAAAAGTCCAGTGGCACAACGCCTGGGGTGTTGGTGCAGAACCCATATAGGCCATACAAGCTCTTGCTGAAGGAATCGCGGCCGGAAACATCGATTCCATTGATCTTTCAGTACATAACAAGTAGTGCTTGTGTACTGAACGATTGGACCACACGTAATTGTGTGCAGTAGTTAGTAATCTGACCTAATACCATTAGAGTAAAGTGGTCACAAACGCTATTTGTACATTCTGACGTGATTTGTGTAATTTTTTATTTTTGGAAGGGAAGTTCGCTGGTCACTCAGGAACTATCTAACAACCCCAACTTTACTGGAAAGAGTAAGTGTCCTGCGGGTAACCCTCATATGTTCCAGTAAACTGAAGGTTCCATAGGGGCCCTGTATCGAGTACGCCAGCACCATATCGGTGTGATCAGGTCGTATTGGTCGAGGTGGGCGAGTGAGTGGGGTACTCGGTAAACCGCCACCGCCGGCCTACTGTGGAGTAATTTGGTTGTCTGAAAAGGCTTGCTGAAAACCTTGATACAGAGATCCAAGGAGGACTAAGCAACACCTGCAGACTATGGGGGCCAGTTGCTCAGGTAGGGGGCGATCAACCCTGGTTCAGGTTGATTCTGTGAACCGACCAGTTGGGTCGGCACGATATGTAATGTGTGAAAAATATGGAAGTCACACCGAATCTTTATGTGATGAATGGGAGAGAATGACTGTACAAGACAGGGACAAATTCCCAAGAATAGGTAGCTTTAGTCCAGAAGTGTTACAAAATTTAAGGAGGAGGATATGTCTCGTAAAATCAGCAAAGAGACGAATTCAGCATCATGATTATTTACAGTTATGGCACCAGGAAGGTGAGATACAGAGAGGTTTGGCTCTGGCGGCAGGATCTGGGGCAGTCAGGAAGCTGATAGCCACAGCTCCTCCTCCACCATACATTGCAGGAGAGAAGTTGATTACGGAGAGAAACGCACTGGGTTATAAAACAAAAACTCTTAGTAACCTTGTAAATGTTAATGATGTTAACCAAATAACTCATGCAAGTATTAACCCGTGCAAGATGTACCCTGTTTTGAACCTTCCTCAGGAGTGTGATCAAGAAGACGATTCAGCAACAATTTCAGCTCTCTCTCTTGCAGCCACCATAGCAGAGACCACAGTAGGCACAGCGACACCCACGAGATTAGTGAAAGCCCCTAGCGGAGGGATAGGTGAGGTCGTGTCAACGGGTAAGTACGGCACCATGCACTACACTGAAACAATTGTACCACAACAAGCTGTAGAATCTACACAGGAAGAGGCTGTTAGAATTGCTCCTGTAAGGGTAATAGCAGTTCCCAATGGAAAAACAGATGTGTCTGGAGCCACTCCCATAAGGAACATTGCCATGTACACTCCATTTTCCAGAATGGAATTAAGAACAATAGTGTCCGAATTTCCTGACCCCAGGAAGGATTTAGTTGCTAGCCAAAAATACATCAGGGATCTAGGTAACACTGTAGAACCCAACAACAAGGATTGGCAGATACTGCTAAGAGCTTGTTTACCTTCCAATGTTGACGCAACTCAATTTTTAGCTGACTGTGCATTGGATAAAGATGTACCGCTTACAGACGTGTACAACAAGGATAATGTAAAAAGGATAAATTTACAGCTAAAGGAGTATTTCCCAGCCGTTGTTAAATGGAATAAAATATTTTCCATTAAGCAAAAGGAGTCCGAAACGGCAACAGAATATTTTCACCGGGCACTATTAGAAATGGCAAAGTACACTGGTATAGAAGACATTAAGACCAACCCAAACCATCGAGAAGTAGCAGTATCTGTACTGATGGATGGTTTGAAAGAAACATTAAAAGCTAGGGTACAGACCACGCAACCATGCTGGCGAGGTCTGTCAGTGTCCACATTGAGAGAGGCTGCTATTGATCACGACAGAAATATCACTAGGCACAGGGAGTCGCAAAGTGATAAGTTGATGTCAGTAAGTATACAGGCGCTGACCACAAAGCAGCCTGCGTATGTACCACCGAATCCTGTGGGTAAGGCAAGTGTAATAACATGTTTTTCTTGTAACAGACCGGGACACTTTGCACGAGAATGTAGAACAAAGAATGTACAAAGATCTTTTCAACCCCCTAGACAACAACACAACACACGACAATGGGAGCAGGGTCCACAGAGGCGGAGTTTTGAGCCACATACAGGGGAAACAAAAAGATACCCCCCGAACAGAGGTTGGCATGCCTCTGGTAGTTCCCAGCTAACCCCCTCACAAGTAGTTGCTGCCAACGGGATTCAGGGAGGTCAGCATACCCAATAGGGGTGTGGCCATACCTGTAATCTGCACCCAGTTAAGTTGATTGCTAGTCTTGGAAGCGAACCAGAAATTGCAATCAATGTAGCTGGTAAAACTTTAAACTTTCTTGTAGACACAGGGGCGGCCAAGTCAGTGATAAATTTCGACAGTGGGCATGAGAACCACTGGTAGGACAATTCCAGCCATGGGAGTAACAGGAGTAGTCCAGCACTACCCTGTTAGCAAACCAGCCGAGATTACAATAGGGCCTTTGCATACCAAGCATTCCTTTTTGCTGGCTGCATCGGCACCAACTAATCTCCTGGGTAGAGACTTACTATGTAAAATGGGTTGCGTCATTTATTGTACTCCTGAAGGTGTATTCTTGGACATCCCTGAGAATCACGCTCAGGAAGTACGAGACATGTTAGACTCCCCATCAAAATTAATGTCACATTCCATTATGACAAATAGGAATCCATCCCAAGTAGAAGAGATGACATCTCAGATACCAGAGTCACTTTGGACAAAAGATGGACAGGACACTGGATTAATGGCAAATGTAGCTCCAGTAGTTGTACAAGTAAAAGATGGTAGGATAGCTCCAAAAATCCCACAGTATCCTCTGAAGCCAGAGGTGGAGTTAGGAGTTTTTCCCGTAATAGAGCGCTTGCTACAACAGGGCATTCTAGTAAGAACGTCCAGCACAGCAAATAGTCCCATCTTCCCTGTTAAAAAGAGTGGGGGGAGGGGTTACAGGCTAGTGCAAGATCTAAGGGGGATTAACAAAATAGTTGAGTCAGTTCCCCGTAGTGCCTAATCCAGCTGTCATCCTAATGCAAATTCCTCCCACTGCCAAATTTTTCACTGTTATTGACCTCTGCTCCGCATTCTTTTCGGTACCTCTGCACCCTGACAGCCAATATTTGTTTGCATTCACATACAGAGGAGTCCAATACACGTGGACTCGGTTACCCCAAGGTTTCATAGATAGTCCAAGTATATTTTCTCAGGCTTTGCATGATTGTTTACAGTCTTTCCAACCGGAGAGTGGATCAGTGTTGATACAGTACGTGGATGATCTACTACTGTGTTCTGATTCATTGGAAGCTTCCCTGAAGGATACGAAACAGCTCCTGTTTCATCTTTCAGACACAGGTCACAAGGTTTCCAAAGACAAGTTACAATTATGCCAAACTAAGGTAAAATATTTGGGACACTGTCTAACACAAGGACTGAGACACCTGACCGCTGATAGAATCCAAGCCATTAGAGACATGACACTGCCACAAACCCAGCAACAGATCAGGACGTTTCTAGGAATGTGTGGGTATTGCCGTAATTGGATCCCAGGGTTTTCCATATTGGCGCTACCTTTGCAGGAAATGGTCTCTTCAAACAAACCTGATCGGATTTCGCATACAGACGAATCTGAAACAGCATTTGAGAGACTCAAGCAATGCCTAACGCAGGCACCAGCACTAGGTATGCCAGACTATGGGAAACCCTTTGAACTATACGGAACAGAAAGTGCTGGGTGCGCAGCAGGTGTACTAACACAAAAACACGGTGATGCCAGCAGGCCAGTTGCATATTACAGCGCTCAGCTAGATACGGTAGCGCGATCCCTCCCCACATGCTTGCGTAGCGTTGCGGCGATAGCATTGCTAGTGACAAAAAGCGAAGATGTCGTGCTAGGCCACAACCTCACAATCCATACACCGCATGCGGTATCTGCCTTATTGAATTCTGCCCAAACCAGACACGTCTCATCAGCAAGGTTTACAAGATGGGAATTGGCATTAATGGCCCCAGTAAACATCACCATAAGGAGATGCAGTGCATTAAATCCTGCAACATTTCTCCCAGGTGTGCCTGGTCAGGCACAAAGGGTGGAAGGTGAGAGTGATGGGGAAGGAGGATTTAATGCAAAGGAAGATACACATGATTGTATGGAATATTTGACCCAAAATGTTACCGCAAGGCCTGACATCAGTGACAATCCACTGGAAGATGCAGAACTCACGTTCTACACGGACGGTAGTTGTCACAGACAGTCAGACTCGGGAGACTTGTGTACTGGATACGCAGTCGTAGATGACCAAGACACCATAGAAGCGGAACCGCTAGGCCCACCTCACTCAGCCCAGGTTGCTGAACTGGTCGCCCTAACCAGAGCATGTGAATTGGCTAAGGGTAAGTCAGCCAATATCTACACCGATTCTAGATACGCCTTCGGGGTAGTCCATGATTTCGGAGCCCTATGGCGGCTCAGAAATTTCATGACGGCGGCTGGTACACCGATAGCGCATGCAGCTCACATAAAAAGGCTTCTAACAGCGATACAGGAACCCGACAGAGTGGTTGTTATCAAATGTAAAGCACATACATATAGTCAAGACCCAGTGTCACTTGGTAACAGCCGAGCAGACGAAGCCGCAAAGCTTGCAGCTGCTACCCCCATACAGACAGACACCACACAACTGATGGTATTTAATACCATCAACACACAAAAGTTGTGTGAGATGCAGAATTTGTGTTCCACACAGGAAAGAGCAGTCTGGAAGGCAAAGGGATATGGCCAGGAGTCCTCAGGGCTCTGGACGGATGGACATGGTAAACCGGTGGCCCCCAGGGCATACCTTCCATGTCTGGCTGAAGCAGCTCACGGGCTGACTCATCTAGGCAAGGAGGGGATGTGCAAATTGGTAAGAGCATACTGGTGCGCCCCAGGATTCTCCTCTCATGCGGGTAAAAGAGCAATGTCATGCCTTACCTGTCTGAGAAAGAATATTGGAAAAGCAATACCTACAGAACCATCCCATATCCCACCTGCCGGCGGCCCTTTCCAGGTAATACAAATTGACTTCATTCAATTACCCCCATGTCGAAATTTGAAATATGTACTTGTCTGTATAGATGTTTTCTCGAATTGGGTCGAAGCATTTCCAGCAGCTACAAATACCGCTATGTTTACAGCTAAGAAAATTGTGCAGGAATTTGTATGTAGATATGGTATCCCTAGAATCATTGAAAGTGATAGGGGTACCCATTTTACAGGTGATGTCTTTCAAGGAATGTGTAAATTAATGGGTATTGATAGCAAGCTGCACACTCCGTACCGTCCACAGGCGAGCGCGAAGGTCGAAAGAGTGAACAGCACTATTAAAAATAAATTGAGTAAAGTAATGACAGAGACAGGATTGACGTGGCCAGAAGCTTTACCCATTGTTTTGTATAGCATCAGAACCACTCCCAGGTCCCCTCTTAATCTGTCTCCTTTTGAAATCTTGTTTGGTCGACAACCGCATGTCATGATTAACCCTCAGGATGATTTGAAATGTAACAATGAAGTAACTGTAAAATACTTAATTAACATGAGTAAACAGTTGAGGAATCAAAATGATAATCTGAAGTTGGTGATTCCTGATTTACCAGATAGTAATTGTCATGACATTGAACCTGGGAATTATGTAATGATACGAAATTTTCTACGCTCAGGTTGTCTTATTGATAGATGGGAAGGACCATACCAGGTCTTATTGACTAGCACCACAGCATTGAAGGTTGCTGAGAGAGAGACTTGGGTCCATTCATCCCACTGCAAAAAGGTTGCTGATCCAGAGAAGTCCCGTGATAAGGAACAGACGGTAGAGGTTGTATCACTAGAGTGTCTGTTCCAGGAGGACTGAGGCGGCACCTGAGCCTTGAAGACCGGAAGCAGTTGTCGACTCCCCTCTCCCTTTTATTGTTTTTCTCCACTTCCCAGCCCCTCTCCCTTAAAAATTTCTTTTTCCCCCTTCTCATTCTTCTCTATTTCCTCCTCAAAGATGGACTTGCCCCAAGAGACTGTGATCCGGATTTTGATGTTAACCATGATGTTGACCAGAGCAGTCTGTTCCGGCGAGAGTACCATAGAGGTCGAGAGAGGTTCTGGAATGGGTTCCGATTATGATGATGGAGGCGTAGTTTTCCAAGATCAACCAAACCAACAAGCAAAGGCGAGTATCAGAAAACGATCCGATAGAAGAAATTGTGATGGATTGTTAGCTGAAGAAAATTGTATCTGTAGGCTCTGTGATAATCTGGTTGAAGATGGATGCATAAAGAAATGTCAATCTAGTTTTAATATCCATATGGACCGGCATCCATTGAGTGACTATCACTCCTTAGTGGGTAACGTGTTAAACCAAACAGATTGTTGGGTATGCTCTCAAGTACCTCAGGGTCACAGCAAATCAGGGCTAGTACCATTTCCTTTAACGTTAGGGGAGGTACTTGAGCTAAGTGGTGGGAGACCGGTGGATCGGAGGTTTAACATCTCCAGCCCTCCTAGTTTGAAGCTCCACCAATACCATGTGGATAGGTCCCTCTTATGTTTCAACATCTCCAATCCCAGAAAACCGGGAAATTGGGAAGTGTCGTGGAGCAACCTTACCATGACCTTTTCACACAGAGCAGATAGAATGCCTACAGATACAGAGCTCGTACGCCATATAGCCAGTAGAGGAAAATCTTTCCGGTATCGATATACCTTAGGAAATAGGATTACTAGAGTTGGAGAGGTATCACCAGGATACTGTGCACATATCGTACAAACTGATACGTGCATTAAGCAGTTGGAAGAATTAGGGTCAGGAGATTTCACCTGGAAGGTTTGTAACATGGTCATGTCCTTCTCCGTCCCTTATGTTCTCCCCGATGACGCATATTTCATATGCGGGAGAAAGGCGTACAAGTGGCTTGCCCCAAACTCTGAAGGATTGTGTTATATTGGAAAAGTATTGCCTGAAGTGATGACTGTAACACATGACAAAATGAAGGACATACACCGTGGTGCCCAAGCTCCTTATACTCACACTCATTACGAGCACCGAGTTAAAAGACAACTGTCAGAAAGGTTAGAGCATCCGGCCTCTGATCTTATCCATGAATCCACCGGGATTCAGGTTCTGGTAGCGTTAGATTTCACTCGCACCGCTCGAGGTGTGATGAATTATAGATACATTTCCGCACTCGCCAATTTGTTAGATAATATCACTGAAATGTATGATGACACGTTTAGATACACTGGAAGAGAACTTCAAGCTTACAAAACAGAACTAGTTCAGCATAGGATGGTTCTTAATTATCTTACAGCAGTAACAGGCGGATATTGTGTTACATTGGCAACACAGTACGGCATAAAGTGTTGCACGTATATCACAAATAGCACCGAGGATCCGGTAGAGGTCATAGACCAAAAGATGGACGATATTCTCCAATTGAAGTGGGAATTTCGTCGAAAACACAATCTCACCCTTGCTGCTGTAAGTAATGAGCTGACTGGTTGGGTGTCATGGTTGAACCCGCGAAATTGGTTCTCCGGTTTGGGAGACTGGGCTCAAGGAGTCATAATGGATGTTGGAAAGTTTCTACTATGTATCTTGGGTGTCGTTATATCGATTGGATTGATATTTAGATGCGGGCAGGCTTTAATGAGGTGCAAACAAAGTACAAGAGTGATGAGCTTGAGGAGCGAGGAAACTGTAATTAACCTGGATTTGATTTATGACCCAATGATAGAAACCAGAATGTGATGAAAATGCGATTATACGGTCCGTTTCTTTCACCTGTTTTTCTGCTTTTCTCCAAGATACAAAGACCCCCTTGGACGAGGAAGTTGACGAGACGCTATACAGACAACAGACGAGCACCAAAGAAGAAGATTTGACAACTTTAAATATGGACACTTGATGAACTTTGCCATGGATCCCCAGTTTCCCTAGTATTTTTAAACTCACGCTAGCCCAACATTTTTGTAAATCTGATGGCACTGACAAAGCTTGTTGCTCATGCCTAAGGAGCAAAAAAGCGCAAAGAAGACGACTCTCAACAGATACCGAACACAACTTCAACAACAGATGTACATTTCCCTGACATAGAATATCATTGCATTTTTCGTAAGTGTTCTTTATCTTCATCTCTACAACCCTCAGGTAACGACACACATAGACGATAGGGAATACAGGCACAGATATTAGCAACCACATACCTCCCCCATTCATGTATCATCAACTAAAATGTGCATCCCCATTTTGTTACAACCACAGCCGAAATGAGCTCGGTAGAGTTTGACAGCCCATCCACAGACCTGTACCACAGGATAAGAAGGAATTCAAATGTATACTTCGCAATACCTCGAAGCTTGATTTACCACACGTACGGCACGATGATACATGACCCTCCAAACATGGACTCATACACACATGCTTCTGCTTTCTCACTAGGTCATACCCTCTTCACACCTACTCCACTCTTCTCCCCTACCCAACCATGGAAATCAATTAACCCCTGACTTACATTTTTCTCCTTAAATATTTTAGAAGGTGGCAGTTATTATTGACTGCCAAAGGGTGGACTGTCAAAGTCAGAAAAATGTCTCTATGCACGTTGCCATATTTGCACCGCACACTGGTCCGCGCTGCGCATGCGTACGCTCTCCCGTGAAGGCGCATACCCGCGATAGCGTGCACTCGCAGGCGCGGTATGCATATTTACGGTAGAGTTTATGTAGTCGTAGCGTGCGACTCATTCGTTACAAATGTTCACAATTAATGTAGTTTGTAGATCATGGTCCCCTTGATAGATTCTGAAAGTTTGGTTAAAATAGAAGGTCCCTGTTTAAAAGAATCCCTCTTTGTATCGTACGAAGGGTCTGACAGGAATCATACAGCCGTGTTTGTTACCCATCGGAAGAGTATTTAATTAGTAATATTCCGGTGTTGGTTTGGAGCGTATTAATCGCTCGTGCGAATAGTTATGGACATAAGAAGTTTATGTCCATTTCTATTATTTACACATACTCAGGTATGCGGCGGGAAACCCAGTTTCCCACCCACCTGAGCTGTTGGAAATCGTCACAGCCCACCTGTATGAATCACCCTATGACCTTTTGTTATGATGCAGGGCCGAATTCCTTCGGCCAATGGACAATGGGATTGTAGGACCATGAGATTGCATTGTGTGTGGGGCATAAATAGGCAGGCCGACCATATCCAACTCTCACTCTCTCATCAACGGTTATCTGCTGATAGCCGGGAGCTGGATATCGAGGCGCAGGCGATCATACCCTTTGTGCGTAAGTTTCTCTCCGTAATCATTGTCTTTCTGTGAGCCAATTTCTCTCATCTCTCTCTCTCTCTCTCTCTCTCTCTCTCCCTGTTCTGTTCTCTCATATCTCCCCTAGACTAGGCTAGTATTGTATTGTATTAGATAGTATTGTATTGTATTGCATTTAGGTCAGTGTAGTATTGTCTTTTTGTATTTATTGTTTAGTTCTGTGGTTAGGAAGTCTCTGTTATATTGTAGTGTATCATTTGTACTGTTATCCCCTTTTACAAATATATTAGATATAATACAATTAATAGGCTTTGGAACCTAAACCAGTATCTGTGTATTTTCTATAGTGTTAAGTGTTCACTTGAGCGTCGGTGACGCTCAAGCAGCTTTGTAGTTAGTCAGGTTACACAAGGTTGCACTTACACCCTGTATTCACATTAAGTTATTCTGTGTATTTCATTGGTATAAGGTTTAAACATTAAGGTATAGCGTTGTGAGCGTCTGCGCCGCTGGTGACCTCCTCGTGGTCTCGAGCGTATGCTACGCCATAGCGAATCATTACTCTAGTCATAACCAATAACGTGTCCTGTGATCACTGGGCCGTGAGCGAACGTGACGCTTGAGCGTCTCGCCTACGGCGGAGCGATCGTTACGCAAATAGCGTACCCTTACGGTACTTCTTAAGCAAACAGCGTACAGTGTTCTTAGACTTCATAAAGGGTTGTTTATGCGACAAAGGAATTTAGAATTGTCACCCATCTCACGTCTGACCCTGTCTCTGTATCCCCCATCTCACGTCTGACCCTGTCTCTGTATCCCCCCATGCCATGTCTGGCCCTGTCTCTGTATCACCTCATGTCATGTCTGACCCTGTCTCTGTATCCCCCCCATGTCATGTCTGACCCTGTCTCTGTATCACCCCCATCTCATGTCTGACCCTGTCTCTGTATCACCCCCATCTCATGTCTGACCCTGTCTCTGTATCACCCCCATGTCACGTCTGGCCCTGTCTCTGTATCCCCCCATGTCACGTCTGACCCTGTCTCTGTATCCCCCCATGACACATCTGACCCTGTCTCTGTATCACCCCCATCTCATGTCTGACCCTGTCTCTGTATCACCCCCATGTCATGTCTGGCCCTGTCTCTGTATCACCCCCATCTCATGTCTGACCCTGTCTCTGTATCACCCCCATCTCATGTCTGACTCTGTCTCTGTATCACCCCCATGTCATGTCTGACCCTGTCTCTGTATCACCCCCATGTCATGTCTGGCCCTGTCTCTGTATCACCCCCATGTCATGTCTGGCCCTGTCTCTGTATCCCCCCATGACATTTCTGACCCTGTCTCTGTATCCCCCCATGTCATGTCTGACCCTGTCTCTGTATCCCCCCCATGTCATGTCTGGCCCTGTCTCTGTATCCCCCCGATGTCATGTCTGACCCTGTCTCTGTATCCCCCATCTCACGTCTGACCCTGTCTCTGTATCCCCCATCTCACGTCTGACCCTGTCTCTGTATCCCCCCATCTCATGTCTGACCCTGTCTCTGTATCACCCCCATCTCATGTCTGGCCCTGTCTCTGTATCACCCCCATGTCATGTCTGACCCTGTCTCTGTATCACCCCCATGTCATGTCTGGCCCTGTCTCTGTATCACCCCCATGTCATGTCTGGCCCTGTCTCTGTATCCCCCCATGTCATGTCTGACCCTGTCTCTGTATTTCCCCATGTCATGTCTGGCCCTGTCTCTGTATCCCCCCCGATGTCATGTCTGACCCTGTCTCTGTATCCCCCATCTCACGTCTGACCCTGTCTCTGTATTTCCCCATGTCATGTCTGGCCCTGTCTCTGTATCCCCCCCGATGTCATGTCTGACCCTGTCTCTGTATCCCCCATCTCACGTCTGACCTTGTCTCTGTATCCCCCATCTCACGTCTGACCCTGTCTCTGTATCCCCCCATGTCATGTCTGACCCTGTCTCTGTATCCCCCCATGCCATGTCTGGCCCTGTCTCTGTATCACCTCATGTCATGTCTGACCCTGTCTCTGTATCCCCCCCATGTCATGTCTGACCCTGTCTCTGTATCACCCCCATCTCATGTCTGACCCTGTCTCTGTATCACCCCCATCTCATGTCTGACCCTGTCTCTGTATCACCCCCATCTCATGTCTGACCCTGTCTCTGTATCACCCCCATCTCATGTCTGACTCTGTCTCTGTATCACCCCCATGTCATGTCTGACCCTGTCTCTATCACCCCCATGTCATGTCTGGCCCTGTCTCTGTATCACCCCCATGTCATGTCTGGCCCTGTCTCTGTATCCCCCCATGACATGTCTGACCCTGTCTCTGTATCCCCCCATGTCATGTCTGACCCTGTCTCTGTATCCCCCCCATGTCATGTCTGGCCCTGTCTCTGTATCCCCCCGATGTCATGTCTGACCCTGTCTCTGTATCCCCCATCTCACGTCTGACCCTGTCTCTGTATCCCCCATCTCACGTCTGACCCTGTCTCTGTATCCCCCCATGCCATGTCTGGCCCTGTCTCTGTATCACCTCATGTCATGTCTGACCCTGTCTTTGTATCCCCCCCATGTCATGTCTGACCCTGTCTCTGTATCACCCCCATCTCATGTCTGACCCTGTCTCTGTATCACCCCCATGTCATGTCTGGCCCTGTCTCTGTATCACCCCCATCTCATGTCTGACCCTGTCTCTGTATCACCCCCATCTCATGTCTGGCCCTGTCTCTGTATCCCCCCGATGTCATGTCTGACCCTGTCTCTGTATCCCCCATCTCACGTCTGACCCTGTCTCTGTATCCCCCATCTCACGTCTGACCCTGTCTCTGTATCCCCCCATGCCATGTCTGGCCCTGTCTCTGTATCACCTCATGTCATGTCTGACCCTGTCTCTGTATCCCCCCCATGTCATGTCTGACCCTGTCTCTGTATCACCCCCATCTCATGTCTGACCCTGTCTCTGTATCACCCCCATGTCATGTCTGGCCCTGTCTCTGTATCACCCCCATCTCATGTCTGACCCTGTCTCTGTATCACCCCCATCTCATGTCTGACCCTGTCTCTGTATCCCCCCCATCTCATGTCTGACCCTGTCTCTGTATCACCCCCATCTCATGTCTGACCCTGTCTCTGTATCACCCCCATGTCACGTCTGGCCCTGTCTCTGTATCCCCCCATGTCACGTCTGTCTCTGTATCCCCCCATGACACGTCTGACCCTGTCTCTGTATCACCCCCATCTCATGTCTGACCCTGTCTCTGTATCACCCCCATGTCATGTCTGGCCCTGTCTCTGTATCACCCCCATCTCATGTCTGACCCTGTCTCTGTATCACCCCCATCTCATGTCTGACTCTGTCTCTGTATCACCCCCATGTCATGTCTGACCCTGTCTCTGTATCACCCCCATGTCATGTCTGGCCCTGTCTCTGTATCACCCCCATGTCATGTCTGGCCCTGTCTCTGTATCCCCCCATGACATGTCTGACCCTGTCTCTGTATCCCCCCATGTCATGTCTGGCCCTGTCTCTGTATCCCCCCCATGTCATGTCTGGCCCTGTCTCTGTATCCCCCCGATGTCATGTCTGACCCTGTCTCTGTATCCCCCATCTCACGTCTGACCCTGTCTCTGTATCCCCCATCTCACGTCTGACCCTGTCTCTGTATCCCCCCATGTCATGTCTGACCCTGTCTCTGTATCCCCCCATGCCATGTCTGGCCCTGTCTCTGTATCACCTCATGTCATGTCTGACCCTGTCTCTGTATCCCCCCATCTCATGTCTGACCCTGTCTCTGTATCACCCCCATGTCATGTCTTGCCCTGTCTCTGTATCACCCCCATCTCATGTCTGACCCTGTCTCTGTATCACCCCCATCTCATGTCTGACCCTGTCTCTGTATCCCCCCCATCTCATGTCTGACCCTGTCTCTGTATCACCCCCATCTCATGTCTGACCCTGTCTCTGTATCACCCCCATGTCATGTCTGGCCCTGTCTCTGTATCCCCCCATGTCACGTCTGACCCTGTCTCTGTATCCCCCCATGACACGTCTGACCCTGTCTCTGTATCCCCCCCATGTCACGTCTGACCCTGTCTCTGCATCCCCCCATGACACGTCTGACCCTGTCTCTGTATCCCCCCCATGTCACGTCTGACCCTGTCTCTGTATCCCCCCATGTCACGTCTGGCCCTGTCTCTGTATCACCCCAATGTCACGTCTGACCCTGTCTCTGTATCACCCCCATGTCATGTCTGGCCCTGTCTCTGTATCACCCCCATGTCATGTCTGGCCCTGTCTCTGTATCTCCCCATGTCATGTCTGACCCTGTCTCTGTATCCCCCATGTCATGTCTGACCCTGTCTCTGTATCCCCCATCTCATGTCTGACCCTGTCTCTGTATCACCCCCTTCTCATGTCTGACCCTGTCTCTGTATCCCCCCATCTCATGTCTGACCCTGTCTCTGTATCAACCCCATGTCATGTCTGACCCTGTTTCTGTATCACCCCCATGTCATGTCTGACCCTGTCTCTGTATCCCCCCATGTCACGTCTGACCCTGTCTCTGTATCCCCCCATGTCACGTCTGACCCTGTCTCTGTATCCCCCCATGTCATGTCTGACCCTGTCTTTGTATCCCCCCATGTCACGTCTGACCCTGTCTCTGTATCCCTCCATGTCATGTCTGACCCTGTCTCTGTATCCCCCCATGTCACGTCTGACCCTGTCTCTGTATCTCCCCGATGTCATGTCTGGCCCTGTCTCTGTATCACCTCATGTCATGTCTGACCCTGTCTCTGTATCCCCCCCATGTCATGTCTGACCCTGTCTCTGTATCCCCCCATGTCATGTCTGGCCCTGTCTCTGTATCACCTCATGTCACGTCTGACCCTGTCTCTGTATCCCCCCCATGTAATGTCTGACCCTGTCTCTGTATCCCCCCATGTCACGTCTGACCCTGTCTCTGTATCCCCCACATCTCATGTCTGACCCTGTCTCTGTATCCCCCACATCTCACGTCTGACCCTGTCTCTGTATTCCCCCCATGTCACGTCTGACCCTGTCTCTGTATCCCCCCATGTCACGTCTGACCCTGTCTCTGTATCCCCCCCATGTCACGTCTGACCCTGTCTCTGTATCCCCCCATGTCATGTCTGACCCTGTCTCTGTATCCCCCCATGTCACGTCTAACCCTGTCTCTGTATCCCCCCATGTCATGTCTGACCCTGTCTCTGTATCCCCCCATGTCACGTCTGACCCTGTCTCTGTATCCCTCCCATGTCACGTCTGACCCTGTCTCTGTATCCCCCCATGTCACGTCTGACCCTGTCTCTGTATCCCCCCATGTCACGTCTGACCCTGTCTCTGTATCCCCCCATGTCACGTCTGACCCTGTCTCTGTATCCCCCCATGTCACGTCTGACCCGGTCTCTGTATCCCCCCCATGTCACGTCTGACCCTGTCTCTGTATCCCCCCATGTCACGTCTGACCCTGTCTCTGTATCCCCCCATGTCCCTACTGACCCTGTCTCTGTATCCCCCCCATGTCACGTCTGACCCTGTCTCTGTATCCCCCCATGTCACGTCTGACCCTGTCTCTGTATCCCCCCCATGTCACGTCTGACCCTGTCTCTGTATCCCTCCTTGTCATGTCTGACCCTCTCTCTGTATCCCCCCATGTCACGTCTGACCCTGTCTCTGTATCCCACCCCATGTCACGTCTGACCCTGTCTCTGTATCTCCCCGATGTCACGTCTGACCCTGTCTCTGTATCCCTCCATGTCATGTCTGACCCTCTCTCTGTATCCCCCCATGTCATGTCTGACCCTGTCTCTGTATCCTCCCATGTCACGTCTGACCCTGTCTCTGTATCCCCCCCATGTCACGTCTGACCCTGTCTCTGTATCCCCCCATGTCACGTCTGACCTTGTCTCTGTATCCCCCACATCTCATGTCTGGCCCTGTCTCTGTATCCCCCCATGACATGTCTGACACTGTCTCTGTATCACCCCCCATCTGATGTCTGGCCCTATCTCTGTATCCCCCATGTCATGTCTGACCCTGTCTCTGTATCCCCCATGTCATGTCTGGCCCTGTCACTGTATCCCCCATGTCATGTCTGGCCCTGTCTCCGTATCCCCCCATGTCATGTCTGGCCCTGTCTCCGTATCCCCCCATGTCATGTCTGACCCTGTCTTTGTATCCCCCCCATGTCATGTCTGGCCCTGTCTCTGTACCCCCCCCCCCCATTTCAAGTCTGACCCTGTCTCTGTATCTCCCCATGTCATGTCTGACCCTGTCTCTGTATCCCCCCCATGTCATGTCTGACCCTGTCTCTGTATCCCCCCCATGTCATGTCTGACCCTGTCTCTGTATCCCTCCATGTCATGTCTGACCCTGTCTCTGTATCCCCCCATGTCATGTCTGACCCTGTCTCTGTATCCCCCCATGTCACGTCTGACCCTGTCTCTGTATCCCCCACATCTCATGTCTGACCCTGTCTCTGTATCCCCCATGTCACGTCTGACCCTGTCTCTGTATCCCCCACATCTCATGTCTGACCCTGTCTCTGTATTCCCCCCATGTCACGTCTGACCCTGTCTCTGTATCCCCCCATGTCACGTCTGACCCTGTCTCTGTATCCCCCCCATGTCATGTCTGACCCTGTCTCTGTATCCCCCCATGTCACGTCTGACCCTGTCTCTGTATCCCCCCATGTCACGTCTGACCCTGTCTCTTTATCCCCCCATGTCATGTCTGACCCTGTCTCTGTATCCCCCCATGTCACGTATGACCCTGTCTCTGTATCCCTCCCATGTCACGTCTGACCCTGTCTCTGTATCCCCCCATGTCACGTCTGACCCTGTCTCTGTATCCCCCATGTCACGTCTGACCCTGTCTCTGTATCCCCCCATGTCACGTCTGACCCTGTCTCTGTATCCCCCCATGTCACGTCTGACCCTGTCTCTGTATACCCCCCATGTCACGTCTGACCCTGTCTCTGTATACCCCCCATGTCACGTCTGACCCTGTCTCTGTATCCCCCCATGTCACGTCTGACCCTGTCTCTGTATCCCCCCCATGTCACGTCTGACCCTGTCTCTGTATCTCCCCGATGACACGTCTGACCCTGTCTCTGTATCCCTCCTTGTCATGTCTGACCCTCTCTCTGTATCCCCCCATGTCACGTCTGACCCTGTCTCTGTATCCCCCCCATGTCACGTCTGACCCTGTCTCTGTATCTCCCCGATGTCACGTCTGACCCTGTCTCTGTATCCCTCCATGTCATGTCTGACCCTCTCTCTGTATCCCCCCATGTCATGTCTGACCCTGTCTCTGTATCCTCCCATGTCACGTCTGACCCTGTCTCTGTATTCCCCCCATGTCACGTCTGACCCTGTCTCTGTATCCCCCCATGTCACGTCTGACCTTGTCTCTGTATCCCTCACATCTCATGTCTGGCCCTGTCTCTGTATCCCCCCATGACATGTCTGACACTGTCTCTGTATCACCCCCCATCTGATGTCTGGCCCTATCTCTGTATCCCCCATGTCATGTCTGACCCTGTCTCTGTATCCCCCATGTCATGTCTGGCCCTGTCTCTGTATCCCCCATGTCATGTCTGGCCCTGTCTCTGTATCCCCCATGTCATGTCTGACCCTGTCTCTGTATCCCCCATGTCATGTCTGGCCCTGTCTCTGTATCCCCCATGTCATATCTGGCCCTGTCTCCGTTTCCCCCCATGTCATGTCTGGCCCTGTCTCCGTATCCCCCCATGTCATGTCTGACCCTGTCTTTGTATCCCTCCCATGTCATGTCTGGCCCTGTCTCTGTACCCCCCCCATTTCAAGTCTGACCCTGTCTCTGTATCTCCCCATGTCATGTCTGACCCTGTCTCTGTATCCCCCCATGTCATGTCTGACCCTGTCTCTGTATCCCCCCCATGTCATGTCTGACCCTGTCTCTGTATCCCCCCATGTCATGTCTGACGCTGTCTCTGTATCCCCCCATGTCATGTCTGACCCTGTCTCTGTATCCCCCATGTCATGTCTGGCCCTGTCTCTGTATCCCCCCATGACATGTCTGACCCTGTCTCCGTATACCCTCCCATGTTATATCTGACCCTGTCTCCGTATCCCCCCATGCCATGTTTGACCCTGTCTCTGTATCCCCCCGATGTCACGTCTGGCCCTGTCTCCCCCCATGTCACGTCTGACCCTGTCTCTGAATCCCCACATGTCACATCGGACCCTGTCTCTGTTTTGTCAGCGTCCGGAGTCTTACCGGTATGCTGGGGCTGCGGGGCTGGCTTCTCTGGCGGTGTGCGGGCAGCGGTGGAGGTGGGCTGCTGTGCCGGGTCCGTGGGCAGCAGTGGCGGCAGTGAGGGGGTCCGCTCGTGGCGGCGGGACGCCGCTACAGCGGGTCGCTCTTGCTGAGCCGTTGCTAGGAGACCAGAGGCAGTGAGCAATGTGGCCTTGCAGAAAGGTCTGCATTACTGGGCGCCGCCATGTTGGAGACCAAGTTTTAAGCATAGTTCCTGTTTCCTGTTTCTTCCAGCCAATCCAGGGGTAGCTCTCCCTATAAAAGGGGGCTGGTTTAGGACAGGGACGCCAGTGCTTCAAGTTACAACCCTGTTGTAGGTGCTTTAGCCTGTGCTCCCAGGATCCTTGTCATATTCTGGTTACTCCTGCTTGGTCGGCTCTCTGTTGCTGCTGCAGTCCTGCCGTTCCTAACCTGCTACTGCCTGTGGAAGCGCTCCTGGAAAACCCGGTCCAGTAAGACTCTTTGGGCACAGTCGGCCCCGGGTCTTCTGCCTCGTCTTTCAAGCCACACTCCACAGATCTACTTCACCAGCCACGTCTTTGTACCACCGACCACAACCTGCAGATTGTTATCTTCAGCCTCATCCTCCAAACCACAGTCCACAGTCCTTGTCTCCAGCCACGTCTTTTAACCACCATCCACAGTTCCGCAGTTCATTATTCACAACCTCGACTTTCAAGCCACAACCTGCAGTTCTTTATCCGCAACTATGTTTTTAACCATTGTGCTCCAGCCACAGTTCTCTACCTCAGCCCTGTACATAATAAATACTATTCATTGACTTTCAACCCCGCCTACGTTCTTCATTGCTCCGTGTCCCATGCAAAGGAACTATATCCAACCCCCTCATCTTGTTCACCCACAGCCATCTGTCTCCTCGGGCAAGTCTCAGCTGCCGGATCCTCAAACCCTGCCAGACATGACAGTAAGCACTGGCCCAATGGATTCGACGGGTGATCAGGCCTCAGGAGGGGATTCAACTGCAGATATCTGGTCTCGCTTAAGTAAGCAGGAGGCCACACAATCTCAAATTGTGCATTTCATGCAGAATATGTCCGAACGTCTCGACTCTCTCTGTTCTGCCATGACGGCCCCTCAAGTATCTACAGCTGCTCCCACATTAGCACCTCCGGTCCCGCTTCCTCCTGTACCAGTACCACTTCCACGGTTGCATTTGCCATCTCCCAGTAAGTTCGATGGGAATCCAAAACAATGCTGCGGGTTTCTTAACCAGTGCGAAATCCAGTTCGAACTACAGTCGACCAACTTCCCATCAGCACGAACCAAAGTAGCCTATATAATTTCTTTACTTACCGGGCAAGCGTTGGAATGGGCTTCACCCTTGTGGGAGAGCATGAATCCCATCCTGTCTAACTATTCAGAATTCGTGGCCACCTTTCGAAGAATCTTCGACGAACCGGACCGGACTTCTGCCGCCTCATTGGAGATCCTGCGTCAGGGCACGCGCACGGTCAGTCAGTACGTGATCCAGTTTCATACTCTCTCCTCAGAACTGAACTGGAATGAGGAGGCTCTCATTGCAGCTTTCTGGAGCGGTCTCTCCGAAAAGATCAAAGATGACTTCGCAACTCAGGACGTACCTGATAAGTTGGATAAATTAATTTCTTTATGCAATAAATTAGACCTGAGGTACAGAGAACGCTGTATGGAGAGGTCGCAGTCAGATTGCCCTAAGCCTAGAGTTGTTCTTCCACCAACGCCATCATCACCAACTGCGGAAGAACCCATGCAGATCAGTCGCTCCCGCCTCTCCAGCGAAGAACGTCAGAGACGGCGACAAGGGAACCTCTGCCTGTATTGTGGTGCATCTGATCACTTTGTCAAAACTTGCAATCTACGTCCGGGAAACGCCCGCTCCTAGCTTGTGCTGGAGAGGTCAAGCTAGGAGAATTCTCAGAATTACATACCAAGAAAGAGTCTTGTGACAGGACGGTTCCGTACGAAAGCACTCGCCGCTTTCACGTCCCGTCTCCTGTGCACAGAATGGAGGGTTAGGTCACACGAGGCCTGACCACATAGGGGATTCCCGCTTACCGTAGGTAACCGCCTGTTACTGACTCCACCCACTGCATTGTGGGCGGGATTTTGCTGCCACCACCAAACTCCTAACCTGCCGTGGCGTTTGGAACCACGGTTCTGCTCTGTTTGTGCCGACGCACTGCCTTACCACACCTGTGTGGTGTTGACGAATCCCCACTAGCCACTGGCTAGGCCTCTACCGGTAGCTGGCGGAAGGCGGAACTTGGAGACGTTAGGTGCTTCCCTGGACAGCCGGAGGACGGGGCTAGGTTTGGCCTAACCCTGTAGGTCACAAGATGAAGCAATTTTCTTGAGGCAATGATGTTTATTTGCTCAATAATAACCTTTAAAAAGGCTCCTCCCTATTGCTAGGGGCAATAGCATACAATCAGATGTTTCAGCAGAATAAAGATGGTACAATACAAATTGGAGGCTCACAGGCATCCTCTTTTTATCTCAGTTCTACACACAGTACCACAGGGGGGTAAGCCTTCCCTGTCTTCTCCAACCAATCAGGTTATCGCAGAAAATATAAATAAATACAAGTTACATTTCAAAAATTAAGAATTAGATAAAGCACATTCCTGCTCCTCTTCATATATAACCAAACCAGTGGCTTTCCCAAACACAATCTGATTATCATCTTCCTGTCTCTTTCACAAATGTAAATGTAACTTGCATTTCAATTGCATTCAACCTCTCACACATAGACAACGTTCTTATACTGTAAATTAAACATAATCTGCATCACACATAATGCAGCCTAAGAAATCTTACACCAAACTGTTGGTAAACGAAACCCACTAGTTTGCATTCATAAAACACAATCTGATTTAGCAGCCCCTTGTGTCTCCATGCATAACTAGTTTTGAGTCATCACACCACAGGAGATGCTGAAGGCACAGTCTTCTTTCCAAACCTTCATTTGTACCTGAAAGAAAACATTTGCCGACCAAAAGGCCTGCTAATCGACACCCTGCTTTAGCTAGGACAATTAACATATGACTGGCTATGTACAAGTTGCTGAACAACAATTGTCAAGGTCTTTTAGAAACAAAATACCTTGTACTTTCCTCATAAGTGCCCTGTACATCAGTTCATCATTCTCCAACTGCGCACTGCGCAGCGATAGAACATATGACACCTTATTAAACATATTTTAAATACCCGGTGCCTAGCACCCACAATACATTTAAAGATGGCGACTAGCGCCAGTGCACAGTTTAAAAGTGGCACCAAGAGCCCATTGTCCTCCTAATGGCGCCGGGTACTAGGGGTTAACCCCTTCAGTGCCGCGGCTGCCATTACACGTGTGGCTGGTTAGTCTCTCCGGTCACAAGTCTGTTTTGTTAACCCAATTTGAGCTCCCTTCTTCTTCTCTTCTCATCCCTGCACTACTCGACTCCGGAGCCGCTGAAAGCTTCATTACGTCAGCTCTGGTTAAACAATCTGGAATACAAACGATTCCTTTGGATCGTACCATTTCTGTTACTGCGGTGGATGGAAGTTATATCCCTGAGGGTATTATATCCTTTCGTGCTATTCCTCTCAAGATGAAGGTCGGAGTTCTTCATTCAGAAAAAAATCTCTTTCCTTTTTAATTCCTAAAGCCTCTCATGAACTGATCCTAGGGTTTCCATGGTTAATCAGACACAATCCCCACATAGACTGGCAAACTATGGATGTTCTCTCTTGGGGACAAGACTGCTTCCAGAACTGTTTACCTTCAGTAAGACCTCTCTGTTCTTCCAGTCCTTTCAGCCTTCCTGTGGAATACCAAGCCTTTCAAGATGTTTTCAGTAAGCATGGGGCGGACATCTTGCCCCCGCATCGTACTTGGGATTGTCCCATTAAGCTAGTACCTGGTAAGACTCCTCCCCGAGGTCGAATCTACCCTCTCTCACTTTCCGAGACACAGGCCATGTTGGAGTATATCCGGGAGAACTTGGGGTTCTTGGAACTTGGATAAAGGGTTCATCAGGTCTTCCACATCTCCGGCCGGGGCTCGGTTTTTCTTAGTCAAAAAGAAGGATGGGGGTTTGCAGCCCTGTATTGACTATAGAGGTCTCAATGACATAACAATTAAGAACAGATATCCGTTACCCCTGATTCCAGAACTGTTCGACCGTGTTAAAGGAGCTACTGTATTTACTAAGCTGGACTTACGGTGGGCCTACAATCTTATACGTATTCGCCCAGGTGACGAATGGAAGACGGCATTTAATACCCGCGACGGCCATTACGAATACCTGGTAATGCCTTTTGGCCTATGTAACGCCCCAGCCGTCTTTCAAGAGTTCGTTAACGAAATCTTCAGAGATCTCCTCTTTGACTGCTTGGTAGTGTATCTGGATGACATCCTCATTTTTTCTAGGGATCTGAAGACCCATCGGAAACAAGTCAAAGAAGTGCTAACTCGTTTACGAAGGAATCAATTATTCTGTAAATTAGAGAAGTGCATCTTCGAAGTACCCACGATTCCATTCCTCGGTTACATTCTTTCAGGGCAGAGGTTACAGATGGACCCCGCTAAAGTTCAGGCGATTCAGGATTGGGCACTTCCAGCTACCCTTAAAGGAGTTCAATGTTTTCTGGGGTTTGCTAACTTCTACCGAAGATTCATTCAAAATTATTCTTCTGTCAAAGCTCCTATAACCGCATTAACTAGGAAGGGAGCCGATCCTGCCAAGTGGTCACTGGAGGCTTTGGAAGCTTTTTCATCTTTAAAGGAGGCCTTCACGACTGCTCCCGTTCTTCGACAACCCGATCTCAGCCGTCCGTTCTTGGCAGAGGTTGATGCCTCTACTGTAGGAGTAGGAGCAGTATTATCCCAGCTCTTCGAGGACAAGAAGGTCCATCCTTGTGCATTCTCGCAAAGATTTTCCCCTGCTGAAGAGAATTACGCTATTGGGGAACAGGAATTACTGGCGATTAAGTTGGCCTTTGAGGAGTGGAGGTATTTGTTGGAGGGAGCTCAGCATCCAATCTCTGTAACCACGGATCACAAGAACCTCCTGTATCTACAGTCAGCCCGATGTCTGAACCCACGCCAAGCAAGATGGGCACTCTTTTTTACCCGTTTTAACTTTAAACTTAGCTATCGACTAGGTTCCCTCAACAAAAAGGCAGATGCATTATCTCACTCCCTAAATTCTGAAGAACCCTCTGACCGTTCAAAAGAGCAATTCATCCTGGAATCCACCTTTTTCAGCAACTAATACCTCTCCACTTCCTCCTCCAGGAAAGATCTTCGTTACACCAAATCTTCGCAAGAAACTTCTTACATGGGCTCACTCCTCCTCCATGGGCCATGCAGGCAGTCATAAAACACTCAAATTCATTCAGCGCTCCTACTGGTGGCCTCACCTCAGGGCTGACGTTCAGGAATTTGTGGCTGCCTGTCCAAAATGTGCCCAGCATAAGAGCCCAAAGGTCCTCCTGCCGGGTTACTCCATCCGTTACCTGTGCCACGAAGACCATGGACTCATATCTCTATGGACTTTATCACTGATTTACCTATGTCTGGTGGACGGAACACCGTATGGGTCATTGTTGATCGATTCTCTAAAATGGCACACTTCGTTCCTCTGGCTAATCTTCCATCAGCATCCCAGTTGACAAAATTATTTATAGCAGAGATCTTTCGACTTCATGGTCTACCGCAGGAAATCGTGTCTGATAGAGGTCCTCAGTTTGTGGCCAAGTTTTGGAGATCCCTATGTTCTGCTCTTGATGTGAAATTGAACTTCTCCTCAGGATATCATCCCCAAACGGATGGTCAAACAGAAAGAGTGAACCAGGATCTGGAGACTTTTCTGCGTTTATTCATGTCCTCCTGGCTGGACTTCCTCCCGTTCGCAGAGTTTGCCCATAACAATCTCTATCACTCTGCCACAAAATCTTCTCCATTCTTCATTAATTATGGTTACCATCCGAGAGTTCCTGACTTCCAACTTCTGCCTACGCTCGAGGTTCCTGCTGCAGAGTTTACACTTCGACAATTTACTGAAACCTGGAAACAAATTCACAAGGCCTTGCTCAAGACATCCAAGAGGTATAAGACCTATGCAGATCTGAAGCGAAAAGCTGTACCAAGCCTTAAGGTAGGAGATCGGGTTTGGGTTTCCACACGTAACCTAAGATTAAAGATTGCTACGAAAAAGTTTGCTCCCAGGTTTATTGGGCCCTACCCAGTCGAAAAAGTTTTGAATCCTGTGGCTTATAAAGCGAAATTACCTCCACAGTTAAGAATCCCTAATGCATTTGATATTTCTCTCTTAAAACCTTTGGTACTTAATCGATTCAGAGCTGCTTTGCCTAAATCACCCAAGATCCACTCAGCACAAGGACACGAATTTGAGATTCACAAGATCCTCGATTCTCGCAGACGTTATAGTCGCCTCCAGTACCTTGTTGATTGGAAGGGATATGGACCAGAGGAGAGATCTTGGGTAGAAGCAGAAGATGTCCATGCTGCAAGACTTCTTCGGACATTTCATGCCAAGTTCCCAACGAAACCATATAAGTGTCCGGAGTCCATGCGCAAAGGGGGGGTACTGTCAGCGTCCGGAGTCTTACTGGTACGCTGGGGCCGCGGGGCTGGCTTCTCTGGCGGTGTGCGGGAAGCGGCGGAGGTGGGCTGCTGCATCGGGTCTGTGGGCAGCAGTGTCAGCGGTGAGGGGGTCTGCTTGTGGCGGTGGTACGCCGCTACAGCGGGTCGCTCAGTGCTTCAAGTTACAACCCTGTTGTAGGTGCTTTAGCCTGTGCTCCCAGGATCCTTGTCATATTCTGGTTACTCCTGCTTGGTCGGCTCTCTGTTGCTGCTGCAGTCCTGCCGTTCCTAACCTGCTACTGCCTGTGGAAGCGCTCCTGGAAAACCCGGTCCAGTAAGACTCTTTGGGCACAGTCGGCCCCGGGTCTTCTGCCTCGTCTTTCAAGCCACACTCCACAGATCTCCTTCACCAGCCACGCCTTTGTACCACCGACCACAGCCTGAAGATTGTTATCTTCAGCCTCATCCTCCAAACCACAGTCCACAGTCCTTGTCTCCAGCCACGTCTTTTAACCACCATCCACAGTTCCGCAGTTCATTATTCACTACCTCGACTTTCAAGCCACAACCTGCAGTTCCTTATCCGCAACTACGTTCTTTAACCATTGTGCTCCAGCCACAGTTCTCTACCTCAGCCCTGTACATAATAAATACTATTCATTGACTTTCAACCCCGCCTACGTTCTTCATTGCTCCGTGTCCCATGCAAAGGAACTATATCCAACCCCCTCATCTTGTTCACCCACAGCCATCTGTCTCCTCGGGCAAGTCTCAGCTGCCGGATCCTCAAACTTTGCTAGACGTGACATGTTTCCCCCCCGATGTCACGTCTGACCCAGTCTCTGTATCCCCCCGATGTCACGTCTGACCCTGTCTCTATTTCCCCCATGTAATTTCTGACCCTGTCTCTGTACCCCCCTTATTTCATGTCTCACCCTGCCTTTGTATCCCCCTTATGTCATTTGTGACCCTGTCTCTGTATCACCCCCGATGTCACATCTGACCCAGTCTCTGTATCCCCCCGATGTCACGTCTGACCCTGCCTCTCTATCCCCCCCATGTCATTTCACTGTGTAGAATACTGTATGTAGTTCTGGAGGCCATGTCTTCAGAAGGATATTAATACATTAGAGACTGTACAAAGGAGGACAACTAAAATGGTGCATGGCCTACATCACAAAACATACCCAGAAAGAAATCTCATTATATATAGTGTGGGGCAGAGAAGGGAAAGGGGGAACATGAGAGAGACTGTCACATAGATCAGGGGTTTTACCACGGTACAGGAGGGAAACATTCTCCAAATGAAGAGAAGTAATAGGACACGAGGACATGCACTGAGACTGGAGGGGGGGAGGTTCAGGGGAATAGGAGGAAAAATTACTTCACAGAAAGGGTAGTGGACACGTGGAAAAGCCTCCCATCAGAGGTGGTAGAGGATAAGACAGCAGAGCAATATAACATGCATGGGATAGACATAAGGATCCTTACACAGAAATAAGGATCAAATAAGGTTTGAGGTAAAAAAAAAAAAGGGGCAGACTAGATGGGCCAAGTGGTTATCTGCCGTCATGTTCTATGGGGTAAATTTACTAAGATGGGCGTCCTATGTAAGATGGGATGTTGCCCATAGCAACTAATCAGATTCCAGGTATTATCTTCTAGACGGTGCTAGATAAAAGAGAAGTAGAAACTGATTGGTTGCTATGGGCGAAGGCTCATCTTAGTACATGTACCCCTATGTATCTATGTCTTTGTGCGCACACTGTGCCAATCGCAGCTCACCACACGATAGCCCCACCCCCTTATATTACTCAGTGCGCGGCCGCGGCTGTCAGTGCAGCGTAGTGAAGGGCATCGGTGTGAGAGAGGAACCAGTGACGGTATGAAACATTGCTGGTGGTTGGTGAGACGCTCAGCGATCGCTGATTCAGTGGCTAGTGATGGTTACGGAGACATTTGGGGGTTGTGGGCCTGATCAACGAGGAACGCTAACTGAACCTAATGATGACACTTGTGCAGTTGAGCGATTATTTGTTTCTGCGCGATATTCTGGAAAGCGCAGCAACGCCTTCTGTGGTGGGCAGTGACCTGGCGCCTATTAACCAGCAAAGATACCTGCGGCTTAATCTACGGGAATACTCATCCCATAAGTAGACAAAAAAATGTCCAAATGATGGAGAAAGCGCTGGGATGTGGCTAATATTAGTTTTTATTATTAAAACCAAATAGTTATATCAAAATATGTATATCAAGATAACAATAACCGGCCGGCCGTTATTACTGGATTCTTTCCCTAAAATATATAGATATATTTGTTTAACCTTATCGCAAAATGAGATAAGAACAACAATAAAATGTAACCAATATGCAGTAATCAGTTCCAATCCACTATGAAGGTCCTCATTCCGAGCTGATCGCTCGCTAGCTACTTTTAGCAGCCGTGAAAACGCATAGCCGCCGCCCACAGGGGAGTGTATTTTTGCTTTGCAAGTGTGAGAACGCCTGTGCATCCGAGCGGGACAAAAACATTTAGTGCAGAACAAGAGCAGCCCTGTAGTTACTTATCCTGTGCGATGATTGCTGCGACGAAGGTCCCGGAATTGACGTCAGACACCCGCCCTGCAAACGCCCGGCCACGCCTGCGTTTTCCCAAACACTCCCAGAAAACGGTCAGTCGACACCCAGAAACGCCCTCTTCCTGTCACTCTCCTTGCGATCGGCTGTGCGAATGGTATCGTCGCTAGATCAGATGCATAGCAGCGATGCTCTTTGTGCCCGTACGACCCACGTGTGCATTGCGGCGCATACGCATTCACAGTTTAGCAATTTTTTTACCTGATCGCTGCGCTGCGAAAATCTGCAGCGAGCGATCAATTCGGAATGACCCCCTTTATCCGTACGTTCTGTCTATGGAAAAACAGGGAGCAAATCAGCAAGTAATAACTGTTTCCAACAACCGTATATATGGTGTGATACTTTTCCGAGTGTATGTGCAGATACTGATTTTGTAGTACTGTAAGGCTCCGCATAAACGTTAGATGTCAACATACAGATGAAAAGTCATTGGCCCTCATTCCGAGTTGTTCGCTCGCAAGCGGATTTTAGCAGATTTGCTCATGCTAAGCCGCCGCCTACTGGGAGTGAATCTTCGCATCTTAAAATTGCGAACGATGTATTCGCAATATTGCGACTACACACCTCGTAGCAGTTTCTGAGTAGCTTCAGACTTACTCGGCATCTGCGATCAGTTCAGTGCTTGTCGTTCCTGGTTTGACGTCACAAACACTCCCAGCGTTCGCCCAGACACTCCTCCGTTCCTCCGGCCACTCCTGCGTTTTTCGTTTTTTCCGGAAACGGTAGCGTTTTTTCCCACACGCCCATAAAACGGCCTGTTTCCGCCCAGTAACACCCATTTCCTGTCAATCACATTACGATCGCCAGAACGATGAAAAAGCCGTGAGTAAAATTCCTAACTACATAGCAAATTTACTTGGCGCAGTCGCAGTGCGGACATTGCGCATGCGCATTAAGCGGAAAATCACTGCGATGCGAAGATTTTTACCGAGCGAACAACTCGGAATGAGGGCCATTGTAATAGAAATTATTTCACTAATAATCGTATTAAGATTAGAACACTGAAAGTGAGCAATAAATGAGGGAAAAGTCAGTAGATTAATTTTTTTTTTACCACTGTCCTACCGGCCACTAGTGCTTTTAACCATCGATGGTGGTCATATCCAGAGGTGGTTGTTACTCCTGTCTACGGTAATCTCTGCGTGGTTTGCTGGTGTTCCCTCAAGGCAGAGGCTACCGCTGACTGGGGAGATATAGCGCTGCCATTTGAAATTGGCGTGTACCACTGGCCGCTGTGAGCGGACTGGCTCTCCTGTATATGGGCCCTCAATCCGAGTTGATCGCACGTAGCAACTTTTTGCTGCTCGTACAATCAACTTGACGCCGCCTATGGGGGAGTGTATTTCTGCATAGCAGGGCTGCCATCGCTTGTGCAGCCCCGCTATGCTAAAAAAGTTTCAAGCAAAACAAGACCGGCCCTGGACATACTTACCCTGTGTGACGGATCCAGCGATGAAGGTCCCGGCTGTGACGTCAGACATCCGCCCTCCAAACGCCTGGACACGCCTGCGTTTACCTTACCACGCCCGGGCGTCGCTAGGCAATGAAGCACGTGCGCAATGCGGGCACCACGCAGCCGCAGTTCCGACCCGTTCGCACTGCAGTGAAGAACCACTGCGTGAGAACGGGTCGGAATGACCCCCATGATACGCTGCTACGCTGTATAGCGGCCGGCTCCGTAGCTGATCACTACAAGCGCTGTGCGTTCCCAGGCGCATAGAGGACATGTTTAGATGGAGACACTGTGCCTGCCATCCGCTGCTGGATGCAATGCTGTGCAGGTGGCGACACTAGCATTTGTATATTAGTGCTGGCGTGGTGGGTAGAAATCAGAGATCACTGGTGAGAGATGATTGGTATCGGAATATGCCTTGATGGGGCTCAGCATAGAAAGCATCAACCAGGCTGAGTGACAGCTGATGTCTACAGTACATCAGTGTTCTATGGGAATATGAGGAATGACGGAAACTTGCATTCCCACGGGGAGATCAGCCGGGAAATTATTTTTGACCTTTGAAATTAGTGAAACTCATAACCAAATTCCTTTGAGGAATAATTCCGTTACATCCAATTACACTTCCATTCCCTGAGCAGCAGGACTGGCTGAAATACATGACACAAGGTTCCCATAGTGCTGCCACATCTCCCACCGAGGAACACCAGTACTCCCAGCTGCCGAGCCTCCGGGGGCAGCTGTCACTTCAGCTCAATGTACAGAAGCTGCACCTCAATGCCAGCGCCCCCCGGGGTATTCCCTCTACTGTGCACGGTGCAGCATTCCTACAGCTCACATATGGGGGCAATTAGTGTAACGTCGCTGCTCAAGGTAGACGCAAGGACAAAATGCAACACCTGAAATGTATCTACATCATGGCGAGGTCTGGTTATATTGTAGCACCAAGCACATATCAGTGCCAGACAGGAAGGCCTGCATGCATACAGTATGTACTGTACATACGTGTATTACGCTGTGTAGTTGTGTAGTTTCTGGGTACAGTTTGCACACACTTTAGATGACTCTCACCCATCCCTCTTTCTCTGACGTCCTAAGTGGATGCTGGGACTCCGTAAGGACCATGGGGAATAGCGGCTTCGCAGGAGGCTGGGCCATACTTACCTACATTTTAATTCTCCTTTCCGGGAGAAGCCCGGAGAGGAGACGCAGCAGGTTACTTCGGGGGGCGGGGCCGGACTGTGACATCACTAAGCCCCGCCCCGCATCAGGAAATGCCGCGATTCGCGGGAAGAGGGCGGGGCGAAAAAGACGCGATTTGCGTCATTTTAACCCCTTCTCCACCGGACGGACCCGCGAATGCTGGAGGTTATCTCTCATCCTGCTCGCATCACTAGGGTGCGAGCAGGATGCGGGAGACCTGTCCACTCTTCCGGGGGTGCGGGGGGCTACCCCAAAAAACGGGAGCCTCCCGCAGCTTCCGGGAGAGTAGGTAAGTATGGACTGGGCACAACTAAAGAAAGCTTTAGGACTACCTGGTGTGCACTGGCTCCTCCCACTATGACCCTCCTCCAGACCTCAGTTAGAATCTTGTGCCCGGCTGAGCTGGATGCACACTAGGGGCTCTCCTGAGCTCCTAGAAAAGAAAGTATATTTTAGGTTTTTTATTTTCAGTGAGATCTGCTGGCAACAGACTCACTGCTACGAGGGACTAAGGGGAGAAGAAGCGAACCTACCTGACTGGAGATAGTTGGGGCTTCTTAGGCTACTGGACACCATTAGCTCCAGAGGGATCGAACACAGGACCCGATCTTGATCGTTCGGCCCCGGAGCCGTGCCGCCGTCCCCCTTACAGAGCCAGAAGCATGAAGATGGTCCTGAAAATCGGCGGCAGAAGACTTCGGTCTTCAACAAGGTAGCGCACAGCACTGCAGCTGTGCGCCATTGCTCCTCATGCACACCTCACACTCCGGTCACTGATGGGTGCAGGGCGCTGGGGGGGGCGCCCTGAGCAGCAATACTCATACCTTGGCTGGCAGAAAATCACAATATATAGTCCCATAGGCTATATATGTGATAAATACCCCTGCCAGAATCCATAAAAAGCGGGAGAAAGTCCGCCGAAAAAGGGGTGGGGCTATCTCCCTCAGCACACTGGCGCCATTTTTTCTTCACAGTGCAGCTGGAAGACAGCTCCCCAGGCTCTCCCCTGTAGTTTTCAGGCTTAAAGGGTTAAAAAGAGAGGGGGGGGGGGGGGCACTAAATTTAGGCCAATATTGTGTATACAAGCAGCTATTGGGGAAAAAATCACTCAGTTATAGTGTTAATCCCTGCATTATATATAGCTCTGGTGTGTGCTGGCATACTCTCTCTCTGTCTCCCCAAAGGACTTTGTGGGGTCCTGTCCTCAGTCAGAGCATTCCCTGTGTGTGTGCGGTGTGTCGGTACGGCTGTGTCGACATGTTTGAGGAGGAAGGTTATGTGGAGGCGGAGCAGATGCCGATAAATGTGATGTCGCCCCCTGGGGGGCCGACACCAGAGTGGATGGATAGGTGGAAGGTATTAACCGACAGTGTCAACTCCTTACATAAAAGGCTGGATGACGTAACAGCTATGGGACAGCCGGCTTCTCAGCCCGCGCCTGCCCAGGCGTCTCAAAGGCCATCAGGGGCTCAAAAACGCCCGCTACCTCAGATGGCAGACACAGATGTCGACACGGAGTATGACTCCAGTGTCGACGAGGTTGAGACATATACACAATCCACTAGGAACATCCGTTGCATGATCTCGGCAATGAAAAATGTGTTACACATTTCTGACATTAACCCAGATACCACAAAAAAGGGGTTTTATGTTTGGGGAGAAAAAGCAGGCAGTGTTTTGTTCCCCCATCAGATGAATGAATGAAGTGTGTAAAGAGCGTGGGTTCCCCCGATAAGAAACTGGTAATTTCTAAAAAGTTACTGATTGCGTACCCTTTCCCGCCAGAGGATAGGTCACGTTGGGAGAATATCCCTTAGGGTGGATAAGGCGCTCACACGTTTGTCAAAAAAGGTGGCACTGCCGTCTTAGGATACGGCCACTTTGACGGAGCCTGCTGATAAAAAGCAGGAGGCTATCCTGAAGTCTGTATATACACACTCAGGTACTATACTGAGACCTGAAATTGCCTCAGCATGAATAGTGCTGCTGCAGCGTGGTCTATTACCCTGTCAGGACAGGGATACTATTTGCTAACCATAGTGCATATTAAAGACGTCGTCTTATATATGAGGGATGCACAGAGGGATATTTGCCGGCTGGCATCCAGAATTAATGCAATGTCCATTCTGCCAGGAGGGTATTAGGGACCCGGCAGTGGACAGGCGATGCTGACTTTAGAAGGCACATGAAGATTCTGCCTTATAAGGGTGAGGAATTGTTTGGGGATGGTCTCTGGGACCTCGTATCCACAGCAACTGCTGGGAAGGAAAAAATTTACCTCAAGTTTCCTCACAGCCTAAGAAAGCACCGTATTATAAGGTACAGTCCTTTCGGCTTCAGAAAAGCAAGCGGGTCAAAGGCGCTTCCTTTCTGCACAGAGACAAGGGAAGAGGGAAAAAGCTGCACCAGACAGCCAGTTCCCAGGATCAAAAATCTTCCCCCGCTTCCTCTGAGTCCACCGCATGACGCGGGGGCTCCACAGGTGGAGCCAGGTGCGGTAGGGGTGCGTCTCGGGAACTTCAGCGACCAGTGGGCTCGCTCACAGGTGGATCCCTGGGTTCTGCAAGTAGTATCACAGGGATACAAGCTGGGGTTCGAGGCGACTCCCCCTCGCCGTTACCTCAAATCAGCCTTGCCTGCTACCCTCGAGGAGAGGTAGTACTGGCGGCAATGCACAAGCTGTACTTCCAGCAGGTGAAAATCAAGGTACCCCTCCTTCTACAAGGCCGGGGTTACTATTCCACAATGTTTGTGGTACTGAAACCAGACGGTTCGGTGAGACCCATTCTAAAATTGAAATCCTTGAACACTTATATACGAAGGTTCAAGTTCAAAATGGAATCGCTCAGGGCGGTTACTGCAAGCCTGGACGAAGGGGATTACATGGTATCACTGGACATCAAGGATGCTTACCTGCATGTCCCCATTTACCCTCCTCACCAGGAGTACCTAAAAATTGTGGTACAGGACTGTCATTACCAATTCCAGACGTTGCCGTTGGTCTGTCCCCGGCACCGAGGGTATTTACCAAGGTAATGGCCGAAATGATGATACTCCTTCGAAAAAAGGGAGTTATAATTATCCCGTACTTGGACGATCTCCTTATAAAGGCGAGGTCCAGGGAGCAGTTGTTCGTCGGAGTAGCACTATCTCGGGAAGTGCTACAACAGCACGGCTGGATTCTGAGTAGTCCAAAGTCGCAGCTGGTTCCTACGACGCGTCTACTGTTCCTGGGTATGGTTCTGGACACAGAACAGGAAAAAGGGTTTCTCCTGGAGGAGAAGGCCAAGGAGTTGTCATCTCTAGTCAGAGACCTCCTAATACAAATACAGGTGTCGGTGCATCAATGCACGCGAGTCCTGGGAGAGATGGTAGCTTCTTACGAAGAAATTCCATTCGGCAGGTTCCATGCAAGGATCTTCCAGTGGGATCTGTTGGACAAGTGGTCCGGGTCGCATCTTCAGATGCATTGGCTGATAACCCTGTCTCCAAGGGCCAGGGTGTCGCTGTTGTGGTGGCTTCAGAGTGCTCATCTTCTAGAGGGCCGCAGATTCGGCATACAGGACTGGGTCCTGGTGACCACGGATGCCAGCCTTCGAGGCTGGGGGGCAGTCACACAGGGAAGAAACTTCCAGGAACTGTGGTCAAGTCACGAGACTTCCCTACACATAGATATTCTAGGACTAAGGGCCATTCACAATGCCCTAAGTCAGGCTAGACCCCTGCTTCAACACCAGCCGGTGCTGATCCAGTCAGACAACATCACGGCGGTCGCCCATATAAACCAGCAGGGCGGCACAAGAAGCAGGATGGTGATGGCAGAAGCCGCAAGGATTTTCCGATGGGCGGAAAATCATGTGTTAGCACTGTCAGCAGTGTTCATTCCCGGAGTGGACAACTGGGAAGCAGACTTTCTCAGCAAGCACGACCTCCACCCGGGAGAGTGGGGACTTCATCCAGAAGTCTTCAAAATGATTGTACACCATTGGGAAAGGCCACAGGTGGACATGACGGCGTCCCGCCTCAACAAAAAGCTAAAAAGATATTGCGCCAGGTCAAGGGACCCTCAGGCGATAGCTGTGGACGCTCTGGTAACACCGTGGGTGTACCAGTCGGTGTATGTGTTCCTTCCTTTGCCTCTCATACCCAAGGTACTGAGAATACTAAGAAGGAGAGGAGTAAGAACTATACTCGTGGTTCCGGATTGGCCAAGAAGAGCTTGGTACCCAGAACTTCAAGAAATGATCTCAGAGGACCCATGGCCTCTACCGCTCAGACAGGACCTGCTGCAGCAGGGGCCCTGCCTGTTCCAAGGCTTACCACGGCTGTGTTTGACGGCATGGCAGTTGAACACCGTATCCTAAAGGAAAAAGGCATTCCGGAGGAAGTCATTCCTACGCTGATTAAGGCTAGGACAGATGTGATCGCAAAATATTATCACCGAATATGGCAAAAATATGTTGCTTAGTGTGAGGCCAGGAAGGCCCCAACGGAGGAATTTCCACTGGGTCGATTTCTGCACTTCCTACAGTCAGGAGTGACTACGGGCCTAAAATTGCGTTCAATTAAGGTCCAGATTTCGGCACTGTACATTTTCTTCCAAAAAAGAACTGGCTTCACTGCCTGAAGTTCAGACTTTTGTTAAGGGAGTGCTGCATATTCAGCCCCCGTTTGTGCCTCTAGTGGCACCGTGGGATCTCAACGTGGTGTTGGATTTCCTGAAGTCGCATTGGGTTGAGCCACTTAAATCCGTAGAGCTAAAATACCTCACGTGGAAAGTGGTCATGCTGTTGGCCTTGGCGTCGGCCAGGCGTGTATCAGAATTGGCGGCTTTGTCATGCAAAAGCCCTTATCTGATTTTCATATGGATGGGGCGGAATTGAGGACTCGTTCCCAATTCCTTCCTAAGGTGGTATCAGCTTTTCATGTGAACCAACCTATTGTGGTGCCTGCGGCTACGTGGGACTTGGAGGACTCCAAGTTACTGGACGTAGTCAGGGCCCTGAAACTATATGTTTCCAGGACGGCTGGAGTCAGGAAAACTGACTCGCTATTTATCCTGTATGCACCCAACAAGCTGGGTGCTCCTGCTTCAAAGCAGACTATTGCTCGCTGGATCTGTAGTACGATTCAACTTGCACATTCTGCGGCTGGACTGCCGCATCCTAAATCAGTAAAAGCCCATTCCACGAGGAAGGGGGCTCTTCTTGGGCGGCTGCCCGAGGGGTCTCGGCTTTACAAATTTGCCGAGCAGCTACTTGGTCGGGGTCAAACACATTTGCAAAATTCTACAAGTTTGACACCTTGGCTGAGGAGGACCTAGAGTTTGCCTATTCGGTGCTGCAGAGTCATCCGCACTCTCCCGCCCGTTTGGGAGCTTTGGTATAATCCCCATGGTCCTTACGGAGTCCCAGTATCCACTTAGGACGTCAGAGAAAATAAGATTTTACTCACCGGTAAATCTATTTCTCGTAGTCCGTAGTGGATGCTGGGTGCCCATCCCAAGTGCGGATTGTCTGCAATACTTGTATATAGTTATTGCCTAACTAAAGGGTTATTGTTATGAGCCATCTGTAGTGAGGCTCAGTTATATTTCATACTGTTAACTGGGTATAATATCACGAGTTATACAGTGTGATTGGTGTTGCTGGTATGAGTCTTACCCGGGATTCAAAATCCTTTTCCTATTGTGTCAGCTCTTCCGGGCACAGTATCCTAACTGAGGTCTGGAGGAGGGTCATAGTGGGAGGAGCCAGTGCACACCAGGTAGTCCTAAAGCTTTCTTTAGTTGTGCCCAGTCTCCTGCAGAGCCGCTATTCCCCATGGTCCTTACGGAGTCCAAGCATCCACTACGGACTACGAGAAATAGATTTACCGGTGAGTAAAATCTTATTTTCTGATCACTAGACTGAGGATTGTGGCTTAAATATCATTTTTTCTCCTTAAGCAGAAAATGTAGTATGTGGCATTATAATCCATCTCAGGTGATTTGTGAGGAGAATACACCACTTTAGGGCCTGATACCGACTCACACACACTGCCGATCTCGGGAGCACATCTGATGTTCAAGGTATTGCTGATGTCGGGGGCATTACTTATGTCAGGGGCATTACTTATGTCAGGGGCACTGCCAATGTTGGGAGGCACTGCCGATGTTAGGGGCACTGCTGAGGTCAAAGACACTGTCAAAGTTAGGGGGCACTGCCGAGATCGGGGACACTGCTGATGTCGGGGGCACTGCTGAGATCAGGGCACTGCCAATGTCGGGGGGGCACTGCCGAGATTGGGGACACTGCTGATGTCGGGGGCACTGCCAATGTCGGGGGGCACTGCCGAGATCGGGGATACTGCTGATGTCGGGGGCACTGTTGAGATCAGGGTACTGCCAATGTCGGGGGCAGTTGAGCAATTTTTTTTGTCTGCTCGTGTGGCATGACCATGCATCTAGATTCCATGCACACAGTTGCAATTGAGGCACACGGTCTCAGAAATGTCTTGAAAACGCATTGGTCTTTCCTGGGTAGTGTCTGGGAGATGACTGGGATTTGGCTTGGCAGATTACTAGAGATGGTCTGTATTATTGCCGTGTTATGGGCGTGTCGTTGATAGTGGATGAGTTCACAGTAGAATCGCTGGTCGTACATACGTCCTTGATGAAGAGTGTCCAGGTTGTCCAATTGAGGTGACTACGAATGAAATGGTCAACAAAATCCATGATCACGTATTGGCAGACTGGCGAGTGAAGATCAGAGAGATTGTTGAGATTGTAGGCATCTCATTTGAACGTGTGCAGAATATCCTACATTTGAGCATGACAAAGCTATAAGATGGGTGCCGCATTTGCTTACTGTGGACAACAAGCGGAATCGAATGACAACTTCAAAGCAGTATTTGGACCTGTTTAAGCGCAATCCGAAGGAATTTCTGCGCCATTTCGTGACTGTTGATGAAACATGGATCCATCACTACACGCCAGAAATAAAGGAACAGTCAAAACAGTGGACTTCACCTGGCGAACGTGCACCAAAGAAGGCAAAGACGGTTCCATCGGCCGGAAAGATCACGGCCACCGTTTTCTGGGGTTCGAAAGGCATAATCTTCATCGACTATTTGGAAAAGGGAAGAATGATCACACGGCAGTATTATGCTTAATTATTGGATAGATTTGACGATGCATTGAAGAGAAAATGGCCCCACTTGGCGAAGAAAAAAGTGCTGTTTCACCACGACAATGCGACGGCACACTCGTCTCACATCTCCACAGCGAAATTGGTGGAATTGGGCTATGAATTGCTGCCGAATCCGCTGTATTCTCCAGATTTGTCCCCTGCAACTTTTCCTATTTCCAAACATGAAGAAATGGCTCAGCGGAAAGAGATTCGCATCGAACGAGGAGGTCATAGCTGAAACTGAAGCCTATTTCGCAGAGTTCGACAAATCCTATTTTTTGGAAGTTGGAATATCTTTGGGCCAAGTGTATCGAACTCAAAGGGGACTATGTTGAAAAAGAAATCAAAATTTTCCCCAAAACATTTTTTTTGCCTAACACGTGTACTTATCAATCACCCCCGTACATTGACAGAATGTCGTCTATATCTCAGCAACTAACATCTGAAGGAATGCAAGTAGATGATGAAGAGATTGCCACTGTGATGTTGTAAAATTTAATGCCTGAGTTTGGCATTCTAGTAGTAGCATTGTAATGTGCAAAAATCGATACGAAGCGTGTACGCGCATGCCCAAGGTCTTAAACTGCATTCTATTCTGAACGCAGTTTAAGACCTGGAGGGGGCAGTGAGGGGGCATCGATGCCGCATTTTGTGGTCTGGACCATTGCTGGGGCTGGCCGCGGTGGCTGCGTGATGTCACACATGGCCACTGTGACCCAAAAGATAGGTCCGACTGCATATGCAGCTAGGCTGAGTAAACAGGGGGCCACCTTATTCATGCGAGCACATCGCTGTATAGTATGCAGGGCGACCTTGTCCTGTGCTGGGCAGCCCTCCTCATTTTAGAGTAAAAGGTTGTAGGTGTGAGTTTATACGCACATCTGCAACCCAAGCTGAATTAGGCCCATAGAACAAAGCTACTACAGTTCCAAGAACGTGTACCAGTTGTAATAAATGCTGAGAGTACTGAATTACATACAAACAGTGAGAATCTCAGAAAATTCAAGTACAGGTGCTATATATATATATATATATATATATATATATATTAGAGATGTGCACCGGAAATTTTTCGGGTTTTGTGTTTTGGTTTTGGATTCGGTTCCGTGGCCGTGTTTTGGATTCGGACGCGTTTTGGCAAAACCTCCCTGAAAATTTTTTGTCTGATTCGGGTGTGTTTTGGATTCGGGTGTTTTTTTTTACAAAAAACCCTCAAAAACAGCTTAAATCATAGAATTTGGGGGTCATTTTGATCCCATAGTATTATTAACCTCAATAACCATAATTTCCACTCATTTTCAGTCTATTCTGAACACCTCACACCTCACAATATTATTTTTAGTCCTAAAATTTGCACTGAGGTCGCTGGATGACTAAGCTAAGCGACCCAAGTGGCCGACACAAACACCTGGCCCATCTAGGAGTGGCACTGCAGTGTCAGACAGGATGGCAGATTTAAAAAAATAGACCCCAAACAGCACATGATGCAAAGAAAAAAAGAGGTGCACCAAGGTCGCTGTGTGACTAAGATAAGCGACCCAAGTGGCCGACACAAACACCTGGCCCATCTAGGAGTGACACTGCAGTGTCAGACAGGATGGCAGATTTAAAAAATAGTCCCCAAACAGCACATGATGCAAAGATAAATTAAAGGGAAAGCATGTGTCAAAGTCAGAAAAATATCTCTATGCACACTACCATATTTGCACCTCACACAGGTCCGTGCTGCGCATGCGTACGCTCTCCCGTACGTGCGCATACTCACAGTCGCGGGCACCCGCAGGCGCATGGTATGCGTATTTACGGTAGAGTTTATGCGATCATAGCGTGCGACTCAATCATTACATATTTTCACTAATAATGTATTTTGTAGATCATGGTCCCTTTGATAGATTCTGAAAGTTTGGTTAATATAGAATGTTCATGAACAGAGGAATCCCTCTTTGTTTGATACGAAGGGTCAGATAGGAGTAATACAGTGGTGTTTAGTATCCATCGGAAGAATATTTAATTAGAAATATTCCGGTGTTGGTTTGAAGCAGATCAATCGCTCGTGCGAATAGTTATGGACATAAGAAGTTTATGAACATTTACTTTATTTGCACTTTATTACCCATGCGGCGGGAAACCCAGTTTCCCTCCCACCTGAGCTGTTGGAAATAGTCACAGCCCACCTGTATGAATCAACCTATGACCTTTTGTTATAATGCGAAGCCGAATTCCTGTGTCCAATGAACAATGAGATTGTAGGGACCATTGAATTGTATTGTGTGTGGGGCATAAATAGCAGGCCGACCATATCCAACTTCACTCTCTTCAACGGTTCTCATTGCTGATAATCGGGAGCTGGATATCGAGGCGCATGTGATCGTTCCCCTTGTGCGTAAGTTCTCTCCGTAATCATATTGTCTTACTGTGAGCCATTTCTCTCTCTCCCTCTCTTCTCTTTCTCTCGTATTTTCCCTTGATTAGACTTAATTGTATTGTATTGTATTTCCTGTGTAGTTATCTGGTTAGTTGGTTTATGTTATACTGTAGTGTATGCTTTGTACTGTGATTCTTTTTGCAAGTAATAGTCATAATACATATAATAGGTTTCGGACCCTAAGCCCAGGTATATGTGTATTCTTTTTAGTGTTAAGTATTCCCTGAGCGTCGGTGACGCTCAAGCAGCTTTGTAGTTAATCAGGTTACACAAGGTTGCACTTACACTTTGTCTCTACACTAAGGTTTGCTGTGTATTTCATTGCCAAAGGTATAGATATAAAGGTTTAACGTTGTGAGCGTCTGCACCGCTGGTGATCTCCTCGTGGTCCCGAGCGCCGCTACGCTATAGCGAATCATTACGATAAGTCCACAGCCAATAGTCAGCCTGCCTGCGATCACTTGGCCGTGAGTGAACGTGACGCCTGAGCGTCTCGATCACGGCTAAGCGATCGATACGCAACTTGCGTACCCTTACGGTACTTCTTACGTAGATAGCGTACAGTGTTCTTAGACCTCATAAAGGGTTATATACACGATAAATATTTAGCTTTATCACATGCCTTTTTGCAGATGACACAAAGGTATGCAACAGGGTAGACACACCAGGTGGGGTAAAACAAATGATTGAGGATCTAGGTAGACTAGAGGAATGGTCAAGAGTCTGGCAATTACAGTTTAATGCCAAAAAATGCAAAATCATGCACTTGGCTCTCAAAAATCCTAAAGCTAAATATAGTATTAATGGCACTATACTGGAAACTACTGAGGAGGAAAGGGATCTAGGAGTCACTATTTCAGATGACTTAAAGGCAGGTAAGCAATGTAACAAGGCAATGAGGAAGACTAGTCAGATGCTTGGCTGCATTGGGAGAGGAATCAGCAGCAGAAAGAAAGAAGTAATAATGCCACTGTATAGGTCATTGGTACGGCCTCATCTAGAATACTGTATTCAGTTCTGGAGGCCATATCTTCAAAAGGATATTAATACATTAGAAACTGTACAAAGAAGGGCAACTAAAATGGTGCATGGCCTACATCACAAAACATACCCAGAAAGACTAAGAAATCTCAATATGTATAGTTTGGAGCAGAGAAGGGAAAGGGGGGACATGATAGAAACTTTCAAATATATCAAGGGTTTTAACAAAGTCCAGGAGGGAAACATTCTCCAAATGAAGAGAAGCAATAGGACACGAGGACATGCACTGAGGCTGGAGGGGGGGAGGTTCAGGGGAAATTTGCGGAAAAATTATTTCACAGAAAGGGTAGTGGACAAGTGGAATAGCCTCCCATCAGAGGTGGTAGAGGCTAAGACAGTAGAGCAATTTAAACATGCATGAGATAGACATAAGGATATCCTTACAAAGAAATAAGGATCAAATAAGGTTAGAGATAAAAATAATGTAAAAAAAAAAAAAAAGGGGCAGACTAGATGGGCCAAGTGGTTCTTATATGCCGACAAATTCTATGTTTCCATAAAGAAAAAAGAGGTGCAAGATGGAATTGTCCTTGGGCCCTCCCACCCACCCTTATGTTGTATAAACAGGACATGCACACTTTAAGAAACCCATCATTTCAGCGACAGGGTCTGCCACACGACTGTGACTGAAATGACTGGTTGGTTTGGGCCCCCACCAAAAAAGAAGCAATCAATCTCTTCTTGCACAAACTGGCTCTACAGAGGCAAGATGTCCACCTCCTCCTCATCGTCCGATTCCTCACCCCTTTCACTGTGTACATCCTTCTCCTCACAGATTATTAATTCGTCCCCACTGGAATCCACCATCTCAGGTCCCTGTGTACTTTCTGGAGGCAATTGCTGCTGGTGAAAGTCTCCACGGAGGAATTGATTATAATTCATTTTGATGAACATCATCTTCTCCACATTTTGTGGAAGTAACCTCGTACGCCGATTGCTGACAAGGTGACCGGCTGCACTAAACACTTTTTCGGAGTACACACTGGAGGGGGGGCAACTTAGGTAAAATAAAGCCAGTTTGTGCAAGGGCCTCCAAATTGCCTCTTTTTCCTGCCAGTATACGTACGGACTGTCTGACGTGCCTACTTGGATGCGGTCACTCATATAATCCTCCACCATTCTCTCAATGGTGACAGAATCATATGCAGTGACAGTAGACGACATGTCAGTAATCGTTGGCAGGTCCTTCAGTCCGGACCAGATGTCAGCACTCGCTCCAGACTGCCCTGCCACACCGCCAGCGGGTGGGCTCGGAATTCTTAGCCTTTTCCTCGCAGCCCCAGTTGCGGGAGAATGTGAAGGAGGAGGTGTTGACGGGTCACGTTCCGCTTGACTTGACAATTTTCTCACCAGCAGGTCTTTGAACCTCTGCAGACTTGTGTCTGCCGGAAAGAGAGATACAACGTAGGTTTTAAATCTAGGATCGAGCACGGTGGCCAAAATGTAGTGCTCTGATTTCAACAGATTGACCACCCGTGAATCCTGGTTAAGCGAATTAAGGGCTCCATCCACAAGTCCCACATGCCTAGCGGAATCGCTCCGTTTTAGCTCCTCCTTCAATCTCTCCAGCTTCTTCTGCAAAAGCCTGATGAGGGGAATGACCTGACTCAGGCTGGCAGTGTCTGAACTGACTTCACGTGTGGCAAGTTCAAAGGGTTGCAGAACCTTGCACAACATTGAAATCATTCTCCACTGCGCTAGAGTCAGGTGCATTCCCCCTCCTTTGCCTTTATCGTAGGTAGCTGTATAGGCTTGAATGGCCTTTTGCTGCTCCTCCATCCTCTGAAGCATATAGAGGGTTGAATTCCACCTCGTTACCATCTCTTGCTCCAGATGATGGCGGGGCAGGTTCAGGAGTGTTTGCTGGTGCTCCAGTCTTCGGCACGCGGTGGCTGAATGCCGAAAGTGGCCCACAATTCTTCGGGCCACCGACAGCATCTCTTGCACAGCCCTGTCATTTTTTAAATAATTCTGCACCACCAAATTCAATGTATGTGCAAAACATGGGACGTGCTGGAATTTGCCCACATGTAATGCACGCACAATATTGGTGGCTTTGTCCGATGTCACAAATCCCCAGGAGAGTCCAATTGGGGTAAGCCATTCTGCGATGATGTTCCTCAGTTTCCGTAAGAGGTTGCCAGCTGTGTGCCTCTTATGGAAAGCAGTGATACAAAGCATAGCCTGCCTAGGAACGAGTTGACGTTTGCGAGATGCTGCTACTGGTGCCGCCGCTGCTGTTCTTGCTGCGGGAGGCAATACATCTACCCAGTGGGCTGTCACAGTCATATAGTCCTGAGACTGCCCTGCTCCACTTGTCCACATGTCCGTGGTTAAGTGGACATTGGGTACAACTGCATTTTTTAGGACACTGGTGACTCTTTTTCTGACATCTGTGTACATTCTCGGTATCGCCTGCCTAGAGAAATGGAACCTAGATGGTATTTGGTACCGGGGACACACTACCTCAAGCAATTCTCTAGTTCCCTGTGAATTAACGCTGGATACCGGAACCACGTTTCTCACCGCCCAGGCTGCCAAGGCCTGAGTTATCCGCTTTGCAACAGGATGACTGCTGTGATATTTCATCTTCCTCGCAAAGGACTGTTGGACAGTCAATTGCTTACTGGAAGTAGTACAAGTGGTCTTCCGACTTCCCTTCTGGGATGACGATCGACTCCCAGCAGCAATAACAGCAGTGCCAGCAGCAATAGGCGTTACACTCAAGGATGCATCGGAGGAATCCCAGACAGGAGAGGACTCGTCAGACTTGACAGTGACATGGCCTGCAGGACTATTGGCTTTCCTGTCTAAGGAGGAAATTGAGACTGAGGGAGTCGGTGGTGTGGTTTGCAGGAGCTTGGGTACAAGAGGAAGGGATTTAGTTGTCAGTGGACTGCTTCCGCTGTCACCCAAAGTTTTTGAACTTGTCACTGACTTATGATGAATGCGCTGCAGGTGACGTATAAGGGAGGATGTTCCTAGGTGGTTAACGTCCTTACCCCTACTTATTACAGCTTGACAAAGGCAACACACGGCTTGACACCTGTTGTCCGCATTTCTGTTAAAATAATTCCACTCCGAAGAGCTGATTTTTTTTGTAATTTGACCAGGCATGTCAATGGCCATATTCGTCTCACGGACAACAGGTGTCTCCCCGGGTGCCTGACTTAAACAAACCACCTCACCATCAGAATCCTCCTTGTCAATTTCCTCCCCAGCGCCAGCAACACCCATATCCTCATCCTGGTGTACTTCAACAGTGACATCTTTAATTTGACTATCAGGAACTGGACTGCGGGTGCTCCTTCCAGCACTTGCATGGGGCGTGCAAATGGTGGAAGGCGCCACCTCTTCTCGTCCAGTGTTGGGAAGGTCAGGCATCGCAACCGACACAATTGGACTCTCCTTGGGGATTTGTGATTTAGAAGAACGCACAGTTCTTTGCTGTGCTTTTGCCAGCTTAAGTATTTTCATTTTTCTAGCGAGAGGCTGAGTGCTTCCATCCTCATGTGAAGCTGAACCACTAGCCATGAACATAGGACAGGGCCTCAGCCGTTCCTTGCCACTCCGTGTGGTAAATGGCATATTGGCAAGTTTACGCTTCTCATCAGACGCTTTTAGTTTTGATTTTTGGGTCATTTTACTGAACTTTTGTTTTTTGGATTTTACATGCTCTCTACTATGACATTGGGCATCGGCCTTGGCAGACGACGTTGATGGCATTTCATCGTCTCGGCCATGACTAGTGGCAGCAGCTTCAGCACGAGGTGGAAGTGGATCTTGATCTTTCCCTATTTTACCCTTCACATTTTTGTTCTCCATTTTTTAATGTGTGGAATTATATGCCAGTAATATATCAATAGCAACGGCCTACTGTACCGTACTGATATATATTATATACTGGTGGTCAGCAAAATTATGCACTGTCCTCCTACTATATATACTGCGCACAACTAAAATGCACCACAGGTATGGATGGATAGTATACTTGACGACACAGAGGTAGGTAGAGCAGTGGCCTACTGTACCGTACTGCTATATATTATATACTGGTGGTCAGCAAAATTATGCACTGTACTCCTACTATATATACTGAGCACAACTAAAATGCACCACAGGTATGGATGGATAGTATACTTGACGACACAGAGGTAGGTAGAGTAGTGGCCTACTGTACCGTACTGCTATATATTATATACTGGTGGTCAGCAAAATTCTGCACTGTCCTCCTACTATATATACTGCGCACAACAACTAAAATGCACCACAGGTATGGATGGATAGTATACTTGACGACACAGAGGTAGGTAGAGCAGTGGACTACTGTACCGTACTGATATAATACTGGTGGTCACTGGTCAGCAAAATTCTGCACTGTCCTCCTACTATATACTACAATGCAGCACAGATTTGGAGCGTTTATCAGGCAGAGAACTTATAATACTGGTGGTCACTGGTCAGCAAAACTCTGCACTGTCCTCCTACTATATAATACTGGTGGTCCCCAGTCCCCACAATAAAGCACACTGAGCACAGATATTTGCAGCACACTGAGCACAGAGATGGAGCTTTTTTCAGGCAGAGAACGTAGATATTTTCAGCACACTGAGCACAGATATTTGCAAGCACACTGAGCACAGATATTTGCAGCACACTGAGCACAGATATTTGCAGCACACTGAACACAACTGAGAGAACGCTGCACGTCCTCTCCCTATCATCTCCAATGCACGAGTGAAAATGGCGGCGACGCGCGGGTTAACCGAGCAAGGCGCGAGAATACGACAGCGGGATGATGACGTTCGGGCGCGCTCGGGTTAACCGAGCAAGGCGGGAAGATTCGAGTCTGCCTCGGAACCGTGTAAAATGGGTGAAGTTCGGGGGGGTTCGGATTCCGAGGAACCGAACCCGCTCATCTCTAATATATACATATATATACATATATATATACACATATATATATATGTTGCAAATTAGTTCACAATGCATTTGAATGTATGCAACAGAATAAATGCTATACAGAATAAGATATAACATTAAAGATGAGCCAGCCCTTAATGTCACAGTTGCAGAAAAGACTGTTGGTATATTGATTCAGGTAGTTCCAGGTATTTAAATTGCAATGAGGAGTGGTTCACTGCAACAGCCACATGTGATCCTATTACAGTCAAAGGAATTGGGAATTAGGTGCTTACAGTTATGAAAGCTGGAACAATTACAGTCCACTTGAAAATTGAGACTAAACCGAAATCCAACACGTGCTTTATGTACCATAAATGGGAATAAATCTAATAGCCATCAGTGTCCCAGAACAAAGAGGTCACAGACTTAACTTTGCTATTGGAAAGTGCATTGCAGAGAACAGAAAAGGGTCCATAATATCTACAGGTCCCTGGAGTTATCAGTTATAGTCCTTGCGTCACATCAATGGAACTCTTGCACAGAAAATGTAGTCACATTGGAATGTCAGTGACTGATACAGAGAAACCCATAAGTGACAGCTGTATAACAGGAAAGCAAAGCCATCAGCCATTTCCACAGTCAGAGAGCAGAGCTGAAGCAACATTATAGTTTGTACATACAGATGTGTATACTGTGGGCACTCTGTGGCACCTTATAAGTGAGAGATAATGATAATAATCCCCCGGAATCCTTACCTCTCTGTTATGCACACCAGTGCCTGCAGGAATGTACTGGTGTCAGAACTGTTATGCACTCCAGTGTCTGCAGGAATGTACTGGTGTTTGAACTGTTATGCAAAACAAATGGACTCACAGACAAACTGGGGAATATGACATAACGTACACAGAAGGTGATAGGGTAACAAAATACACACAAAGTGAACAGAGAAGCCCAGAGGCTAAGGAACTGGGTATCTCCTTTGTATTAGAACTGCTAAGATGGAAAAAGCAAGATGTTGTGTTTTAATACATAGAGAACCCGAAATGCTGTTGCTAAGGGCAACAGCAAAACCCTAAAGGGTTACCAACGGGTGTGGCAGTAAACTCCTTGGTCAGAGATGGAATGATAGACACAAGGAGAATCTCCACAATCCTATTTCTCACTTGCAGTGCACAGGTTTAAGCTTACTGCCACTAAACTGACCCCTGACACCTAGCACAGTGAGACAGGATAAGACAGGCAAGTCTTAGAATACAGCCGCAAACTTGCTAAGTTCACAGAGTAGTAACAGAACCCCAGCAAGCTAAACGACTGACTCCAGTCTTACTGCTAGGTCTGGATTGGCAGAGTGTAATACCAAATCCCCAGGCCTATTTGCAGTAAGCAACAAACAAATACAAAGCTACACAGTACTGGTTAACTTTCAGGAACTGACTAACCAACAAAGATTCAGCAGCATCTGCTTACCCTGAGAAGAGGGTTTATATAGCAGGTGCTGTCCACGCCCCACTCAGACCTCACAGACTGTGAGCACAAAAACCAGCACCGGATCCCCTGCCGTGCACAGAGCCTATAACCACTGCACAGCAAAAGACCCGAACCGGAGTATCAGCTGCGCTCAGGTTACTCCACTAGCACTTGTCTCCCGGTTGCCATGACGACGTGGCAGCACAGGGCAGGAGACCCTAACACTCTCCTATCCTAACCTCTGGGTGGCGCTGTGGGCACTCTGTGGCACCATATAAGTAATACTCAGCATTTATTACATATACTTGTGTAACTGTATACAGTATGGTGACAAGGAGAGCTGTATACACTGCTGTACACTGTGCCATCAGCTGATGCTCCGTACACTGGCGTCACTGATTTGGGCGGTGTAATACGCAGGGTCTCTGGGTGACATTTCTTGTATACTGTGATTCCTATTGTGGTCACATCATTATATCACAGCGGTGCTGAAGAATCTCTGTATTATGGCAGTGACAGCAGCTGTGACTGACCTGTGGCATGTGAATGAGCCCCATGGGATGGATTCCCTTCCCAGATTACATAACACAGCAGGTAAGTGTCCCCAGGGTGTACATGTGGAGACTGTACAAGGGGCAATAAATGGAGCAGTGCTGGTGACAGGTGTGAGACGCAGCGACGCAGACATGTGTGAGGTGACAGACAGTACATGATGTGACAGCAGGGTATTACCATATAGCATAGTATTATTATCATACAGTATAGTGTTATTATACAGCATAGTATTATTATCATACAGTATAGTGTTATCATACAGCATAGTATTATTATCACACAGTATAGTGTTATCATACAGCATAGTATTATTATCATACACTATAGTGTTACCATACAGCATAGTATTATTATCATACAGTATAGTGTTATCATACAGCATAGTATTATTATCATACAGTATAGTGTTATCATACAGCATAGTATTATTATCATACAGTATAGTGTTACCATACAGCATAGTATTATTATCATACACTATAGTGTTATCATACAGCATAGTATTATTATCATACACTATAGTGTTATCATACAGCATAGTATTATTATCATACACTATAGTGTTACCATACAGCATAGTATTATTATCATACAGTATAGTGTTACCATACAGCATAGTATTATTATCATACACTATAGTGTTATCATACAGCATAGTATTATTATCATACACTATAGTGTTATCATACAGCATAGTATTATTATCATACACTATAGTGTTACCATACAGCATAGTATTATTATCATACAGTATAGTGTTATCATACAGCATAGTATTATTATCATACAGTATAGTGTTATCATACAGCATAGTATTATTATCATACAGTATAGTGTTACCATACAGCATAGTATTATTATCATACACTATAGTGTTATCATACAGCATAGTATTATTATCATACACTATAGTGTTACCATACAGCATAGTATTATTATCATACACTATAGTGTTATCATACAGCATAGTATTATTATCATACAGTATAGTGTTATCATACAGCATAGTATTATTATCATACAGTATAGTGTTATTATACAGCATAGTATTATTATCATACACTATAGTGTTATCATACAGCATAGTATTATTATCATACAGTATAGTGTTATTATACAGCATAGTATTATTATCATACACTATAGTGTTATCATACAGCATAGTATTATTATCATACAGTATAGTGTTACCATACAGCATAGTATTATTATCATACACTATAGTGTTATCATACAGCATAGTATTATTATCATACAGTATAGTGTTATCATACAGCATAGTATTATTATCATACAGTATAGTGTTATCATACAGCATAGTATTATTATCATACAGTATAGTGTTATCATACAGTATAGTGTTATCATACAGCATAGTATTATTATCATACAGTATAGTGTTATCATACAGCATAGTATTATTATCATACAGTATAGTGTTATCATACAGCATAGTATTATTATCATACAGTATAGTGTTATCATACAGCATAGTATTATTATCATACAGTATAGTGTTATCATACAGCATAGTATTATTATCATACACTATAGTGTTATCATACAGCATAGTATTATTATCATACAGTATAGTGTTATCATACAGCATAGTATTATTATCATACACTATAGTGTTATCATACGGCATAGTATTATTATCATACAGTATAGTGTTATCATACAGCATAGTATTATTATCATACAGTATAGTGTTATTATACAGCATAGTATTATTATCATACACTATAGTGTTATCATACAGCATAGTATTATTATCATACAGTATAGTGTTATCATACAGCATAGTATTATTATCATACAGTATAGTGTTATCATACAGCATAGTATTATTATCATACAGTATAGTGTTATCATACGGCATAGTATTATTATCATACACTATAGTGTTACCATACGGCATAGTATTATTATCATACACTATAGTGTTATCATACGGCATAGTATTATTATCATACAGTATAGTGTTATCATACGGCATAGTATTATTATCATACAGTATAGTGTTATCATACGGCATAGTATTATTATCATACAGTATAGTGTTATCATACAGCATAGTATTATTATCATACACTATAGTGTTATCATACAGCATAGTATTATTATCATACACTATAGTGTTATCATACAGCATAGTATTATTATCATACAGTATAGTGTTATCATACAGCATAGTATTATTATCATACAGTATAGTGTTATCATACAGCATAGTATTATTATCATACAGTATAGTGTTATCATACAGCATAGTATTATTATCATACAGTATAGTGTTATCATACAGCATAGTATTATTATCATACAGTATAGTGTTATCATACAGCATAGTATTATTATCATACACTATAGTGTTACCATACAGCATAGTATTATTATCATACACTATAGTGTTATCATACAGCATAGTATTATTATCATACAGTATAGTGTTATCATACAGCATAGTATTATTATCATACAGTATAGTGTTATTATACAGCAAAGTATTATTATCATACAGTATAGTGTTATCATACAGCATAGTATTATTATCATACAGTATAGTGTTATCATACAGCATAGTATTATCATACACTATAGTGTTATCATACAGCATAGTATTATTATCATACACTATAGTGTTATCATACAGCATAGTATTATTATCATACACTATAGTGTTACCATACAGCATAGTATTATTATCATACAGTATAGTGTTATCATACAGCATAGTATTATTATCATACAGTATAGTGTTATTATACAGCATAGTATTATTATCATACACTATAGTGTTACCATACAGCATAGTATTATTATCATACACTATAGTGTTATCATACGGCATAGTATTATTATCATACAGTATAGTGTTATCATACAGCATAGTATTATTATCATACAGTATAGTGTTATTATACAGCATAGTATTATTATCATACAGTATAGTGTTATCATACAGCATAGTATTATTATCATACACTATAGTGTTACCATACAGCATAGTATTATTATCATACAGTATAGTGTTATCATACAGCATAGTATTATTATCATACACTATAGTGTTACCATACAGCATAGTATTATTATCATACAGTATAGTGTTATCATACAGCATAGTATTATTATCATACAGTATAGTGTTATCATACAGCATAGTATTATTATCATACACTATAGTGTTACCATACAGCATAGTATTATTATCATACACTATAGTGTTATCATACAGCATAGTATTATTATCATACACTATAGTGTTACCATACAGCATAGTATTATTATCATACAGTATAGTGTTATCATACAGCATAGATTTATTATCATACAGTATAGTGTTATTATACAGCATAGTATTATTATCATACAGTATAGTGTTATCATACGGCATAGTATTATTATCATACAGTATAGTGTTATCATACGGCATAGTATTATTATCATACAGTATAGTGTTATCATACAGCATAGTATTATTATCATACAGTATAGTGTTATCATACAGCATAGTATTACTATCATACAGTATAGTGTTATCATACAGCATAGTATTACTATCATACAGTATAGTGTTATCATACAGCATAGTATTATTATCATACAGTATAGTGTTATCATACAGCATAGTATTATTATCATACAGTATAGTGTTATCATACAGCATAGTATTATTATCATACAGTATAGTGTTATCATACAGCATAGTATTATTATCATACAGTATAGTGTTATCATACAGCATAGTATTATTATCATACACTATAGTGTTATCATACAGCATAGTATTATTATCATACAGTATAGTGTTATCATACAGCATAGTATTATTATCATACAGTATAGTGTTATCATACAGCATAGTATTATTATCATACAGTATAGTGTTATTATACAGCATAGTATTATTATCATACACTATAGTGTTACCATACAGCATAGTATTATTATCATACAGTATAGTGTTATCATACAGCATAGTATTATTATCATACACTATAGTGTTACCATACAGCATAGTATTATTATCATACAGTATAGTGTTATCATACAGCATAGTATTATTATCATACAGTATAGTGTTATCATACAGCATAGTATTATTATCATACACTATAGTGTTACCATACAGCATAGTATTATTATCATACACTATAGTGTTATCATACAGCATAGTATTATTATCATACACTATAGTGTTACCATACAGCATAGTATTATTATCATACAGTATAGTGTTATCATACAGCATAGTATTATTATCATACAGTATAGTGTTATCATACAGCATAGTATTATTATCATACACTATAGTGTTACCATACAACATAGTATTATTATCATACACTATAGTGTTATCATACAGCATAGTATTATTATCATACAGTATAGTGTTATCATACAGCATAGTATTATTATCATACAGTATAGTGTTATCATACAGCATAGTATTATTATCATACAGTATAGTGTTATCATACAGCATAGTATTATTATCATACAGTATAGTGTTATCATACTGCATAGTATTATTATCATACAGTATAGTGTTATCATACTGCATAGTATTATTATCATACAGTATAGTGTTATCATACAGCATAGTATTATTATCATACAGTATAGTGTTACCATACAGCATAGTATTATTATCATACACTATAGTGTTATCATACGGCATAGTATTATTATCATACAGTATAGTGTTATCATACGGCATAGTATTATTATCATACAGTATAGTGTTATCATACAGCATAGTATTATTATCATACAGCATAGTATTATTATCATACAGCATAGTATTATTATCATACAGTATAGTGTTATTATACGGCATAGTATTATTATCATACAGTATAGTGTTATCATACAGCATAGTATTATTATCATACAGTATAGTGTTATCATACAGCATAGTATTATTATCATACAGTATAGTGTTATCATACAGCATAGTATTATTATCATACAGTATAGTGTTATCATACAGCATAGTATTATTATCATACAGTATAGTGTTATCATACAGCATAGTATTATTATCATACAGTATAGTGTTATCATACTGCATAGTATTATTATCATACAGTATAGTGTTATCATACTGCATAGTATTATTATCATACAGTATAGTGTTATCATACAGCATAGTATTATTATCATACAGTATAGTGTTACCATACAGCATAGTATTATTATCATACACTATAGTGTTATCATACGGCATAGTATTATTATCATACAGTATAGTGTTATCATACGGCATAGTATTATTATCATACAGTATAGTGTTATCATACAGCATAGTATTATTATCATACAGCATAGTATTATTATCATACAGCATAGTATTATTATCATACAGTATAGTGTTATTATACGGCATAGTATTATTATCATACAGTATAGTGTTATCATACAGCATAGTATTATTATCATACAGTATAGTGTTATCATACAGCATAGTATTATTATCATACAGTATAGTGTTATCATACAGCATAGTATTATTATCATACAGTATAGTGTTATCATACAGCATAGTATTATTATCATACAGTATAGTGTTATCATACAGCATAGTATTATTATCATACAGTATAGTGTTATCATACAGCATAGTATTATTATCATACAGTATAGTGTTATCATACAGCATATTATTATTATCATACAGTATAGTGTTATCATACAGCATAGTATTATTATCATACACTATAGTGTTATCATACAGCATAGTATTATTATCATACACTATAGTGTTATCATACAGCATAGTATTATTATCATACACTATAGTGTTATCATACAGCATAGTATTATTATCATACAGTATAGTGTTACCATACAGCATAGTATTATTATCATACAGTATAGTGTTACCATACAGCATAGTATTATTATCATACAGTATAGTGTTATCATACAGCATAGTATTATTATCATACAGTATAGTGTTATCATACAGCATAGTATTATTATCATACAGTATAGTGTTATCATACAGCATAGTATTATTATCATACAGTATAGTGTTATCATACAGCATAGTATTATTATCATACACTATAGTGTTATCATACAGCATAGTATTATTATCATACACTATAGTGTTATCATACAGCATAGTATTATTATCATACACTATAGTGTTATCATACAGCATAGTATTATTATCATACACTATAGTGTTACCATACAGCATAGTATTATTATCATACAGTATAGTGTTATCATACGGCATAGTATTATTATCATACAGTATAGTGTTATTATACAGCATAGTATTATTATCATACAGTATAGTGTTATCATACAGCATAGTATTATTATCATACAGTATAGTGTTATCATACAGCATAGTATTACTATCATACAGTATAGTGTTATCATACAGCATAGTATTATTATCATACAGTATAGTGTTATCATACGGCATAGTATTATTATCATACAGTATAGAGTTATCATACAGCATAATAGTCCTAATATAGATACACTGTATGTGAGATATATCCTGATATAGATACACTGTGACTGAGGTATGTCCTGATATAGATACACTGTGACTGAGGTATGTCCTGATAACGATACACTGTGACTGAGGTATGTCCTGTGATGTAGATACACTGTGACTGAGGTATGTCCTGATATAGCTACACTGTGACTGATGTATGTCCTGATATAGATAAACTGTATGTGAGATATATCCTGATATAGATACACTGTGACTGAGGTATGTCCTGATATAGATGCACTGTGACTGAGGTATGTCCTGATATAGATGCACTGTGACTGAGGTATGTCCTGATATAGATACACTGTATGTGAGGTATATCCTGATATAGATACTCTGTGACTGAGGGATGTCCTGATGTAGATAGACTGTGACTGAGTTATGTCCTGATATAGATACACTGTGACTGAGGTATGTCCTGTGATAGAGGTACACTGTGACTGAGGTATGTTGTGATATAGATACACTGTGACAGGTATGTCCTGATATAGATACACTGTATGTGAGATATATCCTAATATAGATACACTGTGACTGAGGTATATCCTGATATAGATACACTGTGACTGAGGTATGTCCTGATAAAGATACACTGTGACTGATGTATGTCCTGATATAGATAAACTGTATGTGAGATATATCCTGATATAGATACACTGTGACTGAGGTATGTCCTGATATAGATACACTGTGACTGAGGTATGTCCTGATATAGATACACTGTATGTGAGATATATCCTGATATGGATACACTGTGACTGAGTTATGCCCTGATATAGATACACTGTGACTGAGGTATGTCCTGTGATAGAGGTACACTGTGACTGAGGTATGTTGTGATATAGATACACTGTGACAGGTATGTCCTGATATAGATACACTGTATGTGAGATATATCCTAATATAGATACACTGTGACTGAGGTATGTCCTGATATAGATACACTGTGACTGAGGTATGTCCTGTGATGTAGATACACTGTGACTGAGGTATGTCCTGTGATATAGCTACACTGTGACTGAGGTATGTCCTGATATAGATACACTGTATGTGAGATATATCCTGATATAGATACACTGTGACTGAGGTATGTCCTGATATAGATACACTGTGACTGAGGTATGTCCTGATATAGATACACTGTATGTGAGATATATCCTGATATGGATACACTGTGACTGAGTAATGTCCTGATATAGATACACTGTGACTGAGGTATGTCCTCTGATAGAGGTACACTGTGACTGAGGTATGTCGTGATATAGATACACTGTGACAGATATGTCCTGATATAGATACACTGTATGTGAGATATATCCTAATATAGATACACTGTGACTGAGGTATGTCCTGTGATATAGAAACACTGTGACTGAGATATGTCCTGATGTAGATACACAGTGACTGAGGTATGTCCTGATATAGATACACTGTGACTGAGGTATGTCCTGTGATATAGATGCACTGTGACTGAGGTATGTCCTGATGTAGATATAATGTATGTGAGATATATACTGATATAGATACACTGTGACTGAAGTATGTCCTGATATAGATACACTGTGACTTAGGTATGTCCTGATATAGATACACTGTGACTGAGGTATGTCCTGTGATATAGATACACTGTGACTGAAGTATGTCCTGATGTAGATACACTGTGACTGAGGTATGTCCTGATGTAGATACACTGTGACTGAGGTATGTCCTGAAGTAGATACTCTGTGACTGAGGTATGTCCTGTGATATAGATACACTGTGGCTGAGGTATGTCCTGTGATGTAGATATACTGTGACTGAGGTATGTTCTGATATAGCTACACTGTGACTAAGGTATGTCCTGATATAGACACACTGTATGTCAGATATATCCTGATATAGATACACTGTGACTGAGGTATGTCCTGATATAGATGCAGTGTGACTGAGGTATGTCCTGTGATGTAGATACACTGTGACTGAAGTATGTCCTGATATACAAACACTGCGACTGAGGTATATCCTGATGTATATACACTGTGACTGAGGTATGTCCTGATGTAAATACATTGTTACTGAGGTATGTCCTGATGTAGATACATTGTGACTGAGGTATGTCCTGATGTAGATACACTGTGACTGAGGTATGTCCTGATAGAGATACACTGTGACTGAGGTATGTCCTGATAGAGATACACTGTGACTGGGGTATGTAATGATAGAGGTACACTGTGACTGAGGTATGTCCTGTGATATAGATACACTGTGACTGAGGTATGTCCTGATATAGATACTCTGTGACTGAGGTATGTCCGGTGATGTAGATACACTGTGACTGAGGTATATCCTGATGTAGATACACTGTGACTGTTGTATGTCCTGATGTAGATACACTGTGACTGAGGTATGTCCTGATATAGATACTCTGTGACTGAGGTATGTCCTGTGATATAGATACACTGTGACTGAGGTATGTCCTGATATAGATACTCTGTGACTGAGGTATGTCCTGATGTAGATGGACTGTGACTGGGGTATGTCCTGATGTAGATACTCTGTGACTGAGGTATGTCCTGTGATATAGATACACTGTGACTGAGATATGTCCTGATGTAGCTACATTGTGACTGAGGTATATCCTGATATAGGGGGTCATTCCGAGTTGTTCGCTCGCAAGTGAATTTTAGCAGATTTGCTCACGCTAAGCCGCCGCCTACTGGGAGTGAATCTTAGCATCTTAAAATTGCGAACGATGTATTCGCAATATTGCGATTACACACCTCGTAGCAGTTTCTGAGTAGCTTCAGACTTACTCGGCATCTGCGATCAGTTCAGTGCTTGTCGTTCCTGGTTTGACGTCACAAACACACCCTGCGTTCGCCCAGACACTCCCCCGTTTCTCCAGCCACTCCTGCGTTTTTTCCGGAAACGGTGGCGTTTTTTCCCACACTCCCATAAAACGGCCTGTTTCCGCCCAGTAACACCCATTTCCTGTCAATCACATTACTATCGCCAGAACGATGAAAATGCCGTGAGTAAAATTCCTAAGTGCATAGCAAATTTACTTGGCGCAGTCGCAGTGCGGACATTGCGCATGCGCATTAAGCGGAAAATCGCTGCGATGCGAAGATTTTTACCGAGCGAACAACTCGGAATGACCCCCATAGATACACTGTGACTGAGGTATGTCCTCCTGATATAGATATACTGTGACTGAGGTATGTCCTGATATAGATACTCTGTGACTGAGGTATGTCCGGTGATGTAGATACACTGTGACTGAGGTATATCCTGATGTAGATACACTGTGACTGAGGTATGTCCTGATATAGATACTCTGGGACTGAGGTATGTCCTGTGATATAGATACACTGTGACTGAGGTATGTCCTGTGATAAAAATACACAGTGACTGAGGTATGTCCTGATATAGATACTCTGTGACTGAGGGATGTCCTGATGTAGATAGACTGTGACTGGGGTATGTCCTGATGTAGATACTCTGTGACTGAGGTATGTCCTGTGATATAGATACACTGTGACTGAGGTATGTCCTGATGTAGCTACATTGTGACTGAGGTATATCCTGATATAGATACACTGTGACTGAGGTATGTCCTGATATAGATATACTGTGACTGAGGTATGTCCTGATATAGATAAACTGTGACGGAGGTATGTCCTGTGATGTAGATACACTGTGACTGAGGTATGTCCTGATATAGCTACACTGTGACTGAGGTATGTCCTGATATAGATACACTGTATGTGAGATATATCCTGATATAGATACACTGTGACTGAGGTATGTCCTGACATAGATGCAGTGTGATTGAGGTATGTATTGTGATGTAGATACACTGTGACTGAAGTATGTCCTGATATAGATACACTGCGACTGAGGTATATCCTGATGTAGATACACTGTGACTGAGGTATGTCCTGATGTAGATACATTGTGACTGAGGTATATCAGATGTAGATACATTGTGACTGAGGTATGTCCTGATGTAGAAACACTGTGACTGAGGTATGTCCTGATAGAGATACACTGTGACTGAGGTATGTCCTGATAGAGATACACTGTGGCTGAGGTATGTCCTGATAGAGATACACTGTGACTGAGGTATGTCCTGATAGAGATACACTGTGACTGAGGTATGTCCTGATAGAGATACACTGTGGCTGAGGTATGTTCTGATAGGGATACACTGTGACTGAGGTATGTCCTGATGTAGATACATTGTGACTGAAGTCTGTCCTCATATAGCTACACTGTGACTGAGGTATGTCCTGATATAGACACAGTGTGACTGAGGTATGTCCTGATACAGATAGACGTTGACTGAGGTTTGTCCTGATGTAGATACACTGTGACTGAGGTATGTCCTGATATACATACATTGTGACTGAGGTATGTCCTGATGTAGATATGCTGTGGCTGAGGTATGTCCTGATATAGATACACTGTGACTGAGGTATATCCTGATGTAGATACACTGTGACTGAGGTATGTCCTGATATAGATACACTGTGACTGAGGTATATCCTGATATAGATACACTGCGACTGAGGTATATCCTGATATAGATACACTGTGACTGAGGTATGTCCTGATGTAGATACACTGTTACTGGGGTATGTGCGGATGTAGATACACTGTAACTGAGGTATGTCCTGATGTAGATACACTGTGACTGGGGTATGTCCTGATGTAGATAGACTGTGACTGGGGTATGTCCGGATGTAGATACACTGTAACTGAGGTATGTCCTGATGTAGATAGACTGTGACTGGGGTATGTCCTTATGTAGATTCTCTGTGACTGAGGTATGTCCTGTGATATAGATACACTGTGACTGAGGAATGTCCTGTGATATAGATACACTGTGACTGAGGTATGTCCTGATGTAGCTACATTGTGACTGAGGTATATCCTTATATAGATACACTGTGACTGAGGTATGTCCTGATATAGATATACTGTGACTGAGGTATGTCCTGATATAGATACACTGTGACGGAGGTATGTCCTGTGATGTAGATACACTATGACTGAGGTATGTCCTGATATAGCTACACTGTGACTGAGGTATGTCCTGATATAGATACACTGTATGTGAGATATATCCTGATATAGATACACTGAGACTGAGGTATGTCCTGACATAGATGCAGTGTGATTGAGGTATGTATTGTGATGTAGATACACTGTGACTGAGGTATATCCTGATATAGATACACTGCGACTGAGGTATATCCTGTTATAGATACACTGTGACTGAGGTATGTCCTGATGTAGATACACTGTTACTGGGGTATGTGCGGATGTAGATACACTGTAACTGAGGTATGTCCTGATGTAGATACACTGTGACTGGGGTATGTCCTGATGTAGATACACTGTGACTGGGGTATGTCCGGATGTAGATACACTGTAACTGAGGTATGTCCTGATGTAGATAGACTGTGACTGGGGTATGTCCTTATGTAGATTCTCTGTGACTGAGGTATGTCCTGTGATATAGATACACTGTGACTGAGGTATGTCCTGTGATATAGATACACTGTGACTGAGGTATGTGCTGATGTAGCTACATTGTGACTAAGGTATATCCTGATATAGATACACTGTGACTGAGGTATGTCCTGATATAGATATACTGTGACTGAGGTATGTCCTGATATAGATACACTGTGACGGAGGTATGTCCTGTGATGTAGACACACTGTGACTGAGGTATGTCCTGATATAGATACACTGTATGTGAGATATATCCTGATATAGATACACTGTGACTGAGGTATGTCCTGACATAGATGCAGTGTGATTGAGGTATGTATTGTGATGTAGATACACTGTGACTGAAGTATGTCCTGATATAGATACACTGCGACTGAGGTATATCCTGATGTATATACACTGTGACTGAGGTATGTCCTGATGTAGATACATTGTGACTGAGGTATATCCTGATGTAGATACATTGTGACTGATTTATGTCCTGATGTAGAAACACTGTGACTGAGGTATGTCCTGATAGAGATACACTGTGACTGAGGTATGTACTGATAGAGATACACTGTGGCTGAGGTATGTCCTGATAGAGATACACTGTGACTGAGGTATGTCCTGATAGAGATACACTGTGACTGAGGTATGTCCTGATAGAGATACACTGTGGCTGAGGTATGTCCTGATAGGGATACACTGTGACTGAGGTATGTCCTGATGTAGATACATTGTGACATTGGTATGTCCTTTGATGAAGGTACACTGTGACTGAAGTCTGTCCTCATATAGCTACACTGTGACTGAGGTATGTCCTGATATAGACACAGTGTGACTGAGGTATGTCCTGATACAGATACACGTTGACTGAGGTTTGTCCTGATGTAGATACACTGTGACTGAGGTATGTCCTGATATACATACATTGTGACTGAGGTATGTCCTGATGTAGATATGCTGTGGCTAAGGTATGTCCTGATATAGATACACTGTGACTGAGGTATATCCTGATGTAGATACACTGTGACTGAGGTATGTCCTGATATAGATACACTGTGACTGAGGTATATCCTGATATAGATACACTGTGACTGAGGTATATCCTGATATAGATACACTGTGACTGAGGTATATCCTGATATAGATACACTGTGACTGAGGTATGTCCTGATGTAGATACACTGTGACTGGGGTATGTCCGGATGTAGATACACTGTAACTGAGGTATGTCCTGATGTAGATACACTGTGACTGGGGTATGTCCTGATGTAGATACACTGTAACTGAGGTATGTTCTGATGTAGATACACTGTGAGTGAGGTATGTCCTTGGATATAGATACACTGTGACTGGGGTATGTCCTGATATAGATACACTGTGACTGAGGTATGTCCTGTGATATAGATGCACTGTGACTGAGGTATGTCCTGATGTAGATATACTGTATGTGAGATATATGCTGATATAGATACACTGTGACTGAGGTATGTCCTGTGATATAGATACACTGTGACTGAGGTATGTCCTGTGATATAGATACACTGTGACTGAGGTATGTCCTGTGATGTAGATACACTGTGACTGAGGTATGTTCTGATATAACTACACTGTGACTGAGGTATGTCCTGATATAGATACACTGTATGTGAGATATATCCTGATATAGATACACTGTGACTGTGGTATGTCCTGACATAGGTGCAGTGTGACTGAGGTATGTACTGTGATGTAGATACACTGTGACTGAAGTATGTCCTGATATAGATACACTGTGACTGAGATATATCCTGATATAGATACACTGTGACTGAGGTATGTCCTGATGTAGATACATTGTGACTGAGGTATATCCTGATGTAGATACATTGTGACTGAGGTATATGCTGATGTAGATACACTGTGACTGAGGTATGTCCTGATGTAGATACACTGTGACTGAGGTATGTCCTGTGATATAGATACACTGTGACTGAGGTATGTCCTGTGATATAAATACACTGTGACTGAGGTATGTCCTGATGTACATACTCTGTGACTGAGGGATGTCCTGATGTAGATACACTGTGACTGAGGTATGTCCAGAAGTAGATACTCTGTGACTGAGGTATGTCCTGTGATATAGATACACTGTGACTGAGGTATGTCCTGATGTAGATACACTGTGACTGAGGTATGTCCTGTGATATAGATACACTGTGACTGAGGTATGTCCTGATGTAGATACACTGTGACTGAGGTATGTCCTGATATCGATACACTGTGACTGAGGTATGCCCTTATGTAGATACACTGTGACTGAAGTATGTCCTGTGATGTAGATACACTGTGACTGAGGTATGTCCTGATATAGATACACTGTGACTGAGGTATGTCCTGTGATATAGATACACTGTGACTGAGGTATGTCCTGATATAGATACACTGTGACTGAGGTATGTCCTGTGATGTAGATACACTGTGACTGAGGTATGTCCTGATGTAGCTACATTGTGACTAAGGTATGTCCTGTGATATAGATACAGTGTGACTGAGGTATGTCCTGATATAGATACACTGTGACTGAGGTATATCCTGATATAGATACACTGTGACTGAGGTATGTCCTGTGATGTAGATACACTGTGACTGAGGTATGTCCTGTGATATAGATACACTGTGACTGAGTTATGTCCTGATATAGATACACTGTGACTGAGGTATGTCCTGATATAGATACACTGTGACTGTGGTATGTCCTGATGTAGATACACTGTGACTGAGGTATGTCCTGATGTAGATACACTGTGACTGAGGTATGTCCTGTGATATAGATACACTGTGACTGAGGTATGTCCTGATGTAGATACACTGTGACTGAGGTATGTCCTGTGATATAGATACACTGTGACTGAGGTATGTCCTGTTGTAGATACACTGTGATTGAGGTATGTCCTATGATATAGATACACTGTGACTGAGGTATGTCCTGTTGTAGATACACTGTGATTGAGTTATGCCCTGATGTAGATACACTGTGACTGAGGTATGTCCTGTGATATAGATACACTGTGACTGAGTTATGTCCTGATGTAGATACACTGTGACTGAGGAATGTCCTGATGTAGATACACTGTGACTGAGGTATGTCCTGTGATATAGATACACTGTGACTGAGGTATGTCCTTTTGTAGATACACTGTGATTGAGGTGTGTCCTGTGATATAGATACACTGTGACTGAGGTATGTCCTGTTGTAGATACACTGTGATTGAGTTATGTCCTGATGTAGATACACTGTGACTGAGGTATGTCCTGTGATATAGATACACTGTGACTGAGGTATGTCCTGTTGTAGATACACTGTGATTGAGTTATGTCCTGATGTAGATACACTGTGACTGAGGTATGTCCTAATATAGATACACTGTGACTGAGGTACTGTATGTCCTGATATAGATACACTGTGACTTAGGTATGTCATGTGATATAGATACACTGTGACTGAGGTATGTCATGTGATATAGAAACACTGTGACTGAGGTATGTCCTGATATAGATACACTGTGACTGAGGTATGTCCTGATATAGATACTCTGTGACTGAGGGATGTCCTGATGTAGATACACTGTGACTGAGGTATGTCCTGAAGTAGATACTCTGTGACTGAGGTATGTCCTGTGATATAGATACACTGTGACTGAGGTATGTCCCGATGTAGATACACTGTGACTGAGGTATGTCCTGTGATATAGGTACACTGTGACTGAGGTATGTCCTGATGTAGATACACTGTGACTGAGGTATGTCCTGATATCGATACACTGTGACTGAGGTATGCCCTTATGTAGATACACTGTGACTGAGGTATGTCCTGTGATGTAGATACACTGTGACTGAGGTATGTCCTGATATAGATACACTGTGACTGAGGTATGTCCTGTGATATAGATACACTGTGACTGAGGTATGTCCTGTGATGTAGATACACTGTGACTGAGGTATGTCCTGATGTAGCTACATTTTGACTGAGGTATGTCCTGTGATATAGATACACTGTGACTGAGGTATGTCCTGTGATATAAATGCACTGTGACTGAGGTATGTCCTGATGTACATACTCTGTGACTGAGGGATGTCCTGATGTAGATACACTGTGACTGAGGTATGTCCTGAAGTAGATACACTGTGACTGAGGTATGTCCTGTGATATAGATACACTGTGACTGAGGTATGTCCTGTGATGTAGATACACTGTGACTGAGGTATGTCCTGATGTAGCTACATTTTGACTGAGGTATGTCCTGTGATATAGATACAGTGTGACTGAGGTATGTCCTGATATAGATACACTGTGACTGAGGTATATCCTGATATAGATACACTGTGACTGAGGTATGTCCTGTGATATAGATACACTGTGACTGAGTTATGTCCTGATATAGATACACTGTGACTGAGGTATGTCCTGTGATATAGATACACTGTGACTGAGGTATGTCCTGATATAGATACACAGTGACTGAGGTATGTCCTGTGATATAGATACACTTTGACTGTGGTATGTCCTGATGTAGATACTCTGTGACTGAGGTATGTCCTGATGTAGATACACTGTGACTGAGGTATGTCCTGTGATATAGATACACTGTGACTGAGGTATGTCCTGTTGTAGATACACTGTGACTGAGGTATATCCTGTGATATAGATACACTGTGACTGAGGTATGTCCTGATGTAGATACACTGTGACTGAGGTATGTCCTGTGATATAGATACACTGTGACTGAGGTATGTCCTGATGTAGATACACTGTGACTGAGGTATGTCCTGTGATATAGATACACTGTGACTGAGGTATGTCCTGTTGTAGATACACTGTGATTGAGTTATGTCCTGATGTAGATACACTGTGACTGAGGTATGTCCTGTGATATAGATACACTGTGACTGAGGTATGTCCTGATGTAGATACACTGTGACTGAGGTATGTCCTGATGTAGATACACTGTGACTGAGGTATGTCCTGTGATATAGATACACTGTGACTGAGGTATGTCCTGTTGTAGATACACTGTGATTGAGGTGTGTCCTGTGATATAGATACACTGTGACTGAGGTATGTCCTGTTGTAGATACACTGTGATTGAGTTATGTCCTGATGTAGATACACTGTGACTGAGGTATGTCCTGTGATATAGATACACTGTGACTGAGGTATGTCCTGTTGTAGATACACTGTGATTGAGTTATGTCCTGATGTAGATACACTGTGACTGAGGTATGTCCTAATATAGATACACTGTGACTGAGGTACTGTATGTCCTGATATAGATACACTGTGACTGAGGTATGTCATGTGATATAGATACACAGTGACTGAGGTATGTCATGTGATATAGAAACACTGTGACTGAGGTATGTCCTGATATAGATACACTGTAACTAACGTATATATAACATATCATGTTGCAGGGTTGGAGAAGTGACCATGAGCTATACGCGTGACACACTCTGATAGTTTATATACATGTCTTGATAACAGTGTCATAATTTGATGGTGATAATTTGAGATCTTGTGGCCAAGAGTTAGTAAACTGACAGAGGCAGAGTAGGAAGAGGGCAGTAGTGTTACTGAGTGTGAGAAGAGGGCAGTAGTGTGACAGCAAGTGTGAGAAGAGGGCAGTAGTGTTACTGAGTGTGAGAAGAGGGCAGTAGTGTGACAGCAAGTGTGAGAAGAGGGCAGTAGTGTGACAGCAAGTGTGAGAAGAGGGCAGTAGTGTGACAGCGAGTGAGTAGAGGGCAGTAGTGTGACAGCGAGTGTGAGAAGAGGGCAGTAGTGTGACAGCGAGTGTGAGAAGAGGGCAGTAGTGTGACAGCGAGTGTGAGAAGAGGGCAGTAGTGTGACAGCGAGTGAGAAGAGGGCAGTAGCGTGACAGCGAGTGTGAGAAGAGGGCAGTAGTGTGACTGTGAGTGTAAGAACAGGGCAATAGTGTGACTGTGAGTGTGAGAACAGGGCAATAGTGTGATTGTGAGTGTGAGAAGAGCGCAATAGTGTGACTGTGAGTGTGAGAAGAGGGCAATAGTGTGACAGTGAGTGTGAGAAGAGGGCAATAGTGTGACAGTGAGTGTGAGAAGAGTGCAGTAGAGTGGAGCAGTGAATTAGTGTTGAGAGTAGTATTATGACAGAGTGAGTTCGCGGAGAGGTCAGCAGTGTGACAAGCTTAGGGGAGAGGTCAGCTGTGTGACAGTGAGTTAGGGGAGAGGTCAGCTGTGTGACAGAGTGAGTTAGTGGAGAGGGCAGCAGTGTGACAGAGTGAGTTAGTGGAGAGGGCAGCAGTGTGACAGAGTGAGTTAGTGGAGAGGGCAGCTGTGTGACAGAGTGAGTTAGTGCAGAGGGCAGCAGAGTGACAGAGTGGGTTAGTGGAGAGGGCAGCAGTGTGACAGAGTGAGTTAGGGGAGAGTAGTATTTGACAGTGGAGAGAGTATTAGCATGACAGAGTGAGTTATTGGAGAGGGCAGTAGTATGAAAGAGTGAGTTAGGGCAAAGGGCAATAGTGTAGCAGAGTGAGTTAGTGGAGAGGGCAGCAGAGTGACAGAGTGAGTTAGTGGAGAGGGCAGCTGTGTGACAGAGTGAGTTAGGGGAGAGTAGTATTTTGACATTGTAGAGAGTATTAGCATGACAGAGTGAGTTATTGGAGAGGGCAGTAGTATGAAAGAGTGAGTTAGGGCAAAGGGCAATAGTGTAGCAGAGTGAGTTAGTGGAGAGGGCAGCCGTGTGAAAGAGTGAGTTAGTGGAGAGAGCAGTATGTTGACAATGAGTTAGTGGAGAGTGTGTTAGCATGACAGGGTGAGTTAGTGGAAAGGGCAGCCGTGTGACAGAGTGAGTTAGCGGAGAGGGCACCAGTGTGACAGAATGAGTTAGTGGAGAGGGCAGCAGTGTAGGAGTGAGTTAGGCGAGAGGGCAGCAGTGTAGGAGTGAGTTAGTGGAGAGGGCAGCAGTGTGACAGAGTGAGTTAGTGGAGAGGGCAGCAATGTAGGAGTGAGTTAGTGGAGAGGACAGCAGTGTAGGAGTGAGTTAGTGGCGAGGACAGCAGTGTAGGAGTGAGTTAGTGGAGAGGACAGCAGTATAGGAGTGAGTTAGTGGAGAGGGCAGCAGTGCGACAGAGTGAGTTAGGGGAGAGGGCAGCAGTGTAGGAGTGAGTTAGTGGAGAGGGCAGCAGTGTTGGAGTGAGTTAGTGGAGAGGACAGCAGTGTAGGAGTGAGTTAGTGGCGAGGACAGAAGTGTAGGAGTGAGATAGTGGAGAGGACAGCAGTGTAGGAGTGAGTTAGTGGAGAGGACAGCAGTATAGGAGTGAGTTAGTGGAGAGGGCAGCAGTGCGACAGTGTGAGTTAGGGGAGAGGGCAGCAGTGTAGGAGTGAGTTAGTGGAGAGGGCAGCAGTGTCAGAGTGAGTTAGTGGAGAGGACAGCAGTGTAGGAGTGAATTAGTGGAGAGGACAGCAGTGTAGGAGTGAGTTAGTGGAGAAGACAGCAGTGTTGGAGTGAGTTAGTGGAGAGGGCAGCAGTGCGACAGAGTGAGTTAGGGGAGAGGGCGCAGTGTAGGAGTGAGTTAGGGTAGAGGGCAGCAGTGTAGGAGTGAGTTAGTGGAGAGGACAGCAGTGTAGGAGTGAGTTAGTGGCGAGGACAGCAGTGTAGGAGTGAGTTAGTGGAGAGGACAGCAGTGTAGGAGTGAGTTAGTGGAGAGGACAGCAGTATAGGAGTGAGTTAGTGGAGAGGGCAGCAGTGCGACAGAGTGAGTTAGGGGAGAGGGCAGCAGTGTAGGAGTGAGTTAGTGGAGAGGGCAGCAGTGTAGGAGTGAGATAGTGGAGAGGGCAGCAGTGTCAGAATGAGTTAGTGGAGAGGACAGCAGTGTAGGAGTGAGTTAGGTGAGAGGGTAGCAGTGTAGGAGTGAGTTAGTGGACAGGGCAGCAGTGTGACAGAGTGAGTTAGGGGAGAGGACAGCAGTATAGGAGTGAGTTAGTGGAAAGGACAGCAGTGTTGGAGTGAGTTAGTGGAGAGGAGAGCAGTGTAGGAGTGAGTTAGTGGAGAGGGCAGCAGTGTAGGAGTGAGTTAGTGGAGAGGGCAGCAGTGTAGGAGTGAGTTAGTGGAGAGGGCATCAGTGTAGGAGTGAGTTAGTGGAGAGGACAGCAGTGTAGGAGTGAGTTAGGGGAGAGGGCAGCAGTGTAGGAGTGAGTTAGTGGCGAGGACAGCAGTGTAGGAGTGAGTTAGTGGAGAGGACAGCAGTGTAGGAGTGAGTTAGTGGAGAGGACAGCAGTATAGGAGTGAGTTAGTGGAGAGGGCAGCAGTGCGACAGAGTGAGTTAGGGGAGAGGGCAGCAGTGTAGGAGTGAGTTAGTGGAGAGGGCAGCAGTGTAGGAGTGAGATAGTGGAGAGGGCAGCAGTGTCAGAATGAGTTAGTGGAGAGGACAGCAGTGTAGGAGTGAGTTAGGTGAGAGGGTAGCAGTGTAGGAGTGAGTTAGTGGACAGGGCAGCAGTGTGACAGAGTGAGTTAGGGGAGAGGACAGCAGTATAGGAGTGAGTTAGTGGAAAGGACAGCAGTGTTGGAGTGAGTTAGTGGAGAGGAGAGCAGTGTAGGAGTGAGTTAGTGGAGAGGGCAGCAGTGTAGGAGTGAGTTAGTGGAGAGGGCAGCAGTGTAGGAGTGAGTTAGTGGAGAGGGCAGCAGTGTAGGAGTGAGTTAGTGGAGAGGACAGCAGTGTAGGAGTGAGTTAGGGGAGAGGGCAGCAGTGTAGGAGTGAGTTAGTGGAGAGGGCAGCAGTGTAGGAGTGAGTTAGTGGAGAGGACAGCAGCGTAGGAGTGAGTTAGTGGAGAGGGCAGCAGTGTAGGAGTGAGTTAGTGGAGAGGAGAGCAGTGTAGGAGTGAGTTAGTGGAGAGGAGAGCAGTGTAGGAGTGAGTTAGTGGAGAGGGCAGCAGTGTAGGAGTGAGTTAGTGGAGAGGGCAGCAGTGTAGGAGTGAGTTAGTGGAGAGGGCAGCAGTGTAGGAGTGAGATAGTGGAGAGGGCAGCAGTGTAGGAGTGAGTTAGTGGAGAGGGCAGCAGTGTAGGAGTGAGTTAGTGGAGAGGGCAGCAGCGTAGGAGTGAGTTAGTGGAGAGGGCAGCAGTGTAGGAGTGAGTTAGTGGAGAGGGCAGCAGTGTAGGAGTGAGTTAGTGGAGAGGACAGCAGTGTAGGAGTGAGTTAGGGGAGAGGACAGCAGTGTAGGAGTGAGTTAGGGGAGAGGGCAGCAGTGTAGGAGTGAGTTAGTGGAGAGGGCAGCAGTGTAGGAGTGAGTTAGTGGAGAGGGCAGCAGTGTAGGAGTGAGTTAGTGGAGAGGGCAGCAGTGTAGGAGTGAGTTAGTGGAGAGGGCAGCAGCGTGACTGAGCAGGTGGTGGAGGAAGATAATACAGGTTAGGGACAGGAAGGAGAAAGACAATGGAAGAGCCATGGATCCGGACTCTGCAGAGACTCTTCTATCCCATTATGTGTGTGTTTGGGATACCAGGTGAGTTTCTGCCTCTCAGTAACCTGCTGACTTCTTTGCAATTTTCATAAAGGGGAAATAGTATTCTGTGAAGACTCCAGTTGTGCCAGGTATAGGTGGAACACAAGTCCATCATATTACACCATCCAGAGCAAGGCAAAAAGCAATCCCCAGTGTGACAGTTGCCAGCAGATTCCCAGTCATGTCCTGCAAGTTATAGCTACAGAGAGGAAAGTCTCCAATCCATTATTAGCTCCAGTTAGTAAATATGTAATCACCCCTAGTTCCATGGTGTGACCATAGTTGGCCATCCTTATCAAGATGAGCCTCATGCTATGCTGCTCTCCTCCATGGATGTCCCCTTCTGGTCACTCTCCAGCAGTATACTGTCCCATTCATTGCCTTTAATGTAACATATAACGGCATCACCTAATACTATCATAGTTGTCAGGATCCATCACAAGATCGGATCCCAGAATATATTTCTCCTATTCTGTGTGATATAAAATGTTATTTCCTGTGAACTGCATACCATACTCCTCTGCTAGGTTGTAAATACTGTGGACATAACCCCAGCAGGGCTAGGAGGTTATCACTGAGCGCATTTCACCAGGCTACTATGTCCTGAGGCCATAAAGTGTGTAGTAGTGAAAAGATCAAAACCCAGCAATGAAGCAGGAGAAGAAACATATGTTGGGGTTTCTGGTCTCTCGTCCTATCATAAATGTTCAGGGGGAGGGGCGGGGGGGGGGGGGGTGGAAGACTGCATCAGTCAGTTCCCATTGTCAAACAACCTGGGGTCAGATAATAAAGCAAAGAGGAATGTCTGTCCCCCTTCCCCCCCACACACCTCTCCAATGTATTTGGAAGACAGCATTGAGCTGATTAACAATCCCAAGGGTTGGGGGAAGTGAGTGCAGTTGAAAGTATAAATAACTCTCTCCCTTAATAAGAGTTGTTCATTTTCACGGGATGTAGCTTTAGCTAGAAGTGAACCAATAAACTCACCTGTGTCACACCCACAGCCGGTTTCTAGATTTGTGCGTAAGTCTAGGCTTCTGAATTATTATCTCCTTTTATTTTTGTTTGAGATTGTACCGTACTCTGTATTCTTAAAATATTCTTTGTAATCTTTGTAACACTTTTTGTAACTAAAGCTCTGAAGTATTCTTGGAATTAAAATCTACATTTAAGTCCTGACTCTGTGCTTTTTAAAACCGAAGGCCTCGTGTGGCCCACGTCTACCTATTATTTGTAAGTATTGCAGTGTGTTTGCATATAAAAGCAAAAGCGTACATTACGCACAGCGCTAAATTAGTCTTTTCCTGGTGGCAGTGAATGTGTCCAAAGTGACCCTCACGTCACAGGCGGCGCTTCTCGGATTGGCTTATCTGGAGAAGCGACCGGCAGGTCCGTGGCAATGATGTAGAGCAAAAAACACCCACTGGGAAAAGGAGAACATTTGGTGTCTGAACAATTGCATCTTAAAACTAGCTGTTGTACCTGCTGCCTGAGAGTTTTCCTCTACTCCCTCTCTCTTTCATCCTGTCTATGCCCTGCTCTCTTCAGTGCACCCTCTCTTTCTCTCCTTACTCCAGGGCCATCTTAACAGCAATGCACTGGGCCCCTACCCATCCTCCAGCGGTAGGGGTGTCCTATCAGCGGCAGCTTTGATGTCCCGCAGGCGGCATGGGGTGTTCTATCTTCCGCTCAGCATGTAGGAATTGGAGCAGTAATTTCTGCTAATTACTCCTTTACTGCACAGATTGTGGGAGATGGGGTGGGAGGGAGAACACTAAACTGTAGAAGAGGCCAATGGGCTGAATGAAGGGGCCCCAATTCATGACTTCCAGGGTGGTAGGGGGTGTGTAATACACAGGGGAGGGGTGGATAGTGGAGTGGGCTTAATATTCATCATTTTCTAGTGGGAGGGCAGCTTCCCTGACTGCAGATATCTCCAGTTCCTGGAAATAGATTTCGTAGCTTTGAACAGGATAAAAAAACTAGAGTCCCACCTTTCAAGAGGTACTAGGTACACCTTTTAGAAGGTACTGGGGACACCTCTCAGGAGGTACTGGGGACACCTTTTAGGAGGTACTGGGGACACCTTTCAGGAGGTACTGGGGACACCTTTCAGGAGATACTGGGGACACCTTTCAGCAGATACTGGGGACTCCTTTCAGGAGATACTGGGGACACCTTTCAGGAGGTACTGGGGACACCTTTCAGGTGATACTGGGGACACCTGTCAGGAGGTACTGGGGACATCTTTCAGGAGGTACTGGGGACACCTTTCAGGAGATACTGGGGACACCTTTCAGGAGGTACTGGGGACACCTTTCAGGAGGTACTGGGGACACCTTTCAGGAGATACTGGGGACACCTGTCAGGAGGTACTGGGGACATCTTTCAGGAGGTACTGGGAATACCTTTCAGGAGGTACTGGGGACACCTTTCAGGAGATACTGGGGACACCTTTCAGGAGGTACTGGGAATACCTTTCAGGAGGTACTGGAGAAATGGGGATCCCAGTTCAGGCACGAGAGCAATCCACCAACAAAAATATAAAACTGCATACCAGACGTGTGGCGCTGGAGCAGGGAGCAGCTGCTGGAAGGCTGATATGTCTGGTTCTGGGAATAGTAGAGACAAGCTGCCAGTGTACACCAGAAGGTGAGAGTATAAACTCAGAAAAACACTAAGCCAGACAGAACCCGAGATATCTGCAATTAACAGGCTTGGATGGGGACCACTGCTTTGAAGTCGGATCTCTCCGGCTCCCCAGAGCAGATTTTAAAAAAGGTGACCCTAAGCTATAAATCTAGGGCCCTTATTCTCATGTGGCCCATGGGCAACTGCCCATTGAGCCCATATGAAAAGACGGCCCTGCCTTACTCCATTTCTCTATTCCCGTCTCTCTCTTCAGTGTACCCCCTCTTCCCCTCTTTACTCAATTTATCTCTTCGCGTCTCTCTCCTGATCTCTTAGTAACCCTCACCCATTGCCTCTCCCTGTCACCGCCTGCTTCTCCCTGTCATCCTCTGCATCTCCCTGTAACCGTCTGCCTCTCCCTGACACCCACAGCATTTCCCTATCTTCCACTCCGTCACCCTCTGCCTCTCCCTGTCACCATCTGCTTCTCCCTGTCATCCTCTGCTTCTCCCTGACACCCACAGCATTTCCATGTCTTCCTCTCCCTGTCAACCTCTTCCTCTCCCTGTCACCCTCTGCTTCTCCCTGTCATCCTCTGTTTCTCTCTTGTAACCCTCTGCCTCTCCCTGACAACCACAGCATCTCCCAGTCTTCCACTTGCCTCTACCTGTCACCCTCTGCTTCTCCCTGACACCCACAGCATTTCCATGTCTTCCTCTCCCTGTCAACCTCTTCCTCTCCCTGTCACCCTCTGCTTCTCCCTGTCATCCTCTGCTTCTCTCTTGTAACCCCCTGCCTCTACCTGACACCCACAGCATCTCCCAGTCTTCCACTTGCCTCTACTTGTCACCCTCTGCTTCTCCCTGTCATCCTCTGCTTCTCTCTGTCATCCTCTGCATCTCCTTGTAACCCTCTGCCTCTCCCTGACACCCACAGCATCTCCCAGTCTTCCACTTGCCTCTACCTGTCACCCTCTGCTTCTCTCTGTCATATTCTGCATCTCCCTGTAACCTTCTGCCTCTCCCTGTCACCCTCTGCCTCTCCCCGTCACCCTCTGCCTCTTCCTGTCATCCTCTGCTTCTCCCTGACATCCTCTACATCTCCCTGTCATCCTCTGCATCTCCCTGTAACCCTCTGCCTCTCCCTGTCATCCACAACATTTCCCTGTCTTCCACTCCCTGTCACCATCTGTCTCTCCCTGTCACTGTCATCCTCTGCTTCTCCCTGACATCCTATACATCTCCCTGTCATCCTCTGCCTCTCCCTGATAACCACAGCATCTCCTTGTCTCCCACTCCCTGTCACCCACTGCCATGTGGCATATTATGAATTTGGAATGGGATGGAGTAGTGGGGGACAAAGCATAGTTTTGCGTATTGCGTATTTGCGTATTGCATGGCAATAGTAAAAGTTCCTTTACTGACAGCATGGGCCATAATAACAATCTATCGACTCAGAAACTTGGAATTGCTGTCACATGATTCTTGATGTTTTCACACTTTTTAAAGTCCTCTTCCCTATCATGGACTTCCACTCACACACCCTGGGCGCGGAGTTGATAGCAATTAGTTAACAATACATTGAAATAATATTCTATTTTACAGGACTTCAAATCCTGATTTTACTCCCGTGTTTGCCTTTAGTAAATCTCTGAGTTTGAAAAAAAAAAAGCCTAAACACGCCCGAGAATGCAATATCGGGCAGACACTACTTTAGTTAGTACATTTACCCCATAGTAACTTACTCTTTTCTCTTTTGTTATAAGGACATATTGTGGGCAATACTTCCAAAAGTTCTGAGATGCCTTATGTTTTGTTCATATGTTTGTAAATCCAGTCATAAGGACACAGAGACGGGTGTAGTACTGGTGACCGGCGGTCTCCTGACCGCCGGTCACCTTACCGACGCTGGGATCCCGGCAGCATCCCGGCAGCATACCTTGCGGGCTCGCTGCGTTTGCCACGCTGCGGGCTCGGTGGCGACCTGCGGTCGCCACGGGTTCTATTTCCACTCTATGGGTGTCGTGGAAATAGTCCCTGTTGGTCGGCATGCCGACCATCGGGATAGTGAGCCGTCGGGCTCACGGAGGAGGTCATGTGACTGTCGGTCAGCTGACCGGCGGTCACATGACTACCACCCCACAGAGACATGTGAGTTCACTGCTGTGCTGTTTTTTTCCATCAACTCCAGGCACACTGCACACTGGACCACCCACCTCCCAGCATCCCCCTGGTCCCAGGGACCATCACTGAAGATTCAGGCTTACACATATTAGTAAGGGAGTGTCTACAAATATTAAGCATTCTAATACACTAACATCACATCCACTTTTCTTTAAAGATAAGCCCTGTACGCTTCAATGTAACAATTAACAACGTCATATTATGAACATCATCTAACATGTTTCAGTGAGTCTCTCAGGTCTGCGTATTTCCCTTTTGGGTCTTTCATATACAGTCTGCGTTTCATCGACCATGTTAGACCTTTCTAGAATTGTGGTTTGTTCACCATTATCAGGATCATCATACATGTCAGATGAAGGGTATTCTTCAGTCATGTTGTCTTCATTATGGTTAGGTTGAGATCTTAAATCCACCCGATTTCTTCTTACTTCCGTTCCACGCTCTGTACGTATAGTATGAGATCTTGGTGCTACTTGTGTTTGCACAATACCTTTCTGCACCCAAATATCTTTCTTGTGATCTCTGAGACGGGCTTGGTCACCCGATTTTAGATCAGATAAGCTTTTTGCTCGCCTGTCATGGAACAGTTTCTGTTTCGCCTGTTGACGTTCCTTACTCAGTCTGACCAACGCTGAGTTATGTGTATTAAGCAGTTCATCATGTATCGGGAGATTTGCTCTAATCCTCCTTCCCATCAGCATTTGTGCAGGAGAAAGTCCATTCTGTAAAGGTGTACTGCGGTAGATTAAAAGACTTTTGTAAAAATCTTCTTTATCTTCTTGAGCTTTTTTTATGAGACTCTTTACAGTTTTTACTGAACTTTCCACCAACCCATTTGAGCGTGGATAGTGGGGACTTGACGTAGTATGGACAAATTCCCACTCATCAGCAAATTGCCTAAATTCAGCACTGGAAAACGGAGGACCATTGTCAGTGAACACTTCCATAGGAACACCATGCCTTGCAAAGATTGACTTCATGCAATTGATTATGGCTTTACTAGTAGTTGTATGTAGTGTCTTCACCTCAGGGTAGTTAGAGTAATAATCAGTCACGACCATGTACGTTTTCCCATTACAATCGAACAAATCTGCGCCAACTTTCTTCTTGTTCATGTGACCACATCCACTCGTTATCTTTGTCTAACAACCATCTAAGAGAGGCTGTTCGTTCAGAGAGTTGAGAAATAAACCTTCCTAAGTAAGTAATCATTCCTATGAATCTTCTGACGTCGTCTTTGTTGTTAGGACGTTCCATGTTCACAATGGCTGATATTTTCCTTGGGTCTGATTTTACACCTTGATCCCAGACCACGTCGCCCATAAAGGTAAGTGTATTCACGCCAAATTCACATTTGTCCTTGTTTAGCTTTAGATTCACGTTCTTGACAAGTTCCATTACTTGTCTCAATCTACAATCATGTACTTCCTTTGTAGATCCCCAGACAATAATGTCATCCATCATTGTTTCAACACCTGGAATATGTTCAAAAATCATGTGTATCTTTTTGTGATATACTTCTGGAGCAGACACTATTCCATATGGTACTCAAAGAAATCTGTATCTACCTTCTGGTGTATTAAATGTACAAAGTTTTGAGCTGGCCTCATCTAGCTTCATTTGCCAGAATCCTGAAGATGCGTCCAATTTACTGAACCATTTTGCTCCCGCAAATTGCGACATGATTTCATCTCTGGTTGGTAGTTTGAAATGTTCTCATTTAATAGCTTTGTTTAAATCTCTGGGGTCTAGACATATTCTGAGTTGTCCATTTTTCTTTTCAACAATTACTAAGGAGCTTACCCATTCAGTAGGCTCATCAATTTTCTGTATCACACCCAAGGCTTCCATGTGATTTAACTCTTGTTTCAGTTTTTCTCTCAGCGCAAACAGCACTTTTCTACAGGGGTGTATCACTGAAGAAACTTGTGTGTCTATATTTATTTTATGCTCTCCAGGCAAACAACCTAGACCTTCAAACAAATCTCTGTATTCTGTAAACATAGATTTGCAATCATCTTCTACTTGTGATGTCACCATAAAAAATTTCTTTAGCAAGCTTAGTTTCTCACAGGAACTTAATCCTAGAATCGGTTGCACATTTTTATCCACAATCAGTAGATATGTTTTAAACTGTTGTCCTTGTATTTCAGTATCACTAAGCATGTACCTTTCACAGGAATTTCCTTCCCAGTGTACCCTGTAACTTTCACTTTGGCTGGATGAATTTTAGGTTTTACTCTAAAAGTCTTATAGTCATGAAACAATATTAAATTCACCTGCGCGCCAGTATCAAGCTTAAAGGGAATAACAATCTCATTCACAGTTGAAGGGACAATCCATTCTTTCTTATGTGCACTGCAAAGTTCAATGCAATCCACAAAGAATTCCTCTGTTTAACAGCATGCACTTTGGTTGTTTTACTTTTCATTTTACAGCATTTGGCAAAGTGATTAAGTCTCCCACGTTTCATGCAGGTTTTACCATAAGCAAGGCACATTTTAGGATTGTGAGCATTTCCACATCTACTACACATTTCCTTATTAGACTGTGGCTTAGACTGCTTCATTCTTGAGAATGGAGGTTTGCTTGGCTCTGTTTTCTGCACTACATGGACAGCACCATCAGCGTCCTTGTGTAACTTTTTGGCTTGAAATCTAGTTATTTCTGCAGATCTGCACATAGTCACTGCCTTTTCTAGTGTTAGGTCTTGCTCTCTCAGCAATCTTTCTCTGAGTCCATTATCAGGTATTCCACAGCCAATACGATCTCTTATCAGTGAATCCTTTAAATCACCAAACTCACAGGTTTTACTGAGTGATTGCAGCTCTGTAACATACTGCTCAAATCCATCTACAGACTTCTGATCACATGTGAAAAACTTATATCTTTCATATGTCACATTTTTCCTTGGCACAAAGTAATCTTCAAACTTTTGCATTATAGAAGATAGCACCATATTCTGCCCCTCAGCAAACTGAAAACTATTATAAATGTCCAGCACATCCTCTCCTATCACATGGAGGAAAATGGATGCCTTAGTTTTGTCAGCCTCTGTATCAGCTCCACATGCAGCAAGATATATATTAAACCTTTGCTTAAATCTTTTCCAGTTTTCAGACAAGTTAACAGACATCAGCATGCTGGTTGGAGGAGCTAGTTTATCCATGGTTACTCACTGTTTGAAGAGAGGAGCACACGGCAGGCTTTGCAGACACTGAGTATCACAGCCTTACAGACTTCTGCAGGATTCTTTCACACTCTGAAAGCACTAGCAGTCCAAGTTAAACTTCTTCTGACACCATGTTTTGTTCATATGTTTGTAAAATCCAGTCATAAGGACACAGAGACATGTGAGTTAACTGCTGTGCTGTTTTATTCCATCAACTCCAGACACACTGCACACTGGACCACCCACCTCCCAGCATCCCCCTGGTCCCAGGGACCATCACTGAAGATTCAGGCTTACACATATTAGTAAGGGAGTGTCTACAAATATTAAGCATTCTAATACACTAACATCACACCTTACACTGGGATTGCTCTTTGACCACACTACAGTAGATCTTATGTCTTTTAGGGCAACTGTAGGGGAACGGTTTCTGAGATAAACTGCTGTGGTCGCGGCTTCTGCCATAGAACCGCTTGTCTAAGCCTGACACTTTAGCATACATCTTGTTCCCTCTATTAGTGTACAGTTTGCTCATTCACTGACATCATTTTGCTCAGGACTATAAGCAATGGTCAGTTGATGCTCTAGTCCATATTTTCTCAAGAATTGTTTCACCTCTCTGTTTAAGTATTCTCCGTTATCATCAGATCTCAGGGTCTTTTATAGTCTGCATTCTTCTTTACTACTTCAGAATTCTCTCTGATGAAGTACCGTATATGTGTGTCATTCTTGTGAAGTCATCTATGAATGTCACAAAGTATGTGTAAACACTGTTAAGTTTGCTTAACTTACAGGAAAAAGCCGTACCTTATTACACAGTGGTTAGGGCCACTGCGGCCGCTAAGTGTGTGCACTCAACCTCTATGAAATGTATGCACGTTGCGTAAGCACGCCGACACGCTGTGAGCACAATGCAGCTACACATGTGGGTGAATACACCTTAAGCCCTTAACAGAAATGGAATGCGATACCATTAGTTATGTTATGTTGTGGTCCAAAGCAGCAACAAATATTTACTTAAAAGAGGATACACACAGAAATACAATAATACAAGAGAAAAGGCTACAACCAAGAGTGCATACGTTTGTTCGCCTGCACCACCCAGATCCGGTCCTCAGTCAATCTGGCAAGATGACCTTCAGATAATTAACCTGAGACCGGCCAGGAGGCCTTGTTTTTATACAATGATCCAAAACACAACAAAATGGGAAATGTATGCTCTTCTTCCATTGGTCCGGGGGTGGGGCATATCCTGTGCATCGGGGATCATTGGTCAGCTCAAACGGTGGGCGATGGCTAAGTCCTGAGATGTGATTACTGTTGTTTACATCTGAGTTCCCGCCCCAAGACCAGTTAAACCCACCACATTATCATACATAAATCCAGTATGACTAATAACTTATTGCCGCAATATGAGACAATATCCTCATACCCACCGGATTACTGCTTATGTGACCCTGAACAATATGATGCCACACATGATATATTTATCCATTCCCATCCTTGAGAATGTGTATGTGTGTATATATATATATATATATATATATATATATATATATATATTCCTGCTATTACAATTAGTTATGAAATATATATATATGTTACCATGAGTTAGATGTATTTATACTATATGTATGAGAATATATATGTTATACATTTGATATATCATACATCAAATGTCTGGTCTGTAAATGTCTTTTTTGTGGTTTTGTAAGTTGTTAAACAAGTTAGGGTTTGGCTTGTGTTCTTGTCTAGGATATATTGTTCTTTTGTTTTGTTCTGGCTCCCAGTGTAACAGTGACAGTCCAGTATCTGTTGACTCACTATACAACTCTAAAACAATGGGGGCACACAACGGTAATTACATTCCCCATAGCTCAGGGTCTATTTTCCATGAATACAAAGCTTTGCGTAAACAAGACAGTCTGATACATTCAAGACACTTTATAATTGAGTTCTTGGAAGTATCGCCTTTGAATGTGTATAAGAGTGATTTTATTATTTTGTGTGCGCACAGTAACCTGCCGTTGAAGAGTGTACAGACTATGTGTAAATTATGCACTATATGGATAAAATATTTAATATGACTTTGTGGCTTTTCTATGCGAATGCATATGTTACCGTATTTACTCATACCACGTGCTAATACGCAGGGCTTCATTAGCCAATATATGCAGTGTCCGGGTATGCGCACACACGGCGGGTACACAACAGCACAGAGGCCACCCTGTGGTGTATGCACGTGGTGCATGTGGGCATAATATTTTCGACTTCGACACCACTTACTGACTTGACTACCTTTGGACCACAGACATCTGAATGTTCTATTTCAAGTGGTTTTGTAGCTCTGTTGATTTTGGAAATGGCTGCTGACTTTGGTGCCCCACAATGCACATATGGATTTCCCTGCGTGAGACACTCACATTCCTGTGACCATCCCATTCAGTAGCTTTTAAACACTGTCATATCCAAGGTGACCAAATCTTCTATGCCAGAGTTCCAATGACTGTGACTCAGTTATCATCACGTAACAGTGCTGTGTATCAAGGACGTACAATTGCTGACACCTTGGACCTCATTCACGTCCACTTGCTGCTGCATGTCATGCAGCAAAGTATTGATTATCAGTACTTTGCACATGGGCTGCATCCATTTTGAGCATGTGTGAATGGGTCCTGTGAGGTCGGAAGCAGGATGGCAGCAGACTGTCAGTGATTAGCAGTGATTGGCCTTAGTATGTGAAAATGGAGCCGTGTCGCTGCCATTTATGAGGAGGGAATAGGCCAGGGATCTCCATCGTAGGATCCACAAGCCACCTGATGGTTGGCGAGAGATCCGATGCAGCATCCTAGGATGCAGCTCGGGTCACTCTACTGCAGCAGGAGGCAGGAGCAGCAGTGATAGCAACTCCAACCACATCTGAATGACCTCCCTAGTGCCTGTAGATATGACAGCCCCTTTTCTGTTTAGCACAATACATTTCCCTATCATGAAGTAAACTCTGTGGCCTCTCTGCTCTAGGACACTGATGGCAATAAGATTTGTTCCCATCTATGGTGCATAAAGTACATCTTGGATCTCTGAGACTTTTGTTATTGTTCCAATTTTCAAGTAAACTTTAATCATTCCAGCTGAAATGCCTTGTTGCACCTGAATCAATATACCAGTAATCTTTTCTGCGATTATCTGTAACACTCAAGACTGACTCATCTCCGTCATTGCATTTCTTGCTTTGCATACCAGTCACATTCATTTTCTTACAGTCAAATGTCTTGTGACCTATCTTCTGACAACTGTAGCACTTGAACTTAATGATTTTTCAATTTTTTGTATGCAATGCAGTGGTCTCAGCATTTGCCTGAGAGGGTACTCATTCTTGAAACTGAAATGACTTTGCTCTGACTGTGTCTGTGGTTAACTTTGCTGTCTTTGCTCCCAACTCCACAACTAGGAAGTCTTACTCAGATGTTAAGCTCTGTAACATTGCTGTAGTGATCTTTTGCACTCCAACAGATGTTCGTTGCTGAGAGAGACATTTTGTCTGTGTAACCACACATACTTTAAACACTCTATGCTGTCCTCACTCTGTGCCGTATGGCATTCTGCACTACACATGTGCCTAAAATGGTATCTGTGTGCTGCTACAGGCATCCTAGTATATCCTGTGTGTCTGCAAGCCTGGGCAACATGTTGGGACTGATGTGTGTGCAGGTGTAGATATTGCAGAGTTATGTAGGCACTCACCAGCCTATCACTCACACGATGAATAGCCCAGTTACTTAACCAGTGATGTTGGTTTATTGAGAGATAGCAGGTGCAGTCGTACTCACTGTTATATGTACTCTGGTGAAGTAGCAGAGCTTGAGCAGAGTGGGGTTTCATACAGCTCACCAGCTGATGTTTGCTGAAAGTGGTTAGCAGACAGAGCAGGAATGCTGGTACAGCTTCGTATGCAGGTATTAACCATGTCTCTCATAGATGCTAAGTAGGAGACTTCTGTCTCCCACCATGTCATTCTACTCAGTAAAGACAAGATGGCCTCTGCAAATGCTCAGTAGTGAGCTTGACAGCCATCTTGATATAGGACATGAAGAGTCCCTGACGAACAGGAAGACTGGAGTCTGCGCAGCTCCTCTTTTAACATCTCTATCCCTACTGCCACCGTTGCTACTTTACCTGTGTGTGTGCATCCTTCCCCGAGGTCATCCAAGAATCTTCTCTGGACCATTCACCTCCACCTCCAGGTCCTCCAGCAGCATAGGATTATGTAATGCTGATTAGAGCAGATAAAATAATAGCAATGATGATAATAATAATAATAATAATAATAACAACTAGCTGTGGTGCCCAGTTTCAACCGGGCAAAGGTTTGCTGGGCGTAACATTTCACCCCATAAGAGTGGAATTTGGAGAAATCCGGCTGCTTAGTGGGTGGCTGCAAATAACTGTCACAGTTTTCAGACCACCCAGCCGGTCACATGTTCCAGGTCACCCAGCATGTGCAAAGGGGCAGTTCACTAACTGTCACATTTTCCAGAGCACAATGGTGATGCATTGTAAATGGCAGGCAGACGGTTTGGCACATAACTCCGAAGCAAAGCAACCAATTACAATGCCAATAATATTCTGCAAATTTATGGACTAAGAACTTTAATTTGGTGTATGGTGGGGACATGATCAACATCTACAAATATATAAGGGGACAATATACAGATCTTGCGCAGGACCTGTTTTTGGTTAGATCAACACAGAGAACTCGTGGACACTCGCTCAGGTTAGAGGAGAGGAGATTCCGCACAATACGGCGTAAAAGCTTTTTTACGGTAAGGACGATACGTGTTTGGAATTCCCTGCCTGAGGGAGTTGTAATGGCCAACTCAGTCAACACCTTTAAGAATGGGTTAGATAAATTCCTAATGGATAAGGATATCCAGGGTTACGGGGCATAGTCACGCACTATGGTTATTATAAAAAAGAGGGGTAAAACGTAACGGCAGTCATCAACTTCAGTCAAAATTTTATACAAAATAATCGTGCATAGGAGACCACAAATAGGTTGAACCCGATGGACAATTGTCATTTTTCAGCCTTAGATACTATGTTACTATGGTGCTCAGACAACAGCATCATAGAAACATGTCACTCATAAAAGTCATCCTTCTGCTAATAATATATAGATAATAAAAGGAAGCCATGCCTTGTAAGTGAATACCCCTTTAAAAAATCATCCGAGATCAGTCGGCAACCCGAACCTCTGGCAATCTTATATATAACTGTTGGGGTTTTTTTTTTATTAAAGAAAAAACTTTGTTTTTAGCTGTGGAACTAAAAGCTAAAATCTGGGTTTCCAGTTTCACGCTTGCACTATGACCCCGGAGGTGGCCACGGGCAGAGCAATGATCCTCTCTTATCATTTTGGTCAGCTTTAGCAATATTTTATCAATAAAATCTTATTAAATAGCAACTATATATATTGACAATGCTAAATTCCTTTGTCGTATAAACTAGAGATGAGCGCCTGAAATTTTTCGGGTTTTGTGTTTTGGTTTTGGGTTCGGTTCCGCGGCCGTGTTTTGGGTTCGAACGCGTTTTGGCAAAACCTCACCGAATTATTTTTGTCGGATTCGGGTGTGTTTTGGATTCGGGTGTTTTTTTCCAAAAACACTAAAAAACAGCTTAAATCATAGAATTTGGGGGTCATTTTGATCCCAAAGTATTATTAACCTCAAAAACCATAATTTACACTCATTTTCAGTCTATTCTGAATACCTCACACCTCACAATATTATTTTTAGTCCTAAAATTTGCACCGAGGTCGCTGTGTGAGTAAGATAAGCGACCCTAGTGGCCGACACAAACACCGGGCCCATCTAGGAGTGGCACTGCAGTGTCACGCAGGATGTCCCTTCCAAAAAACCCTCCCCAAACAGCACATGACGCAAAGAAAAAAAGAGGCGCAATGAGGTAGCTGTGTGAGTAAGATTAGCCACCCTAGTGGCCGACACAAACACCGGGCCCATCTAGGAGAGGCACTGCAGTGTCACGCAGGATGTCCCTTCCAAAAAACCCTCCCCAAACAGCACATGACGCAAAGAAAAAAAGAGGCTTTTTACTGATATTTGGTGTTTTGGATTTGACATGCTCTGTACTATGACATTGGGCATCGGCCTTGGCAGACGACGTTGCTGGCATTTCATCGTCTCGGCCATGACTAGTGGCAGCAGCTTCAGCACGAGGTGGAAGTGGATCTTGATCTTTCCCTAATTTTGGAACCTCAACTTTTTTGTTCTCCATATTTTATAGGCAGAACTAAAAGGCACCTCAGGTAAACAATGGAGATGGATGGATTGGATACTAGTATACAATTATGGACGGACTGCCACGGTTAGGTGGTATAAAAAAACCACGGTTAGGTGGTATATATTATAATAATAATACAATTATGGATGGACGGACTGCCTGCCGACTGCCGACACAGAGGTAGCCACAGCCGTGAACTACCGCACTGTACACTGGTTGATAAAGAGATAGTAGTATACTCGTAACAACTAGTATGACACTATGACGACGGTATAAAGAATGAAAAAAAAACCACGGTTAGGTGGTATATATTATAATAATAATACAATTATGGATGGACGGACTGCCTGCCGACTGCCGACACAGAGGTAGCCACAGCCGTGAACTACCGCACTGTACACTGGTTGATAAAGAGATAGTAGTATACTCGTAACAACTAGTATGACACTATGACGACGGTATAAAGAATGAAAAAAAAACCACGGTTAGGTGGTATATATTATAATAATAATACAATTATGGATGGACGGACTGCCTGCCGACTGCCGACACAGAGGTAGCCACAGCCGTGAACTACCGCACTGTACACTGGTTGATAAAGAGATAGTAGTATACTCGTAACAACTAGTATGACACTATGACGACGGTATAAAGAATGAAAAAAAAACCACGGTTAGGTGGTATATATTATAATAATAATACAATTATGGATGGACGGACTGCCTGCCGACTGCCGACACAGAGGTAGCCACAGCCGTGAACTACCGCACTGTACACTGGTTGATAAAGAGATAGTAGTATACTCGTAACAACTAGTATGACACTATGACGACGGTATAAAGAATGAAAAAAAAACCACGGTTAGGTGGTATATATTATAATAATAATACAATTATGGATGGACGGACTGCCTGCCGACTGCCGACACAGAGGTAGCCACAGCCGTGAACTACCGCACTGTACACTGGTTGATAAAGAGATAGTAGTATACTCGTAACAACTAGTATGACACTATGACGACGGTATAAAGAATGAAAAAAAAACCACGGTTAGGTGGTATATATTATAATAATAATACAATTATGGATGGACGGACTGCCTGCCGACTGCCGACACAGAGGTAGCCACAGCCGTGAACTACCGCACTGTACACTGGTTGATAAAGAGATAGTAGTATACTCGTAACAACTAGTATGACACTATGACGACGGTATAAAGAATGAAAAAAAAACCACGGTTAGGTGGTATATATTATAATAATAATACAATTATGGATGGACGGACTGCCTGCCGACTGCCGACACAGAGGTAGCCACAGCCGTGAACTACCGCACTGTACACTGGTTGATAAAGAGATAGTAGTATACTCGTAACAATTAGGATGACACTATGACGGTATAAAGAATGAAAAAAAAACCACGGTTAGGTGGTAGGTATATAATAATAAATAATACAATTCTGGTCGGACGGACTGCCTGCCGTGTGCCGACACAGAGGTAGCCACAGCCGTGAACTACCGCACTGTACACTGGTTGATAAAGAGATAGTAGTATACTCGTAACAATTAGGATGACACTATGACGGTATAAAGAATGAAAAAAAAACCACGGTTAGGTGGTAGGTATATAATAATAAATAATACAATTCTGGTCGGACGGACTGCCTGCCGTGTGCCGACACAGAGGTAGCCACAGCCGTGAACTACCGCACTGTACACTGGTTGATAAAGAGATAGTAGTATACTCGTAACAATTAGGATGACACTATGACGGTATAAAGAATGAAAAAAAAACCACGGTTAGGTGGTAGGTATATAATAATAAATAATACAATTCTGGTCGGACGGACTGCCTGCCGTGTGCCGACACAGAGGTAGCCACAGCCGTGAACTACCGCACTGTACACTGGTTGATAAAGAGATAGTAGTATACTCGTAACAATTAGGATGACACTATGACGGTATAAAGAATGAAAAAAAAACCACGGTTAGGTGGTAGGTATATAATAATAAATAATACAATTCTGGTCGGACGGACTGCCTGCCGTGTGCCGACACAGAGGTAGCCACAGCCGTGAACTACCGCACTGTACACTGGTTGATAAAGAGATAGTAGTATACTCGTAACAATTAGGATGACACTATGACGGTATAAAGAATGAAAAAAAAACCACGGTTAGGTGGTAGGTATATAATAATAAATAATACAATTCTGGTCGGACGGACTGCCTGCCGTGTGCCGACACAGAGGTAGCCACAGCCGTGAACTACCGCACTGTACTGTGTCTGCTGCTAATATAGACTGGTTGATATTTAAAGAGATATTAGTAGTATACAACAATACTATACTGGTGGTCAGGCACTGGTCACCACTCCTGCAGCAAAAGTGTGCACTGTTAATTAATATAATTGTACTCCTGGCTCCTGCTAACAACCTGCAGTGCTCCCCAGTCTCCCCCACAATTAATTATAAGCTTTTAATTTATACATTGATGACTGTGCAGCACACTGGGCTGAGCTGAGTGCACACAGACTGAGTCACACTGTGTGACTGACTGTGCTGTGTATCGTTTTTTTTTTCAGGCAGAGAACGGATATAGCAGAGAGAAGTGAACGGATATATTATATTAAATAAAAGTTAACTAGCAACTGCACTGGTCACTGACTGTGGTAAACTAACTCTGTCTGCGACTCTGCACAATCTCTCTCTATCTAATCTATCTATCTCTATTCTAATGGAGAGGACGCCAGACACGTCCTCTCCCTATCAATCTCAATGCACGAGTGAAAATGGCGGCGACGCGCGGCTCCTTATATAGAATCCGAGTCTCGCGATAGAATCCGAGCCTCGCGAGAATCCGACAGCGTCATGATGACGTTCGGGCGCGCTCGGGTTAACCGAGCAAGGCGGGAAGATCCGAGTCGCTCGGACCCGTGGAAAAAAAAGTGAAGTTCGTGCGGGTTCGGATTCAAAGAAACCGAACCCGCTCATCTCTAGTATAAACAACCCTTTATGAAGTCTAAGAACACTGTACGCTGTTTACTTAAGAAGTACCGTACGGGTACGCTGGTTGCGTAACGATCGCTCAGCCGTAGGCGAGACGCTCAAGCGTCACGTTCGCTCACGGCCCAGAGATCACAGGACAGAATGATTCGCTATGGCGTAGCGGTTCGCTCGAGACCACGAGGAGATCACCAGCGGCGCAGACGCTCACAACGCTATACTTTTATGTCTAAACCCTATACCAATGAAATACACAGAATACCTTAATGTGAATAAAGGGTGTAAGTGCAACCTTGTGTAACCTGACTAACTACAAAGCTGCTTGAGCGTCACCGACGCTCAAGTGAACACATTACACTATAGGAAATACACAGATACTGGTTTAGGGTCCAAAGCCTATTAACTGTATTATATCTAATATACTTGTAAAAGAGAATCACAGTACAAATGATACACTACAATATAACAGAGACTACCTAACCAGATAACTACACAAGAAATACAATACAATACAATTACTATTTATGGGAAAATGGAAGGGGAAGAGAAGAAGAGAGAGATAGAGAGAAATGGCTCATGATAACATTAAATAAGAGACAACATGGTTGCAGATAAAACTACACATGTGAGAGACAATCGCTGCGCAGTTAGTCAATGCTGAATACAGCATGGGATGGAAGCTAGACTCCATTTTGAGAAAACTCCCATAATTCCAAAGACTGCACCACATGCCTGAAAGGGGGAGGGGAAGACATCCAGCAGCAGCCATTTTAGATTTGCAGGTCCAAACACATGGCACTCTATACTACACCACAATCACATAGCAGAAAACACAAGACTCCATTTTCTTCCAAAATGTCCAAGCCTCAAAACAATGCATATGTTCTGATTTTACAATTCCAAACCATCTAAAACACCTTTCACAATGTAATCCAACTTCCTAGAACCATCTCATAATTTCACATCCCAAACAACTTCAGTATCTCAATAACCAGAGCATATTCATCACAAGACCAGATCACAATGTAATTAACACAAACGTAACTGCATGGTGGTATTTATGATTAACAGGATATATAGTATAACTAACCAGCACAATCTATTTTAAATCTCCATAGACAAACAAATACCACAGATACTATGCTACAGATTGTATACTGTTCCAATTCATCACGGACTTCACAGAGTATCCACAAACACCCAACAATCACACAACCAAGTTACAATATCCTATTTAAACCAGAAAGCAATCAGTCTGTTTCCTTATCTAGCCATGTGAGGTTCAATACTTAGCCTTTAGTTTGGAGGATGTCCTGGGGATTTAGCCGCCATGCTGCTGGGTGCCAGGTAGCTGTGTGTGTGTGTGTGAGTGTAGCTATATTACATCTGTTCTCTGAGGCCACACCTGACCACTACCTTCCTGTTTGACCAGTACCTGGGGGAGGGGTCTTTCTTTCTCCTTTGTATATGCTAATCAGGTTCAGCCCTGAAAACTTAGTAAAAGGTTGTCTTGAGCATCCATTGTTCTAACAATATGATCTTAGCTTTTATACATATAATCATATCTATCTGCTGCAATGTCCCACAACAACACAACAGGCCTCAAACTAACCCACACCTCATTCTGCTTGCTTCAATACCAAACATGATGTGTTTATCTGGTTCGGTTCGAATGATACACATCCATGACATTAATTCATCAGCCAATTCTAAATATCCATGATGTCTGGTGTTTGCTGTGCTCGCTGCGCATATTTGCAAGTATAGCGGCTTATATGTGTGCAGTTTATATGGTCTCTCTATGTAATATTTTTGACTTTGACAATATATATATATATATATATATATATACACACATACACACTGCTCAAAAAAATAAAGGGAACACTAAAATAACACATCCTAGATCTGAATGAATGAAATATTCTTATTAAATACTTTGTTCTTTACATAGTTGAATGTGCTGACAACAAAATCACAAATGATCCATAGAAATCAAGTTTATTAACCCATGGTGGTCAGGATTTGGAGTCACACTCAAAATGAAAGTGGAAAAACACACTACAGGCTGATCCAACTTTGATGTAATGTCCTTAAAACAAGTAAAAATGAGGCTCAGTAGTGTGTGTGGCCTCCACGTGCCTGTATGACCTGCCTACAACCCACACAAGTGGCTCAGGTAGTGCAGCTCATCCAGGATGGCACATCAATGCGAGCTGTGGCAAGAAGGTTTGCTGTGTCTGTCAGCGTAGTGTCCAGAGCATGGAGGCACTACCAGGAGACAGGCCAGTACATCAGGAGACGTGGAGGAGGCCGTAGGAGGGCAACAACCCAGCAGCAGGACCGCTACCTCCGCCATTGTGCAAGGAGGAACAGGAGGAGCACTGCCAGAGCCCTGCAAAATGACCTCCAGCAAGCCACAAATGTGCATGTGTCTACTCAAACAATCAGAAACAGACTCCATGAGGATGGTATGAGGGCCCGACGTCCACAGGTGGGGGTTGTGCTTACAGCCCAACACTGTGCAGGACGTTTGGCATTTGCCAGAGAACACCAAGATTGGCAAATTCACCACTGGCGCCCTGTGCTCTTCACAGATGAAAGCAGGTTCTCACTGAGCACATGTGACAGACGTGACAGAGTCTGGAGACGCGAAGGAGAACCTTCTGCTGCCTGCAACATCCTACAGCATGACCGGTTTGGCAGTGGGTCAGTAATGGTGTGGGGTGGCATTTCTTTGGGGGGCTGCACAGCCCTCCATGTGCTCGCCAGAGGTAGCCTGACTGCCAATAGGTACCGAGATGAGATCCTCAGACCCCTTGTGAGACCATATGCTGGTGCGGTTGGCCCTGGGTTCCTCCTAATGCAAGACAATGCTAGACCTCATGTGGCTGGAGTGTGTCAGCAGTTCCTGCAAGATGAAGGCATTGATGCTATGGACTGGCCCGCCCGTTCCCCAGACCTGAATCCAATTGAGCACATCTGGGACATCATGTCTCGCTCCATCCACCAATGCCACGTTGCACCACAGACTGTCCAGGAGTTGGCGGATGCTTTAGTCCAGGTCTGGGAGGAGATCCCTCAGGAGACCATCCGCCACCTCTTCAGGAGCATGCCTAGGCGTTGTAGGGAGGTCATACAGGCACGTGGAGGCCTGTGGCCGGAGAGGCCTCAGCCACGTGGAAAATGGCCGCCGCGGCACTGAAGGGGTTAACCCCTAGTGCCCGACGCCATGTTGCGGACAATAGGCGCTTGGCGTCACCGTTAAACGTACTTACGGCGCTGGGCGCGGACTGTTTAAAAGTTTGTTTAATGATGTGTTTTAACATGTCATATGTAGTGCTCTGTACACAATTGTAGGATTGCATGTTTAACTGTATTTATTTTATATTCAAGATGTGGTCATCTGTATATTTAAAGAGGAAAATGCACTTACTCTTATAGATGTCTGAATAATCATCTCTTATCCTCTGGAAATAGGAAGTGGCATGCTAATGGCCCTGTCCTAGCAGAGAGGTGTGAAGGACAATACCTTTTGATGTGTAAGTTCCTTAGAGAGAGGTGCTAATCACGGGGTATCAGGGTTTGCCTGGAGATAAGAATGACCAGAAACATTTGTTTTTTGAAGCTATGTGATAAATTTATCAATAGTGAATGTTAATCTGATACCAAACGTCTGTGTCACAGGAAGGAGGATATTGTTTTATTGCACTTATATCCTTGTCAAATGTAATTTATTTATATTTTGTGCGATAACCAGATTGGTTGGAGAAGACAGGGAGGGCTTACCCCCCTGTGATACTGTGTGGAAAATTGACATAAAAAGGAGACCTGCGTGCCTCCAGAGTTGTAGTGGTACCATCATTATTCTGCTGAAACATCTGATTGTATGCTGTTACCCCTAGCAATAGGGAGGAGCCTTTTTAAAGGTTATCATTGAGCAAATAAACATCTTTGCCTCAAGAAGATTGCTTCATCTTGTGACCTACAGGGTTAGGCCAAACCTAGCCCCGTCCTCCGGCTGTCCAGGGAAGCAACTAACGTCTCCAAGTTCCGCCCTCCGCCAGCTACCGGTAGAGGCCTAGCAAGTGGCTAGTGGGGATTCGTCAGCACCACACAGGTGTGATAAGGCAGTGCGTCGGCACATACAGAGCAGAACCATTGTTCCAAACGCCACGGCAGGTTAGGAGTTTGGTGGTGGCAGCATAAACCCGCCCACAACGCAGTGGGTGGAGTCAGTAACAGGCGGTTACTGACGGTAAGCGGGAATCCCCTATGTGGTCAGGCCTCGTGTGACTTGACCTTCCAATCTGTGCGCAGGAGACGGGACGCGAAAGCGGCGAGTGCTTTCGTACGGAACCGTCCTGTCACAAGGCCACACACACTACTGAGCCTCATTTTGACTTGTTTTAAGGACATTACATCAAAGTTGGATCAGCCTGTAGTGTGTTTTTCCACTTTAATTTTGTTTGTGACTCCAAATCCTGACCTCCATGGGTTAATAAATTTGATTTCCATTGATAATTTTTGTGTGATTTTGTTGTCAGCACATTCAACTATGTAAAGAACAAAGTATTTATTAAGAATATTTCATTCATTCAGATCTAGGATGTGTTATTTTAGTGTTCCCTATATTTTTTTGAGCAGTATATATATATATATATATATATATATATATATCTCCTATATAATAGCCCTGTGACTCTGTGCCTGGGTTTCTAACGCTGGGCGTGGCTAGGAGCTCTCATTGGGTTAGTGGCAGGTCTATCACACCCAGCCCACAGCTGATTGGGCGAGAAACGCCCTCCCACCCAGGTTACATCCAATGGGAGGCTCTGCCCTTTGCCTGCTGTGTTTTCACAGAGCAGGATTAGCAATGGGACTGATGGAGCTGCAGCTCCAGCCCCACACCCCAAAATAGTCCCCCTGCATCTGCAGCAACACACCCTCCAACAATTTACACATAAACATTGATGCAAATTCGAAAAGGGGGCGTGACCACGAGTACGCCGACGTGGCCACGCCCCTTTTCCTATACTTTCAATGGAAGCTTGGAGAGTCAAAAATCAGTACAGACCATAAAAAAAGGGACTGTACCTGCCAGAAAGGTGCAGCTGGAGGGTATGCCACTGCATCTGCAGATAGGGGGGAAAACAATCCTTTTACTGCAGCATCCTATGGGGGTCATTCCAAGTTGATCGCTAACTGCATTCGTTCGCTGTGCAGCGATCAGACAAAAACTCGCCACTTCTGCGCATGCGTATGCAGCGCAATGCGCACGTGCGGCTTACTATTACAACGAACTATGTAGTTTTACACAGGGTCTAGCGATGCTTTTCAGTCGCATAGGCAGCCGCAGAGTGATTGACAGGAAGAGGGCGTTTCTGGGTGTCAACTGACCGTTTTCAGGGAGTGTTCGGAAAAACGCAGGCGTGGCTGGCCGAACGCAGGGCGTGTTCATGACGTCAAATCAGGAACTGAATGGTCTGAAGTGATCGCAAGCACCGAGTAGGTCTGAAGCTGCTCTGAAACTGCACAAACATTTTTTGTACCCGCTCTCCGATCCCTTTGTTCGCACTTCTGCTAAGCTAAAAAACACTCCCACTGGGCGGCGGCATAGCGTTTGCACGGCTGCTAAAAACTGCTAGCGAGCAATCAACTCGGAATGACCACCAATGTCTTGCTCCCAGTCCACCTGCCCCCTCCGGCATCAACAATCCCCACTCCCTAGCCACGCCGCAGGTGGAACAAAAGCTGCTGCGGCCACCGGCATAGATGTGTATGAAAGCGGCGCAGCGGAAGACTTTCATAGCCCTCCCTGCGCCGCATACTCTCTGAGCCCCAGAGCCTGCTCTGCGTGTGATGTCACAGAAGTGCCTCCCCACCACAGCCGCACCCAGATCCCCAGAGGCCCTGACTCCGCAACACAGCACCTGGCCTGCCAGCCTGGAAGCCCCGAGATGGTTAACGTAGCGGATAGAGAGGGTGATATAATGGAGGGTAATGTATGGACGCTGAATCAATGTAAAAGGTGACAGTGCTGTGCAGTGGGTGTGCAGTCTGGGCCGGTGCTAGAGTGTTCGGCGCCCCCCTGCAAACTATAAATTTGCACCCTTGCATACTTTACAAACGCACAGCGCACATAATGACCCCTGTAGTAGAGACACTTACACATGTAATGCCCCCTGTACCAGAGACGCTTACACATGTAATGCCCCCTGAACCAGTGACGCTTACACAAGTAACACCCCCTGTAGCAGTGACAATTACACACGTAATGCCCCCTGTACCAGTGACGCTTACACAAGTAACACCCCCTGTAGCAGTGACGATTACACACGTAACGCCCTCTGTACCAGTGCCGCTTACACACGTAACGCCCCCTGTACCAGTGACGCTTAGACACGTAACGCCCCCTGTACCAGTGACGTTTAGACACATAACGCCCCCTGTACCAGTGCCGCTTACACACGTAACGCCCCCCGTACCAGTGACGCTTACACACATAACGCCCTCTGTACCAGTGACGCTTATACACGTAACGCCCCCTGTACCAGTGATGCTTACACACGTAACACCCCCTATACCAGTGACGCTTACACACGTAACACCCCCTATACCAGTGACGCTTACACACGTAATGCCCCCTCTCCCAGTACCGTTTACACACATACATTACACACATACACAGTCACACATATATACAGTATACACAGACACTGTATATATACACACACACTCACTCTCTTTCCAGACACTTATCTAATGAAGTCTGGCTGGCCGAAGCTGTAGCAGATCCTCCTCCTGCTGCAGCATGGTCCCGTGTAGCTCTGCCCCTTACTCCCATCTAGCCCCGCCCACTTTGGCTCCCACCCGGCCACTGAATGTCACACAGGGGAGGGGAGGGGGGAGAGGAGGTTTTGTGCTGCCGGCGCCGAGGGGGAGAAAAGGTTTTGTGCTTCCGGCGCCGCTGCATGTGTGTAGTGTCACTGACACTGCACAGCACTCTCACCTTTTACAGTGATTCAGCCAGTCACACAGTTCTGCCAGCCAGTCACTATTGTTAGCACCAGTGTCCCAACGCGCCGCATTACAGGGAAGTAGACGCACTACATAAACTACAGCTCCCAGCAGCTCTTAGCGCCGAAGCATTCCGCCCCTTAGGGCTGCTGGGAGCTGTAGTTTATTGCGTACATCTTCTTCCCTGTAATGCGGCACATTGGGACACCGGCACGAACAATAGTGACTGGCTGCTGTGCGAGTCTTTGGGAGAGCCGCTGCCAAAAGGAGGACAGCAGCTTAGATGCTGACAGGAAGAGAAGCAGGATAAGCATTACCCGCCTCTCCCCCACTCGCAGTACCTCCGGGTCCCATCCGTGGCACCCCCACACACCCTCAGCGACCCCGCACCTCCCACCACATACACCCCTCTCCCACCCGGGGCAACCCCGCAACTGCTCCTCCCCCACCCGCAGCGCCTCCGGACCACCACCCGCGGCACCCATGCACCCTCCCCCACCTGCAGCACCACCGCAACCGCCCCTCCCGTGGCACCCCAGGATCCCATCCGCCTCTTCCCCGCACACCCTACTCCCCCAACCAAAGTACCTACTAGGTGATTCACCAGGCCCTGTGTGCGCTGTTCACGCCTTTGCAAGGGGCTTCCACCCCTTAACCATTGCACGCCCTTTGCCCGTGCAATATTTAACCACTCACACAATTATGATTTGAGGTAATACTCCATATAATAAAAATATTGCACGCCACAAGGGTGTGCAAGGGTTAACGGGGCGTAGGGTGTGAAGAGCGCCCGTAGGGCGCGATGAATCACCTAGTATATATATATATATATATTGCCTTGTAAAGTTAAATAATGATATGCAGAATTGTGTTATTTGGTCCCATTGCCCAATTCTCTATCTAGAGCAACTGATTTCCCACCATGGATAGAGCCAGATTGCTGGTAGCTGTTTCAGTCAGGTCTGATCTCTTCAGAGTAAGATTGGGGCATGAATAGCACAGTGGGAGCCCACTGATATGATGTGGCCCTTGTGATAAGATGTGGCCCTTATCTATACCATAGACAGATTCATGGCTACACATGACTGTGGCCAATAAGAATATTATGCTCCTCAATGCAGATTATGCTCAGATGAAAGTTTCTCCATACCAGAGAGGTCAGTTCCACAGATGGTGCAGGAATACCTCACAATCTGGAGTAACACATGTCACTCCTGCTGTATGTAACATTCTTCCAATGGGGTATAAGCAGTAATCTATTATTTGTGCATCTTATAGAGATGTCCTTGATACTGCAGCGATATGTGAAGACCTGTAGGTAATATGACGTTGGCTGTTTCTCTCTCATTGCAGCCAGTCTGGTGACCATGGCCGTACTGTGGAGAGGAAGCCTCGACATGACCAAGTCCATTGTTTATTACCTGGTGGCATTAGCTCTGGCCAATCTGCTCCTCATCCTGGTGGTGACGATCTTCCGGGATATCTTCTACTTCTACGTGGACATCACACTGTGGTGGCCGCAACCTTCCTGTGGTGTCAGTAACTGGATCTACTTCACCTGTGTCTACTCCCTGACGTGGCTCACGGTGGCTTTCTCTGTTGACCGTTATGTCATCGTATGTTGCATGAAGCTGAAACTCCGGTTCTGCAAGCCCTCCGTCACGCGATGGGTCATCGTTGGTGTATATGTTGGCGCCTTCCTGGTGGCAATGCCTACATTCTGGATGTATGTACCTGTTCTGACTACTCGGCCAGATGGAAGCGTCTTCCACATTTGCAGCCTCCATCGCAACCTGAGCTCAATTCCTTTCCTGTCGGTTTATGACCACATCCAGACGACGGTTTGGATAATCCTTCCTCTCATCTCACTGGTTCTGACCAATGGCCTGACAGTCTGGTACATCACAATAACCACCAGAACACGACAGAGCCTGAAGGTGGGTTCTGCCGGCAACCAAGGTGATGACCCAGAGGTGGGGCGCAGAAAGAAGTCCGTGACTCTGCTTGCCATGATTTCTCTCTCATTCCTCGGCCACTGGCTGCCCAAAATGGTCGTCAAGGTGATAGAACGATTCACCTATCCGCCCGTCAACCGCTACGACTTCTACCACCCGGTGAATGTGACGAGAATGTTGTGCAATATGCTGATTGTCTTCAGCTCCTTCAGCAACGTCTGCATCTACTCACTCACCATCACTAAGTTCAGGCAGGAACTGTTCCGCGGAGCCAAGCTCATCCTCTACTCACTGTTCCACGGCCCACGCTCACCCTTCCCCCATGACAAACCCATTCATGTGTTCACCATCTAAGCCCCAGACGATGGAGGGGGGGGGGGGGGGCGCTATATCCACATATGGAGCAACAACTACTGAGAAAGCTAAAACTCTTATTTTCATGCTCATTGTGTTCTTTATCTATTGTCTGCTCATCTCTCAGTTCTTACACACAAATACCCGTCACAGTGATGGGAGAGGCGCTGCAGGACTGTGTGTGGCCAGGAGGTGGCACCAGGTACATGTCTTGTGTTACTGGACCCTGTGCGAGTGCAGACATGACATGCACAGAACTACTATAAACATAGGGGTACAGGGACCCTACAAAATGTTTCAGGGGGTGGGGGGTAAATGGGTATGTGTAGTGTTAATTACAGCTCTCTGTGTGTATAATAAGAGTTGCTCTGCATAGAATGCGCACAGAACCGATGGGTCTCTGAGATACCGCACAGGGGGCATAATACACGTCACAGACCACCCGCGTACACAGTACCAGGCCCAATACCTCAGACGTCCTCATCTCTCAGTCTCAGGTCACTGAAAACACACAGCCATTACACATTTCACAGAGATAACATCATAAAAACAACTTACCTGGCTGGGAGACACTTACCTGACTGTGTGTGTTACTTCCCTGCCTGAGAAACACTTACTGTACCTGGCTGAAAGTCAGTGACCTAACTAAAAGACACCTGCCTGGGAGACACCTTGCTGACGGATACTTATCTGGCTGGGAGACACCTGGCTGTGAGTTGCTGAAAGACAATTGCATGTCAGAGAATCACTAACCTGGCTGAAAGTCAATGACCTACCTAAAAGACACCTGCCTGGGAGACACCTTGCTGATGGATACTTATCTGGCTGGGAGACACCTGGCTGTGAGTTGCTGAAAGACAATTGCATGTCAGAGAGTCACTTACCTGGCTGAGAGACACTTACCTGGCTGAAAGTCAGTGACCTACCTAAAAGACACCTGCCTGGGAGACACCTTGCTGACGGATACATATCTGGCTGGGAGACACTTACCTGGCTGTGAGACACTTACCTGGCTGTGAGTTGCTGAAAGACAATTGCATATCAGAGAATTACTAACCTGGCTGACAGACACTTACCTGGCTGAAAGTCAATGACCTAACTAAAAGACATCTGCCTGGGAGACACCTTGCTGACGGATACTTATCTGGCTGGGAGACACTTACCTGGCTGTGAGTTGCTGAAAGACAATTGCATATCAGAGAATCACTTACCTGGCTAAGAGACACTTACCTGGCTGAAAGTCAATGACCTAACTAAAAGACACCTGCCTGGGAGACACCTTGCTGACGGATGCTTATCTGGCTGGGAGACACTTACCTGGCTGTGAGTTGCTGAAAGACAATTGCATATCATAGAATCACTAACCTGGTTGAAAGTTAATGACCTAACTAAAAGATACCTGCCTGGGAGACACCATGCTGATGGATACTTATCTGGCTGGGAGACACCTGGCTGTGAGTTGCTGAAAGACAATTGCATGTCAGAGAGTCACTTACCTGGCTGAGAGACACTTACCTGCCTGAGAGACACTTAACTGCCTGGCACACACTTACCTTTGTGTGAGTTACTGAGAGACAATTACTTGTCAGGGAGTCACCTGGTTGAAAGACACTTTACCTTGTTTAGAGACACTTACCTGGCAGAGAGTCAATTACCTGAATAAAAGACACATACCTGGCTGCGAGTTGCTGAGAGACATCTACCTGGCTGAGTCACTTACCCGAGAGACACCTACCTGGTTCTGAGATACTTACTTGTTTGAAAGACACTTATCATCCTTCCCTGCTATTAGAATGTCAGCTCCTTTGTGGCTTATGTTGGTATAAGCATTTACCTCATTTACAGTAGGTTTAGTGGCAGGTGATATTATGTCGGCTGGAATATGGGGTACTCTGGACTGTGGGTACACTGGGATACACGGTACACTGGTTCTACTTGTCTAGCTGAAGTATTTATTTCTGTATATTAAATCTCTACCTCCTGAATTAGACAACTGTCCTACTCTGTATAATTGAAGCTATATTTACATTTTCTAAGAATACTTCTCCTCTGCTCTAACTATGACGCGTTTCCTGGACCACAGTCCCCTTCCTCAGGGGGGCTGTACAGAAGTTGCTGGAGTAAGTAGGAGGGTGAATGAGAGAAGGTTGTGATTGGCAGGTGATAGAACTGATACAGAAAGTAAAAAATACCAAACGTAAACATAGTGAAGTGACATGATTGGAGAGCAAGAAATACGGGGGGTGGGAAGGGGGGCTTAGCGACGGTTTCGGAAATTATCCTTGGTGTGAAAATACCAATAACACCCGTAAGGTGTCACGGCAAAGGTGTATGTTTCTGGCGGTGTGTTATTACGTGAGGTGAAGCACTTCCGAGAGAGGCGAAACAAATATAGAAACCCATATAGGATAATAGAGCGTAAGCCCTGGTGGTGGGGTTAGTAGTCAACTGATATTATTACTGCTTCATTCTGTCCATAACTAATACTGTACATTCCTGATTCACGCACAAACAAGAGTGTGACACATCTGGAGAAGCCGGCTGCATGATCCACATAAATAAAATGGATGTAGGAAGCATAAAATGATTGTAAAACAACTAGATGATCGCACTGACTGAAATAAATATACAATATATATACACCCATTAGCCATAACACCAGCCTAATATTGTGTATTTCCATCTTGTGCTACCAAAACAGCTTTGACCCGCAGAGGGATGGACTCGGCATGATCTCTGATGGTGTCCTGAGGTATCTGGCACAAGACGTTAGCAGCAGATCCTGGAAGATGTGAGGTGGGGCCTCCATGGCTTGGACTTGGGTTTCCAGCACATCTCAATGATGCTCAATTAGATTGAGATCTGGGAAATTTGGAGGCCGAGTCACCACCTTGATCTCTTTGTCATGTTCCTCACACTATTCCTGAATCCTGAACATCTTCTGCAGTAATTTCTAGAGATGAGCGGGTTCGGTTTCTCTGAAACCGAACCCGCACGAACTTCATGTTTTTTTCACGGGTCCGAGCAGACTCGGATCCTCCCGCCTTGCTCGGTTAACCCGAGCGCGCCCGAACGTCATCATGACGCTGTCGGATTCTCGCGAGACTCGGATTCTATATAAGGAGCCGCGCGTCGCCGCCATTTTCACACGTGCATTGAGATTGATAGGGAGAGGACGTGGCTGGCGTCCTCTCCATTAGAAATTAGATTAGAAGAGAGAGAGAGATTGTGCAGAGTCAGACAGAGTTTACCACAGTGACCAGTGCAGTTGTTGTTAGTTAACTTTTATTTATTTTAATATAATATATCCGTTCTCTGCTATATCCGTTCTCTGCCTGAAAAAAAACGATACACAGCAGCAGCCAGTCACACAGTGTGACTCAGTCTGTGTGCACTCAGCTCAGCCCAGTGTGCTGCACATCAATGTATAAAAGGCAAAGCTTATAATAATTGTGGGGGAGACTGGGGAGCACTGCAGGTTGTTATAGCAGGAGCCCCCAGGAGTACATAATATTATATTAATTTAAAATTAAACAGTGCACACTTTTGCTGCAGGAGTGCCACTGCCAGTGTGACTAGTGGTGACCAGTGCCTGACCACCAGTATAGTAGTATATTGTTGTATGTATTGTATACTATCTCTTTATCAACCAGTCTATATTAGCAGCAGACACAGTACAGTGCGGTAGTTCACGGCTGTGGCTACCTCTGTGTCGGCAGTCGGAACTCGGCAGGCAGTCCGTCCATCCATAATTGTATTACAATATATACCACCTAACCGTGGTATTTTTTTTTCTTTCTTTATACCGTCGTCATAGTGTCATACTAGTTGTTACGAGTATACTACTATCTCTTTATCAACCAGTGTACAGTGCGGTAGTTCACGGCTGTGGCTACCTCTGTGTCGGCAGTCGGCAGGCAGTCCGTCCATCCATAATTGTATTATTATTATAATATATACCACCTAACCGTGGTTTTTTTTTCATTCTTTATACCGTCATAGTGTCATACTAGTTGTTACGAGTATACTACTATCTCTTTATCAACCAGTGTACAGTGCGGTAGTTCACGGCTGTGGCTACCTCTGTGTCGGCAGTCGGCAGGCAGTCCGTCCATCCATAATTGTATTATTATTATAATATATACCACCTAACCGTGGTTTTTTTTTCATTCTTTATACCGTCGTCATAGTGTCATACTAGTTGTTACGAGTATACTACTATCTCTTTATCAACCAGTGTACAGTGCGGTAGTTCACGGCTGTGGCTACCTCTGTGTCGGCAGTCGGCAGGCAGTCCGTCCATCCATAATTGTATTATTATTATAATATATACCACCTAACCGTGGTTTTTTTTTCATTCTTTATACCGTCGTCATAGTGTCATACTAGTTGTTACGAGTATACTACTATCTCTTTATCAACCAGTGTACAGTGCGGTAGTTCACGGCTGTGGCTACCTCTGTGTCGGCAGTCGGCAGGCAGTCCGTCCATCCATAATTGTATTATTATTATAATATATACCACCTAACCGTGGTTTTTTTATACCACCTAACCGTGGCAGTCCGTCCATAATTGTATACTAGTATCCAATCCATCCATCTCCATTGTTTACCTGAGGTGCCTTTTAGTTCTGCCTATAAAATATGGAGAACAAAAAAGTTGAGGTTCCAAAATTAGGGAAAGATCAAGATCCACTTCCACCTCGTGCTGAAGCTGCTGCCACTAGTCATGGCCGAGACGATGAAATGCCAGCAACGTCGTCTGCCAAGGCCGATGCCCAATGTCATAGTACAGAGCATGTCAAATCCAAAACACCAAATATCAGAAAAAAAAGGACTCCAAAACCTAAAATAAAATTGTCGGAGGAGAAGCGTAAACTTGCCAATATGCCATTTACCACACGGAGTGGCAAGGAACGGCTGAGGCCCTGGCCTATGTTCATGGCTAGTGGTTCAGCTTCACATGAGGATGGAAGCACTCAGCCTCTCGCTAGAAAACTGAAAAGACTCAAGCTGGCAAAAGCACCGCAAAGAACTGTGCGTTCTTTGAAATCCCAAATCCACAAGGAGAGTCCAATTGTGTCGTTTGCGATGCCTGACCTTCCCAACACTGGACGTGAAGAGCATGCGCCTTCCACTATTTGCATGCCCCCTGCAAGTGCTGGAAGGAGCACCCGCAGTCCAGTTCCTGATAGTCAGATTGAAGATGTCAGTGTTGAAGTACACCAGGATGAGGAGGATATGGGTGTTGCTGGCGCTGGGGAGGAAATTGACCAGGAGGATTCTGATGGTGAGGTGGTTTGTTTAAGTCAGGCACCCGGGGAGACACCTGTTGTCCGTGGGAGGAATATGGCCGTTGACATGCCAGGTGAAAATACCAAAAAAATCAGCTCTTCGGTGTGGAGGTATTTCACCAGAAATGCGGACAACAGGTGTCAAGCCGTGTGTTCCCTTTGTCAAGCTGTAATAAGTAGGGGTAAGGACGTTAACCACCTCGGAACATCCTCCCTTATACGTCACCTGCAGCGCATTCATAATAAGTCAGTGACAAGTTCAAAAACTTTGGGTGACAGCGGAAGCAGTCCACTGACCAGTAAATCCCTTCCTCTTGTAACCAAGCTCACGCAAACCACCCCACCAACTCCCTCAGTGTCAATTTCCTCCTTCCCCAGGAATGCCAATAGTCCTGCAGGCCATGTCACTGGCAAGTCTGACGAGTCCTCTCCTGCCTGGGATTCCTCCGATGCATCCTTGCGTGTAACGCCTACTGCTGCTGGCGCTGCTGTTGTTGCCGCTGGGAGTCGATGGTCATCCCAGAGGGGAAGTCGTAAGCCCACTTGTACTACTTCCAGTAAGCAATTGACTGTTCAACAGTCCTTTGCGAGGAAGATGAAATATCACAGCAGTCATCCTACTGCAAAGCGGATAACTGAGTCCTTGACAACTATGTTGGTGTTAGACGTGCGTCCGGTATCCGCCGTTAGTTCACAGGGAACTAGACAATTTATTGAGGCAGTGTGCCCCCGTTACCAAATACCATCTAGGTTCCACTTCTCTAGGCAGGCGATACCGAGAATGTACACGGACGTCAGAAAAAGACTCACCAGTGTCCTAAAAAATGCAGTTGTACCCAATGTCCACTTAACCACGGACATGTGGACAAGTGGAGCAGGGCAGGGTCAGGACTATATGACTGTGACAGCCCACTGGGTAGATGTATGGACTCCCGCCGCAAGAACAGCAGCGGCGGCACCAGTAGCAGCATCTCGCAAACGCCAACTCTTTCCTAGGCAGGCTACGCTTTGTATCACCGCTTTCCAGAATACGCACACAGCTGAAAACCTCTTACGGCAACTGAGGAAGATCATCGCGGAATGGCTTACCCCAATTGGACTCTCCTGTGGATTTGTGGCATCGGACAACGCCAGCAATATTGTGTGTGCATTAAATATGGGCAAATTCCAGCACGTCCCATGTTTTGCACATACCTTGAATTTGGTGGTGCAGAATTTTTTAAAAAACGACAGGGGCGTGCAAGAGATGCTGTCGGTGGCCAGAAAAATTGCGGGACACTTTCGGCGTACAGGCACCACGTACAGAAGACTGGAGCACCACCAAAAACTACTGAACCTGCCCTGCCATCATCTGAAGCAAGAAGTGGTAACGAGGTGGAATTCAACCCTCTATATGCTTCAGAGGTTGGAGGAGCAGCAAAAGGCCATTCAAGCCTATACAATTGAGCACGATATAGGAGATGGAATGCACCTGTCTCAAGTGCAGTGGAGAATGATTTCAACGTTGTGCAAGGTTCTGATGCCCTTTGAACTTGCCACACGTGAAGTCAGTTCAGACACTGCCAGCCTGAGTCAGGTCATTCCCCTCATCAGGCTTTTGCAGAAGAAGCTGGAGGCATTGAAGAAGGAGCTAACACGGAGCGATTCCGCTAGGCATGTGGGACTTGTGGATGCAGCCCTTAATTCGCTTAACAAGGATTCACGGGTGGTCAATCTGTTGAAATCAGAGCACTACATTTTGGCCACCGTGCTCGATCCTAGATTTAAAGCCTACCTTGGATCTCTCTTTCCGGCAGACACAGGTCTGCTGGGGTTGAAAGACCTGCTGGTGACAAAATTGTCAAGTCAAGCGGAACGCGACCTGTCAACATCTCCTCCTTCACATTCTCCCGCAACTGGGGGTGCGAGGAAAAGGCTCAGAATTCCGAGCCCACCCGCTGGCGGTGATGCAGGGCAGTCTGGAGCGACTGCTGATGCTGACATCTGGTCCGGACTGAAGGACCTGACAACGATTACGGACATGTCGTCTACTGTCACTGCATATGATTCTCTCAACATTGATAGAATGGTGGAGGATTATATGAGTGACCGCATCCAAGTAGGCACGTCACACAGTCCGTACTTATACTGGCAGGAAAAAGAGGCAATTTGGAGGCCCTTGCACAAACTGGCTTTATTCTACCTAAGTTGCCCTCCCACAAGTGTGTACTCCGAAAGAGTGTTTAGTGCCGCCGCTCACCTTGTCAGCAATCGGCGTACGAGGTTACATCCAGAAAATGTGGAGAAGATGATGTTCATTAAAATGAATTATAATCAATTCCTCCGCGGAGACATTGACCAGCAGCAATTGCCTCCACAAAGTACACAGGGAGCTGAGATGGTGGATTCCAGTGGGGACGAATTGATAATCTGTGAGGAGGGGGATGTACACGGTGATATATCGGAGGGTGAAGATGAGGTGGACATCTTGCCTCTGTAGAGCCAGTTTGTGCAAGGAGAGATTAATTGCTTCTTTTTTGGGGGGGGTCCAAACCAACCCGTCATATCAGTCACAGTCGTGTGGCAGACCCTGTCACTGAAATGATGGGTTGGTTAAAGTGTGCATGTCCTGTTTTGTTTATACAACATAAGGGTGGGTGGGAGGGCCCAAGGATAATTCCATCTTGCACCTCTTTTTTCTTTTCTTTTTCTTTGCATCATGTGCTGATTGGGGAGGGTTTTTTGGAAGGGACATCCTGCGTGACACTGCAGTGCCACTCCTAGATGGGCCCGGTGTTTGTGTCGGCCACTAGGGTCGCTAATCTTACTCACACAGCTACCTCATTGCGCCTCTTTTTTTCTTTGCGTCATGTGCTGTTTGGGGAGGGTTTTTTGGAAGGGACATCCTGCGTGACACTGCAGTGCCACTCCTAGATGTGCCCGGTGTTTGTGTCGGCCACTAGGGTCGCTAATCTTACTCACACAGTCAGCTACCTCATTGCGCCTCTTTTTTTCTTTGCGTCATGTGCTGTTTGGGGAGGGTTTTTTGGAAGGGCCATCCTGCGTGACACTGCAGTGCCACTCCTAGATGGGCCCGGTGTTTGTGTCGGCCACTAGGGTCGCTAATCTTACTCACACAGCTACCTCATTGCGCCTCTTTTTTTCTTTGCGTCATGTGCTGTTTGGGGAGGGTTTTTTGGAAGGGACATCCTGCGTGACACTGCAGTGCCACTCCTAGATGGGCCCGGTGTTTGTGTCGGCCACTAGGGTCGCTTATCTTTCTCACACAGCTACCTCATTGCGCCTCTTTTTTTCTTTGCGTCATGTGCTGTTTGGGGAGGGTTTTTTGGAAGGGACATCCTGCGTGACACTGCAGTGCCACTCCTAGATGGGCCCGGTGTTTGTGTCGGCCACTAGGGTCGCTTATCTTTCTCACACAGTCAGCTACCTCATTGCGCCTCTTTTTTTCTTTGCGTCATGTGCTGTTTGGGGAGGGTTTTTTGGAAGGGACATCCTGCGTGACACTGCAGTGCCACTCCTAGATGGGCCCGGTGTTTGTGTCGGCCACTAGGGTCGCTTATCTTTCTCACACAGTCAGCTACCTCATTGCGCCTCTTTTTTTCTTTGCGTCATGTGCTGTTTGGGGAGGGTTTTTTGGAAGGGACATCCTGCGTGACACTGCAGTGCCACTCCTAGATGGGCCCGGTGTTTGTGTCGGCCACTAGGGTCGCTTATCTTTCTCACACAGTCAGCTACCTCATTGCGCCTCTTTTTTTCTTTGCGTCATGTGCTGTTTGGGGAGGGTTTTTTGGAAGGGACATCCTGCGTGACACTGCAGTGCCACTCCTAGATGGGCCCGGTGTTTGTGTCGGCCACTAGGGTCGCTAATCTTACTCACACAGCTACCTCATTGCGCCTCTTTTTTTCTTTGCGTCATGTGCTGTTTGGGGAGGGTTTTTTGGAAGGGACATCCTGCGTGACACTGCAGTGCCACTCCTAGATGGGCCCGGTGTTTGTGTCGGCCACTAGGGTCGCTTATCTTACTCACACAGCGACCTCGGTGCAAATTTTAGGACTAAAAATAATATTGTGAGGTGTGATGTGTTCAGAATAGGCTGAAAATGAGTGTAAATTATGTTTTTTGAGGTTAATAATACTTTGGGATCAAAATTACCCCCAAATTCTATGATTTAAGCTGTTTTTTAGGGTTTTTTGAAAAAAACACCCGAATCCAAAACACACCCGAATCCGACAAAAAAAATTCGGTGAGGTTTTGCCAAAACGCGGTCGAACCCAAAACACGGCCGCGGAACCGAACCCAAAACCAAAACACAAAACCCGAAAAATTTCCGGCGCTCATAATTTCTGGTTAAACATGTGTTACAACACATTAGTACAGATATTAGAGCAATAAGCAAACCAATTTATCATGGGACACAAACAACATCATCAACATCCTCAGTGTCAGATAGTAGTAGTACACACATATCCCCCTCATCCGGTTCCATATCTAGACAAGCATACTCAATTTTTATTATGCCCTCATCAACGTCTTTAGTTGTACTGCTCCCCACATGTGCAGATGGTGCAGAAATGGTGGAAGGAGGCTTCTCTACGAGTACAGTATCAGCAATGCCAGATTCACACATAGCCAACGTGGACACCCCTAGACTCTCCCTGGGGATTTGTGAACTTGCAGTATGTTCTTCAGTCTCAGTGTCTTTTTTTTCTTGGGCACTGATTTGTCAGTTTTCAAGGTGACACCTCTACCTCTTTTTTTAACATTGTAAAAGATTTCTATTTCAGGTGTCCTTTCCTAAACTTTTTGCCCCCTGGAACACCTTTAGTAGATGTTGTAGTATCATGACTGGCAGCCACAGCACTAGTACTTGGTTGCTGCTCCTGCTCTTCCATTGACCGATCGTTATCCATATCAACACACAACGCTTATATTATTAACATGGTGGGTGGCACAGCACAATGGGAGAGAGGGAGATTTCAGTGAGAAGCACAAGAGGAGAGAGGAAGGTTACAGTTAGAAGTAGAGATGAGCGGGTTCGGTTTTACTCGGATTTACTCTGTTCTCAAAACGGCATCTTATTGGCACACAGATATCTCGTGTTTTGAATAGTCAATAAGATGCCGTTTTGAGAACCGAGTAAGTCTGAGTAAAACCCGAACCCGCTCATCTCTAGTTAGAAGCACAAGGGGAGAGAGGAGGGTTTGGGTGAGAAGCACAAGGGGAGAGGGAGGTTGAGGTGTAGATCAGGAAGGGGAAAACGTAGGTTTGGGTGAGGAGCAGTGAGGGAGAGAGACATTTGGGGTGAGGAGTTTAAAAGTGTATTTTTATTAATAAAAATACAGAGCCCTGTGGCCCTGAAGAAGGCACTGACTTTCTGGTTCTATAGATCACTAAACAGTCATCTGGTGAAGATACAGTGTGAATCTATGGAAGCGTGGGACAGTATTATGGCATACAGCGCAGTAGTACAGGGAAGAGAGTACCTTAGCAGTTTTATCTTTACACATCAATTTATCACATTTGTGGGTTGAAGAAGGTCAGAGCATGAGACCCCCCCTCTGTACTACACGCACCAGGACCTTGTATATGCCTCATGTCTATAGGATTAGATGATCGTCCACTATACTGCGTGGTGGACATCCATACAGCGTGAGGCCTATTCTCCCCCCAGTGTCCTCCCTCTGCCCAACAGCAGATTCTACATCATACACTTGGGAGAGTGGACGCCAGCCTCATCTTGCGCTGGACATTCCCCGCGTCCTTCCTACACTGCTGCTCCCTCTGCAGCTGCTTGTTCTGCTCCATCATCCTCTTCTGCTGAGCCTGCAGGACTCGGAATCGGTGGATGAGCTGGGACAGCTCCTGCCTGAGGCCTTGGTTCTGCTCATTCACCTTTCTGCTGACCTCTTGCAGTGCCTTTCTGGCTTCCTCATGGGCCTTCTGGGACAGCTGGTTCAGCTGCTGCTCAGAGTCCTGCTGGCACTGGGCCTTTTGCTGCAGGAAGGCGCTCTTCACACTAAGCAGGGACTCTGCATGCTTCCCCCGGGTGGCCATCACCTCCTCCTCCAGGCGTCTTACGAGGGAGGCCTGCTCCTTCTCTAGTTCCTTCATGGGCTCCAGCTCTTTCAGCTCTTTCTGGAGGTTGGCCAGCTCGGTTTCCCTCTCCAGCAGTTGGTCCCGCAGCTTCTTCTCTTCATTCTGGAACTGGGACTGGAGCTGTGATTTCTGCCGCTGGATGTCCTCCAGCTCCCGCCGGTTCTGGTCGTTCAGACTGATTATGGCATCCTGGCGCCTCTGGCTCCTCTTGCTCATGTACAGCAAGTATTCCTGGCTCTCCACTCGGACTTTCTCCGCTTCCTCCTGCAGCAGCTCATTCTCCGTGCGCAGCTGCTCCAGCCTCCTCCTCAGTCCTTCTTCTTCAGCCACCAGATGGTTGTGCTCCTCTTGAAGGATCGCCTTCCGTGCGCTCTCCACAGCTGGGGTCCCATCTCCGCCCTCCTCCACTTGTTCAGGGGCATTAGTCTCAGAAACCTTCCCAGCTTTGCCCACTGACTTCTTCTTTGGTGCCATCTGTGAGATACATGAAGAAAATGTGTCATAAGAGCTTACCATCTATTCCTGTTCCTGCATTGTACCGGAACAACATTGTGGTGGTCCTACCTAATCCCATCCTAATCACACTCTGATATCTGGGGTGACAGATCTATACAGGATGTGTTGCGGTGATTACTACGTCTCGCATGATGTTAGAGAGTAGGGTAACGAGGCTTCAGGAGATATTCTGTTTGCCTAAGCCATCAACTTCTCTTTCCTGACACGTGTGCAGTTCTCAGCAAGACCCCACAACCTCAGACACTCAATATTCCCACCACTGCAGGCGCTGCGGCGACAATGTGGGCCAGAAGTGAATGGCGCAGGGTGATGCCGGCTCATGGAACATTGCTATGGTGGGTTTCTGAGTGTTACAGTGTTATAGAGTGTCCCTCAAAGGCGTATGTACTGTAGGGTAAGGCATGTGCCCTGCGGCGCCACCCGAGGGTGAAACGGTTAGTGTACGGAGCCCAATGCATGGTGAGTGCAGCGAGCACGTGAGGGGACGTGTTGTGCTCACCACCTATATTCCAGCTGTTGGGATTACGGCGTTGGTCTGCTAAACGCCGGGATCCCGACAGTTGGTAAATCACACTGATCATAGTGATAAGCAGCGAGCACAGGTGTGATAGTGATAAGCAGCGAGTGCAGGTGTGATAGTGATAAGCAGCGAGCACAGGTGTGCTAGTGATAAGCAGTGAGCACAGGTGTGATAGTGATAAGCAGCGAGCACAGGTGTGATAGTGATAAGCAGCGAGCACAGGTGTGATAGTGATAAGCAGCGAGCACAGGTGTGATAGTGATAAGCAGCGAGCACAGGTGTGATAGTGATAAGCAGCGAGCACAGGTGTGATAGTGATAAGCAGCGAGCACAGGTGTGATAGTGATAAGCAGCGAGCACAGGTGTGATAGTGATAAGCAGCGAGCACAGGTGTGATAGTGATAAGCAGTGAGCACAGGTGTGATAGTGATAAGCAGTGAGCACAGGTGTGATAGTGATAAGCAGCGAGCACAGGTGTGATAGTGATAAGCAGCGAGCCCTGGTGTGATAGTGATAAGCAGTGAGCACAGGTGTGATAGTGATAAGCAGTGAGCACAGGTGTGATAGTGATAAGCAGCGAGCCCTGGTGTGATAGTGATAAACAGTGAGCACAGGTGTGATAGTGATAAGCAGTGAGCAGAGGTGTGATAGTGATAAGCAGCGAGCACAGGTGTGATAGTGATAAGCAGTGAGCACAGGTGTGATAGTGATAAGCAGCGAGCACAGGTGTGATAGTGATAAGCAGTGAGCACAGGTGTGATAGTGATAAGCAGCGAGCACAGGTGTGATAGTGATAAGCAGCGAGCACAGGTGTGATAGTGATAAGCAGCGAGCGCAGGTGTGATAGTGCTAAGCAGTGAGCACAGGTGTGATAGTGATAAGCAGTGAGCACAGGTGTGATAGTGATAAGCAGCGAGTACAGGTGTGATAGTGATAAGCAGTGAGCACAGGTGTGATAGTGATAAGCAGCGAGCACAGGTGTGATAGTGATAAGCAGCGAGCACAGGTGTGATAGTGATAAGCAGCGAGCGCAGGTGTGATAGTGCTAAGCAGTGAGCACAGGTGTGATAGTGATAAGCAGCGAGCACAGGTGTGATAGTGATAAGCAGCGAGCACAGGTGTGATAGTGATAAGCAGCGAGTGCAGGTGTGATAGTGGTAAGCAGCGAGCACAGGTGTGATAGTGATAAGCAGCGAGTACAGGTGTGATAGTGGTAAGCAGTGAGTACAGGTGTGATAGTGGTAAGCAGTGAGCACAGGTGTGATAGTGGTAAGCAGCGAGTACAGGTGTGATAGTGATAAGCAGCGAGCACAGGTGTGATAGTGGTAAGCAGCGAGTACAGGTGTGATAGTGGTAAGCAGTGAGCACAGGTGTGATAGTGGTAAGCAGCGAGTACAGGTGTGATAGTGATAAGCAGCGAGCACAGGTGTGATAGTGGTAAGCAGCGAGTACAGGTGTGATAGTGATAAGCAGCGAGTACAGGTGTGATAGTGGTAAGCAGCGAGTACAGGTGTGATAGTGGTAAGCAGCGAGTACAGGTGTGATAGTGGTAAGCAGTGAGCACAGGTGTGATAATGATAAGCAGCGAGCAGAGGTGTGATAGTGATAAGCAGCGAGTACAGGTGTGATAGTGATAAGCAGCGAGCACAGGTGTGATAGTGATAAGCAGTGAGCACAGGTGTGATAGTGATAAGCAGTGAGCACAGGTGTGATAGTGATAAGCAGCGAGCGCAGGTGTGATAGTGATAAGCAGCGAGCACAGGTGTGATAGTGGTAAGCAGCGAGCACAGGTGTGATAGTGATAAGCAGTGAGCACAGGTGTGATAGTGATAAGCAGTGAGTACAGGTGTGATAGTGATAAGCAGTGAGTGCATGTATAATAGTGATAAGCAGCGAGCATAGGTGTGATAGTGGTAAGCAGCGAGTACAGGTGTGATAGTGATAAGCAGTGAGCACAGGTGTGATAGTGGTAAGCAGCGAGTACAGGTGTGATAGTTATAAGCAGCGAGCACAGGTGTGATAGTGATAAGCAGTGAGTGCAGGTATAATAGTGATAAGCAGCGAGTACAGGTGTGATAGTGATAAGCAGCGAGTACAGGTGTGATAGTGATAAGCAGCGAGCACAGGTGTGATAGTGATAATCAGCGAGTGCAGGTGTGATAGTGATAAGCAGCGAGTACAGGTGTGATAGTGATAAGCAGTGAGCACAGGTGTGATAGTGATAAGCAGCGAGCACAGGTGTGATAGTGATAAGCAGCGAGTACAGGTGTGATAGTGATAAGCAGCGAGTGCAGGTGTGATAGTGATAAGCAGCGAGCACAGGTATAATAGTGATAAGCAGCGAGCACAGGTGTGATAGTGATAAGCAGCGAGTACAGGTGTGATAGTGATAAGCAGCGAGCACAGGTGTGATAGTGATAAGCAGCGAGGACAGGTGTGATAGTGATAAGCAGCGAGCACAGGTGTGATAGTGATAAGCAGCGAGCACAGGTGTGATAGTGATAAGCAGTGAGTACAGGTGTGATAGTGATAAGCAGCGAGTACAGGTGTGATAGTGATAAGCAGTGAGCACAGGTGTGATAGTGATAAGCAGCGAGGACAGGTGTGATAGTGATAAGCAGTGAGCACAGGTGTGATAGTGATAAGCAGTGAGCACAGGTGTGATAGTGATAAGCAGCGAGTACAGGTGTGATAGTGATAAGCAGCGAGCGCAGGTGTGATAGTGATAAGCAGTGAGCACAGGTGTGATAGTGAGAAGCAGCGAGCACAGGTGTGATAGTGAACAAAAAGTAAGGTTTGTTGGCGCTGGGCAAAACTGTGTGAGTATAAATTGGAATCAGCAGCCACCTTGTAAGGAGGTAGCCAGCCTCCTTAGCAATTAGCAATTAAAAACAAACAAACACCAGGTCGGCGCTTAAAAGTCCAATAGTGCTGCCAAATATAATAAAACAATTTATTTAGCTAGCAAAGAAAAATAAAAATAAAAAACACAAAGAAACATATATAATAAATAAAAATAAAAACTAATATTGGACCACAATATTATATATCACATAAAACTAAGGTGTATTGCACCTCAGATAATAGCATAAATATGCTTATAATAAAAACATATAGGAGTGGGTCACCGGTTTTCACTTAAGCAGCTTTCAATACATTGAGATTAAATTCTAAATTGTTCAGTCTCTCACAGTTCAGAAAAAGTATGTCCTCCGGCTAATGAATTCAGCCTCTGTAACCATATATTTAAGGTATAATTTTCCACGTATTGGATATGATTTGAAAGAACCGTACGGTTTCAATTACTCACTGAATCGCTGTCCTTGCTTTCCTATGCACGGTGGGTAATGCAAAGCCGCTTTCTATCACCCTTTGCACGGGTGAGACATCCGTCGGCGGCACCCACAGGGATTGGATGTTTTCTTTAGCGCAGCACGATGTTAATGAGCTGAACTGCCGTGTGTCATCCCTGGTTTAAAGGTAGCTGTGCTCAGCAAGACAGACTGATGATGTTAGAGATGTGGAGAAATAGGAAGTCCGATCTCATCACAAGCAGGCTGATTGCCGGCAACAGGTTGCAGACTGCTTGATGTTGTAGAAAAGCCGGTATATTTCTCCTGTGAGCACTTTGGTAGTCTCAGTGATAATCTCACTGACCCGTCCTCTCTGTCTCCTCAACGCGTTTCTCCGCACCCCAGGCGGCTTCTTCAAGAGGCAAAGCAGGTGTGATAGTGATAAGCAGCGAGCACAGGTGTGATAGTGATAAGCAGTAAGTGTGATAGTGATAAGCAGCGAGCGCAGGTGTGATAGTGATAAGCAGCGAGCGCAGGTGTGATAGTGATAAGCAGTGAGCACAGGTGTGATAGTGATAAGCAGTGAGCACAGGTGTGATAGTGATAAGCAGCGAGTGCAGGTGTGATAGTGATAAGCAGCGAGTGCAGGTGTGATAGTGATAAGCAGTGAGCACAGGTGTGATAGTGATAAGCAGTGAGCACAGGTGTGATAGTGATAAGTAGCGAGCACAGGTGTGATAGTGATAAGCAGCGAGCGCAGGTGTGATAGTGATAAGCAGTGAGCACAGGTGTGATAGTGATAAGCAGTGAGCACAGGTGTGATAGTGATAAGCAGCGAGTGCAGGTGTGATAGTGATAAGCAGCGAGAGCAGGTGTGATAGTGATAAGCAGCGAGCACAGGTGTGATAGTGATAAGCAGCGAGTGCAGGTGTGATAGTGATAAGCAGCGAGTGCAGGTGTGATAGTGATAAGCAGCGAGCACAGGTGTGATAGTGATAAGCAGCGAGCACAGGTGTGATAGTGATAAGCAGCGAGTGCAGGTGTGATAGTGATAAGCAGTGACAATCAGTGAGCACAGGTGTGATAGTGATAAGCAGCGAGCGCAGGTGTGATAGTGATAAGCAGCGAGCACAGGTGTGATAGTGATAAGCAGCGAGCGCAGGTGTGATAGTGATAAGCAGCGAGCACAGGTGTGATAGTGATAAGCAGCGAGCGCAGGTGTGATAGTGATAAGCAGCGAGCACAGGTGTGATAGTGATAAGCAGCGAGCACAGGTGTGATAGTGATAAGCAGCGAGCGCAGGTGTGATAGTGATAAGCAGCGAGTACAGGTGTGATAGTGATAAGCAGCGAGCGCAGGTGTGATAGTGATAAGCAGCGAGCACAGGTGTGATAGTGGTAAGCAGCGAGCACAGGTGTGATAGTGATAAGCAGCGAGTGAAGGTGTGATAGTGATAAGCAGCGAGCACAGGTGTGATAGTGATAAGCAGCGAGCAGAGGTGTGATAGTGATAAGCAGTGAGCACAGGTGTGATAGTGATAAGCAGTGAGCACAGGTGTGATAGTGATAAGCAGTGAGCAAAGGTGTGATAATGATAAGCAGTGAGCACAGGTGTGATAATGATAAGCAGTGAGCACAGGTGTGATAGTGATAAGCAGTGAGCACAGGTGTGATAGTGATAAGCAGTGAGCACAGGTGTGATAGTGATAAGCAGCGAGCACAGGTGTGATAGTGATAAGCAGTGAGCACAGGTGTGATAGTGATAAGCAGTGAGCACAGGTGTGATAGTGATAAGCAGTGAGCAAAGGTGTGATAATGATAAGCAGTGAGCACAGGTGTGATAATGATAAGCAGTGAGCACAGGTGTGATAGTGATAAGCAGTGAGCACAGGTGTGATAGTGATAAGCAGTGAGCACAGGTGTGATAGTGATAAGCAGCGAGCACAGGTGTGATAGTGATAAGCAGTGAGCACAGGTGTGATAATGATAAGCAGTGAGTACAGGTGTGATAGTGATAAGCAGCGAGCGCAGGTGTGATAGTAATAAGCAGTGAGTGCAGGTATAATAGTGATAAGCAGCGAGTACAGGTGTGATAGTGATAAGCAGCGAGCACAGGTATAATAGTGATAAGCAGTGAGCACAGGTGTGATAGTGATAAGCAGCGAGCACAGGTGTGATAGTGATAAGCAGCGAGCACAGGTGTGATAGTGATAAGCAGTGAGCACAGGTGTGATAGTGATAAGCAGCGAGCACAGGTGTGATAGTGATAAGCAGCGAGCACAGGTGTGATAGTGATAAGCAGTGAGCACAGGTGTGATAGTGATAAGCAGCGAGCGCAGGTGTGATAGTGATAAGCAGCGATTGCAGGTGTGATAGTTATAAGCAGCGAGTGCAGGTGTGATAGTGGTAAGCAGCGAGCGCAGGTGTGATAGTGATAAGCAGTGAGCACAGGTGTGATAGTGATAAGCAGCGAGCACAGGTGTGATAGTGATAAGCAGCGAGCACAGGTGTGATAGTGATAAGCAGCGAGCGCAGGTGTGATAGTGATAAGCAGCGATTGCAGGTGTGATAGTTATAAGCAGCGAGTGCAGGTGTGATAGTGGTAAGCAGCGAGCACAGGTGTGATAGTGATAAGCAGCGAGCGCAGGTGTGATAGTGATAAGCAGTGAGCACAGGTGTGATAGTGATAAGCAGCGAGCACAGGTGTGATAGTGATAAGCAGCGATTGCAGGTGTGATAGTTATAAGCAGCGAGTGCAGGTGTGATAGTGGTAAGCAGCGAGCACAGGTGTGATAGTGATAAGCAGCGAGCGCAGGTGTGATAGTGATAAGCAGTGAGCACAGGTGTGATAGTGATAAGCAGCGAGCACAGGTGTGATAGTGATAAGCAGCGAGTGCAGGTGTGATAGTGATAAGCAGCGAGCACAGGTGTGATAGTGATAAGCAGCGAGCGCAGGTGTGATAGTGATAAGCAGTAAGCACAGGTGTGATAGTGAGAAGCAGCGAGTACAGGTGTGATAGTGATAAGCAGCGAGCGCAGGTGTGATAGTGATAAGCAGCGAGTGCAGGTGTGATAGTGATAAGCAGCGAGCGCAGGTGTGATAGTGATAAGCAGTGAGTACAGGTGTGATAGTTATAAGCAGCGAGTACAAGTGTGATAGTGATAAGCAGTGAGCACAGGTGTGATAGTGATAAGCAGCGAGTGCAGGTGTGATAGTGATAAGCAGCGAGCACATGTGTGATAGTGATAAGCAGCGAGCACAGGTGTGATAGTGATAAGCAGCGAGCACAGGTGTGATAGCGATAAGCAGTGAGTACAGGTGTGATAGTGATAAGCAGTGAGCACAGGTGTGATAGTGGTAAGCAGTGAGCACAGGTGTGATAGTGATAAGCAGTGAGCACAGGTGTGATAGTGATAAGCAGCGAGTGCAGGTGTGATAGTGATAAGCAGCGAGCACATGTGTGATAGTGATAAGCAGCGAGCACAGGTGTGATAGTGATAAGCAGCGAGCACAGGTGTGATAGTGATAAGCAGTGAGTACAGGTGTGATAGTGATAAGCAGTGAGCACAGGTGTGATAGTGATAAGCAGTGAGCACAGGTGTGTTAGTGATAAGCAGTGAGCACAGGTGTGATAGTGGTAAGCAGCGAGCACAGGTGTGATAGTGGTAAGCAGCGAGCACAGGTGTGATAGTGATAAGCAGTGAGCACAGGTGTGATAGTGATAAGCAGCGAGCACAGGTGTGATAGTGATAAGCAGCGAGTGAAGGTGTGATAAGCAGCGAGCACAGGTGTGATAGTGATAAGCAGTGAGCACAGGTGTGATAGTGATAAGCAGTGAGCACAGGTGTGATAGTGATAAGCAGCGAGTGCAGGTGTGATAGTGGTAAGCAGCGAGCACAGGTGTGATAGTGATAAGCAGTGAGCACAGGTGTGATAGTGATAAGCAGCGAGCACAGGTGTGATAGTGATAAGCAGCGAGCACAGGTGTGATAGTGATAAGCAGTGAGCACAGGTGTGATAGTGATAAGCAGCGAGTGCAGGTGTGATAGTGATAAGCAGCGAGCACAGGTGTGATAGTGATAAGCAGCGAGCACAGGTGTGATAGTGATAAGCAGCGAGCACAGGTGTGATAGTGATAAGCAGCGAGCACAGGTGTGATAATGATAAGCAGTGAGTACAGGTGTGATAGTGATAAGCAGTGAGCACAGGTGTGATAGTGATAAGCAGTGAGCACAGGTGTGTTAGTGATAAGCAGTGAGTACAGGTGTGATAGTGATAAGCAGCGAGCACAGGTGTGATAGTGGTAAGCAGCGAGCACAGGTGTGATAGTGGTAAGCAGCGAGCACAGGTGTGATAGTGATAAGCAGTGAGCACAGGTGTGATAGTGATAAGCAGCGAGCACAGGTGTGATAGTGATAAGCAGCGAGTGAAGGTGTGATAAGCAGCGAGCACAGGTGTGATAGTGATAAGCAGCGAGCACAGGTGTGATAGTGATAAGCAGTGAGCACAGGTGTGATAGTGATAAGCAGCGAGTGCAGGTGTGATAGTGGTAAGCAGCGAGCACAGGTGTGATAGTGATAAGCAGTGAGCACAGGTGTGATAGTGATAAGCAGCGAGCACAGGTGTGATAGTGATAAGCAGTGAGCACAGGTGTGATAGTGATAAGCAGCGAGTGCAGGAGTGATAGTGATAAGCAGCGAGTGCAGGTGTGATAGTGATAAGCAGCGAGCACATGTGTGATAGTGATAAGCAGCGAGCACAGGTGTGATAGTGATAAGCAGCGAGCACAGGTGTGATAGTGATAAGCAGCGAGTACAGGTGTGATAGTGATAAGCAGCGAGTGCAGGAGTGATAGTGATAAGCAGCGAGTACAGGTGTGATAGTGATAAGCAGCGAGCACAGGTGTGATAGTGATAAGCAGCGAGCACAGGTGTGATAGTGATAAGCAGCGAGCACAGGTGTGATAGTGATAAGCAGCGAGCACAGGTGTGATAGTGATAAGCAGCGAGCACAGGTGTGATAGTGATAAGCAGTGAGCACAGGTGTGATAGTGATAAGCAGCGAGCACAGGTGTGATAGTGATAAGCAGCGAGCACAGGTGTGATAGTGATAAGCAGTGAGCACAGGTGTGATAGTGATAAGCAGCGAGCACAGGTGTGATAGTGATAAGCAGCGAGCACAGGTGTGATAGTGATAAGCAGTGAGCATAGGTGTGATAGTGATAAGCAGTGAGCACAGGTGTGATAGTGATAAGCAGTGAGCATAGGTGTGATAGTGATAAGCAGTGAGTGTGATAGTGGTAAGCAGCGAGCACAGGTGTGATAGTGATAAGCAGCGAGTACAGGTGTGATAGTGATAAGCAGCGAGCACAGGTGTGATAGTGATAAGCAGTGAGCATAGGTGTGATAGTGATAAGCAGTGAGCACAGGTGTGATAGTGATAAGCAGTGAGCACAGGTGTGATAGTGATAAGCAGTGAGTGTGATAGTGATAAGCAGTGAGCACAGGTGTGATAGTGATAAGCAGTGAGTGTGATAGTGGTAAGCAGTGAGCACAGGTGTGATAGTGATAAGCAGCGAGCACAGGTGTGATAGTGATAAGCAGCGAGCACAGGTGTGATAGTGATAAGCAGCGAGCACAGGTGTGATAGTGATAAGCAGCGAGTGCAGGTGTGATAGTGGTAAGCAGCGAGCACAGGTGTGATAGTGATAAGCAGCGAGTACAGGTGTGATAGTGATAAGCAGCGAGTGCAGGTGTGATAGTGGTAAGCAGCGAGCACAGGTGTGATAGTGATAAGCAGCGAGTACAGGTGTAATAGTGGTAAGCAGCGAGTACAGGTGTGATAGTGATAAGCTGTGAGCATAGGTGTGATAGTGGTAAGCAGCGAGCACAGGTGTGATAGTGATAAGCAGCGAGCAGAGGTGTGATAGTGATAAGCAGCGAGTACAGGTGTGATAGTGATAAGCAGCGAGCACAGGTGTGATAGTGATAAGCAGCGAGTACAGGTGTGATAGTGATAAGCAGCGAGCACAGGTGTGATAGTGATAAGCAGCGAGCACAGGTGTGATAGTGATAAGCAGCGAGTACAGGTGTGATAGTGATAAGCAGTGAGCATAGGTGTGATAGTGGTAAGCAGCGAGCACAGGTGTGATAGTGATAAGCAGCGAGCAGAGGTGTGATAGTGATAAGCAGCGAGTACAGGTGTGATAGTGATAAGCAGTGAGTACAGGTGTGATAGTGATAAGCAGTGAGCACAGGTGTGATAGTGATAAGCAGCGAGCACAGGTGTGATAGTGATAAGCAGCGAGCAGAGGTGTGATAGTGATAAGCAGCGAGTACAGGTGTGATTGTGATAAGCAGCGAGCACAGGTGTGATAGTGATAAGCAGCGAGCACAGGTGTGATAGTGATAAGCAGTGAGCACTCTGTGTTACACACACGTCAGGACGCTCTCTGCGTTACACATGTCAGGACGCTCTCTGCGTTACGCGCACGTCAGGACGCTCTCTGCGTTACACACACGTCAGGACGCTCCCTGCGTTACACACACGTCAGGACGCTCCCTGCGTTACACACACGTCAGGACGCTCTCTGCGTTACACACACGTCAGGACGCTCCCTGCATTACACACACGTCAGGACGTTCTCTGCGTTACACGCACGTCAGGGCGCTCTCTGCGTTGCACACACGTCAGGACGCTCTCTGCGTTGCACACACGTCAGGACGCTCTCTGCGTTACACACACGTCAGGACGCTCTCTGCGTTACACACACGTCAGGACGCTCTCTGCGTTACACACACTTCAGGACGCTCTCTGCGTTACACAGACGGCAGGACGCTATCTGTGTTACACACACGTCAGGACGCTCTCTGCGTTACATGCATGTCAGGACGCTCCCTGCGTTACACACATGTCAGAACGCTCTCTGCGTTACACGCATGTCAGGACGCTCCCTGCGTTACACACACGGCAGGATGCTCTCTGCGTTACACACACGGCAGGACGCCCTCTGCGTTACACACACGTCAGGACGCTCCCTGCGTTACACGCACATCAGGACGCTCCCTGCGTTACACACACGTCAGGACGCTCTCTGCGTTACACACACGTCAGGACGCTCTCTGCGTTACACACACGTCAGGACGCTCTCTGCGTTACACGCATGTCAGGACGCTCCCTGCGTTACACACACGGCAGGATGCTCTCTGCGTTACACACACGGCAGGACGCCCTCTGCGTTACACACACGTCAGGACGCTCCCTGCGTTACACACACGTCAGGACGCTCCCTGCGTTACACGCACGTCAGGACGCTCTCTGCGTTACACGCACGTCAGGACGCTCTCTGCGTTACACACACGTCAGGACGCTCCCTGCGTTACACACACGTCAGGACGCTCCCTGCGTTACACACACGTCAGGACGCTCTCTGCGTTACACACACGTCAGGACGCTCCCTGCATTACACACACGTCAGGACGTTCTCTGCGTTACACGCACGTCAGGACGCTCTCTGCGTTACACGCATGTCAGGACGCTCCCTGCGTTACACACAAGTCAGGACGCTCTCTGCGTTACACACACGTCAGGACGCTCTCTGCGTTACACGCATGTCAGGACGCTCCCTGCGTTACACACACGGCAGGATGCTCTCTGCGTTACACACACGGCAGGACGCCCTCTGCGTTACACACACGTCAGGACGCTCCCTGCGTTACACACACGTCAGGACGCTCCCTGCGTTACACGCACGTCAGGACGCTCTCTGCGTTACACGCACGTCAGGACGCTCTCTGCGTTACACACACGTCAGGACGCTCCCTGCGTTACACACACGTCAGGACGCTCCCTGCGTTAGACACACGTCAGGACGCTCTCTGCGTTACACACACGTCAGGACGCTCCCTGCGTTACACACACGTCAGGACGTTCTCTGCGTTACACGCACGTCAGGACGCTCTCTGCATTACACGCATGTCAGGACGCTCCCTGCGTTACACACACGTCAGGACGCTCTCTGCGTTACACACACTTCAGGACGCTCCCTGCGTTACATGCATGTCAGGACGCTCCCTGCGTTACACGCATGTCAGAACGCTCTCTGCGTTACACACACGGCAGGATGCTCTCTGCGTTACACACACGGCAGGACGCCCTCTGCGTTACACACACGTCAGGACGCTCCCTGCGTTACACACATGTCAGGACGCTCCCTGCGTTACACACACATCAGGACGCTCTCTGCGTTACACGCACGTCAGGATGCTCTCTGCGTTACACACACGTCAGGACGCTCTCTGCGTTACACACACGTCAGGACGCTCTCTGCGTTACACACACGGCAAACGCACGTCAGGACGCTCTCTGCGTTACACGCATGTCAGGACGCTCCCTGCGTTACACACACGTCAGGACGCTCTCTGCGTTACATGCACGTCAGGACGCTCTCTGCGTTACACACACGTCAGGACGCTCCCTGCGTTACACACACGTTAGGACGCTCCCTGCGTTACACGCATGTCAGGACGCTCCCTGCGTTACACACACGTCAGGACGCTCTCTGCGTTACACACACGTCAGGACGCTCTCTGCGTTACACGCACGTCAGGACGCTCCCTGCGTTACACACTCGTCAGGACGCTCTCTTCGTTACACACACGTCAGGACGCTCTCTGCGTTACACACATGTCAGGACGCTCTCTTCGTTACACACACGTCAGGACGCTCTCTGCGTTACACGCACGTCAGGACGCTCTTTGTATTATACACAGATCATGGATAGCGACGGTCAGGTATGAATAAATAGATTTCCAGCAGTTTCAGGGCAGGATGTTCTGAGCATGGTATGTGCGATGTGGTACTTACCGCCACTTACCGCTGACATACTAATCAGGTAAGTAGTGACTTATCCCGGTAAGAGCTGCCTTTCGCGATGTCGGGACATCTAGGTTTAAGACACGAAAAATGGCTTCCCTGCGCCTGCCTTCTCAGCCTGGGTGCAGACGCAGGGGGCTTCCACAAATCAGTGATGCGATCGCAGCGCTGCCGGGTATTTACATGCTGCGGGGTCTTGCCCTGCCCTGGGAGGCCCCCAGCATACAATCGCAGCCAGTTGCAGTTTTGCTAAACCTGAGGGGCAGATGTATTAAGCCTGGAGAAGTGATAAAGTGGTGATAAGTGCAAGGTGATAACGCACCAGCCAATCAGCTCCAATATGTAAAATGACATTTAGGAGCTGATTGGCTGATGCGTTATCACCTTGCACTTATCACCGCTTTATCACTTCTCCAGATTTAATACATCTGCCCCTAAGTTCCTTAGTACACATCACCCTGTACAGTGTTACAGTGACCCCTGTATATAACGTGCGGTTACACCCCTCTGTCACCCTGCCCTCCATACACTGGTACAGAGTCTATGGGGGTCATTCCGAGTTGTTCGCTCTGTATTTTTTTTCGCATCGCAGCGATTTTCCGCTTAGTGCGCATGCGCAATGTCCGCAGTGCGACTGCGCCAAGTAAATTTGCTATGCAGTTAGGAATTTTACTCACGGCTTTTTCATCGTTCTGGTGATCGTAATGTGATTGACAGGAAGTGGGTGTTACTGGGCGGAAACAGGCCGTTTTATGGGTGTGTGTGAAAAAACGCTACCGTTTCTGGGAAAAACGCGGGAGTGGCTGGAGAAACGGAGGAGTGTCTGGGCGAACGCTGGGTGTGTTTGTGACGTCAAACCAGGAACGACAAGCACTGAACTGATCGCAGATGCCGAGTAAGTCTGAAGCTACTCAGAAACTGCTAAGAGGTGTCTATTCGCAAATCTGCTAATCTTTCGTTCGCAATTTTAATATGCTAAGATTCACTCCCAGTAGGCGGCGGCTTAGCGTGAGCAACTCTGCTAAAATCGCCTTGCGAGCGAACAACTCGGAATGAGGGCCTATGTGCAGCCATATACTGTAATATATAATGTCTGGCACTCACCAGTCTGTCAGGAGGAGTTTCCCCTGTGATCCCGGCTCTCTGTGTCCTGCATACATCCTACACAGCGTCTCCTAGTTACTGTACACAATGCCTCCCACTCACTGCCTCCTCCCTCCCACCTCACACCTCCTCCTGCTGCTCCTTCCCTGCCTCACACCTTCTCCTCCTGCTGCTCCTTTCCTGCCTCCCACCTCCTCCTCCTCCCTCCTCACACCTCCTCCTGCTGCTACTTCACTGTCTCACACCTCATCCTGCTGCTTCTTCCTTGCCTCACACCTCCTGCTGCTGCTCCTTCCCTGCCTCACACCTCCTCCTGCTGCTTCTTCCCTGCCTCACACCTCCTCCTGCTGCTTCTTCCCTGCCTCACACCTCCTCCTGCTGCTTCTTCCCTGCCTCACACCGCCTCCTGCTGCTTCTTCCCTGCCTCACACCTCCTCCTGCTGCTTCTTCCCTGCCTCACACCTCCTCCTGCTGCTTCTTCCCTGCCTCACACCTCCTCCTGCTGCTTCTTCCTTGCCTCACACCTCCTCCTCCTGCTGCTTCTTCCCTGCCTCACACCTTCTCCTGCTGCTTCTTCCCTGCCTCACACCTTCTCCTGCTGCTTCTTCCTTGCCTCACACCTCCTCCTGCTGCTTTTTCCCTGCCTCACACCTCCTCCTGCTGCTCGTTCCCTGCCTCACACCTCCTCCTGCTGCTTCTTCCCTGTCTCACACCTCCTCCTGCTGCTTCTTCCCTGCCTCACACCTCCTCCTGCTGCTTCTTCCTTGCCTCACACCTCCTCCTGCTGCTTCTTCTTCCCTGCCTCACACCTCCTCCTGCTGCTCCTTCCCTGCCTCACACCTCCTCCTGCTGTTTCTTCCCTGCCTCACACCTCCTCCTGCTGCACCCTCCTTGCCTCACACCTCCTCCTGATGCTTCTTCCCTGCCTCACACCTCCTCCTGCTGTTCCTTCCCTGCCTTACACCTCATCCTGCTGCTTCTTCCCTGCCTCACACCTCCTCCTGCTGCTCCCTCCCACCTCACACCTCCTCCTGCTGCTCCTTCCCTGCCTCACACCTCCTCCTGCTGCTCCTTCCCTGCCTCACACCTCCTCCTGCTGTTTCTTCCCTGCCTCACACCTCCTCCTGCTGCTCCCTCCTTGCCTCACACCTCCTCCTGCTGCTGCTTCTTCCCTGCCTCACACCTCCTCCTGCTGTACCTTCCCTGCCTCATACCTCCTCCTGCTGCTTCTTCCCTGCTTCCTACCTCCTACTCCTCCATCCCACCTCACAGCTCCACCTGTTGCTCCTTCCCTGCCTCACACCTCATCCTGCTGTTTCTTCCCTGCCTCACACCTCCTCCTGCTGCTTCCTCCCACCTCACACCTCCTATTCCTGCTGCTCCCTCCCACCTCTCACCTCCTCCTGCTGCTCCTTCCCTGCCTCACACCTCCTCCTGCTGCTCCTTCCCACCTGACACCTCCTCCTCCTGCTCCCTCCCACCTCCCACCTCTTGCTGCTTCTTCCCTGCCTCACACCTCCTCCTGCTGCTTCTTCCCTGCCTCACACCTCCCCATGCTGCTCCCTACCTGAATCACACCTCCCCCTGCTGCTCCTTCCCACCTCACACCTCCTCCTCCTGCTGCTTCTTCCTTGCCTCACACCTCCTCCTGCTGCTTCTTCCTTGCCTCACACCTCCTCCTGCTGCTTCTTCCTTGCCTCACACCTCTTCCTGCTGCTTCTTCTTCCCTGCCTCACACCTCCTCCTGCTGCTCCTTCCCTGCCTCACACCTCCTCCTGCTGCACCCTCCTTGCCTCACACCTCCTCCTGCTGCACCCTCCTTGCCTCACACCTCCTCCTGCTGCACCCTCCTTGCCTCACACCTCCTCCTGCTGCACCCTCCTTGCCTCACACCTCCTCCTGATGCTTCTTCCCTGCCTCACACCTCCTCCTGCTGTTCCTTCCCTGCCTCACACCTCCTCCTGCTGCTCCCTCCCACCTCCTCCTGCTGCTCCTTCCCTGCATCATAGCTCCTACTGCTGCTTCTTCCCTGCCTCACACCTCCTCCTGCTGCTCCTTCCCTGCCTCACACCTCCTCCTGCTGTTTCTTCCCTGCCTCACACCTCCTCCTGCTGTACCTTCCCTGCCTCATACCTCCTCCTGCTGCTTCTTCCCTGCTTCCTACCTCCTACTCCTCCATCCCACCTCACAGCTCCACCTGTTGCTCCTTCCCTGCCTCACACCTCATCCTGCTGTTTCTTCCCTGCCTCACACCTCCTCCTGCTGCTTCCTCCCACCTCACACCTCCTATTCCTGCTGCTCCCTCCCACCTCTCACCTCCTCCTGCTGCTCCTTCCCTGCCTCACACCTCCTCCTGCTGCTCCTTCCCACCTGACACCTCCTCCTCCTGCTCCCTCCCACCTCCCACCTCTTGCTGCTTCTTCCCTGCATCACACCTCCTCCTGCTGCTTCTTCCCTGCCTCACACCTCCCCCTGCTGCTCCCTACCTGAATCACACCTCCCCCTGCTGCTCCTTCCCACCTCACACCTCCCCTTGCTGCTTCTTCCATGCCTCACACCTCCTCCTGCTGCTCCTTCCCTGCCACACACCTCCTCCTCCTCCTGCTGCTTTTTCCCTGCCTCACACCTCTTCCTGCTGCTCCTTCCCTGCCTCACACCTCCTCCTGCTGCTTCTTCCCTGCCTCACACCTCCTCCTGCTGCTCCCTCCCAGTCCCACCTCACCCTGCTGCTCCTTCCCTGCCTCACACCTCCTCCTGCTACTCCTTCCCACCTGACACCTCTTCCTGCTGCTCCAATACCACCTCCCACCTCCTCTTGCTGCTCCAAAACCACCTCCCACCTCCTCCTGCTGCTCCCTACCACCTCCCACCTCCTCTTGCTGCTTCTTCCCTGCCTCACACCTCCTCCTGCTGCTTCTTCCTTGCCGCACACCTTCCCCTGCTGCTCCTTCCCACCTCACACCTCCTCCTGCTGCTTCTTTCCTGCCTCACACCTGCTCCTGCTGCTCCTTCCCTGCCTCACACCTCCTCCTCCTGCTGCTTCTTCCTTGCCTCACACCTCCTCCTGCTGCTTCTTTCCTGCCTCACACCTCCTCGTGCTGCTTCTTCCCTGCCTCACACCTCCTCCTCCTGCTGCTTCTTACCTGCCTCACACCTCCTCCTCCTGCTACTTATTCCCTGCCTCACACCTCCTCCTGCTGCTTCTTCCCTGCCTCAAACCTCCTCCTCCTGCTGCTTTTTACAAGCCTCACACCTCCTCCTGCTGTTTCTTCCCTGCCTCATACCTCCTCCTGCTGCTTCTTCCCTGCCTCCCACCTCCTCCTCCTCCTCCTCCCTCCCACCTCACAGCTCCACCTGCTACTCCTTACCTGCATCGCACCTCATTCTGCTGCTTCTTCCCTGCCTCACACCTCCTCCTGCTGCTCCCTCCCACCTCACCCCTCCTATTCCTGCTGCTCCCTCCCACCTCACACCTCCTCCTGCTGCTCCTTCCCTGCATCACACCTCCTACTGCTGCTCCTTCCCTGCCTCCCTCCTCACACCTCCCCCTGCTGCTCTTTCCGTGCCTCACACCTCCTCCTCCTGCTGCTTCTTCCCTGCCTCACACCTCCTCCTCCTGCTGCTTCTTTCCTGCCTCACACCTCCTGCTGCTGCTTCTTTCCTGCCTCACACCTCCCCGTGCTGCTTCTTCCCTGCCTCACACCTCCTCCTCCTGCTGCTTCTTACCTGCCTCACACCTCCTCCTCCTGCTACTTCTTCCCTGCCTCATACCTCCTCCTGCTGCTTCTTCCCTGCCTCAAATCTCCTCCTCCTGCTGCTTTTTACAAGCCTCACACCTCCTCCTGCTGTTTCTTCCCTACCTCATACCTCCTCCTGCTGCTTCTTCCCTGCCTCCCACCTCCTCCTCCTCCCGCTGTATGAGGGAGGGATGGCAGCGGGTGTCTCCGATGCGCTGTATGAGGGAGGGATGGCAGCGGGTGTCTCTGATGCGCTGTATGAGGGAGGGATGGCAGCGGGTGTCTCCGATGCGCTGTATGAGGGTGTGATGGCAGCGGGTGTCTCTGATGCGCTGTATGAGGGAGGGATGGCAGCGGGTGTCTCTGATGCGCTGTATGAGGGAGGGATGGCAGCGGGTGTCTCTGATGCGCTGTATGAGGGAGGGATGGCAGCGGGTGTCTCTGATGCGCTGTATGAGGGTGTGATGGCAGCGGGTGTCTCTGATGCGCTGTATGAGGGAGGGATGGCAGCGGGTGTCTCTGATGCGCTGTATGAGGGAGGGATGGCAGCGGGTGTCTCTGATGCTCTGTATGAGGGAGGGATGGCAGCGGGTGTCTCCGATGCGCTGTATGAGGGTGGGATGGCAGCGGGTGTCTCCGATGCGCTGTATGAGGGTGGGATGGCAGCGGGTGTCTCCGATGCGCTGTATGAGGGTGGGATGGCAGCGGGTGTCTCTGATGCGCTGTATGAGGGAGGGATGGCAGCAGGTGTCTCCGATGCGCTGTATGAGGGAGGGATGGCAGCGGGTGTCTCTGATGCGCTGTATGAGGGAGGGATGGCAGCAGGTGTCTCCGATGCGCTGTATGAGGGAGGGATGGCAGCGGGTGTCTCCGATGCGCTGTATGAGGGAGGGATGGCAGCGGGTGTCTCTGATGCGCTGTATGAGGGAGGGATGGCAGCGGGTGTCTCCGATGCGCTGTATGAGGGTGGGATGGCAGCGGGTGTCTCCGATGCGCTGTATGAGGGAGGGATGGCAGCGGGTGTCTCCGATGCGCTGTATGAGGGAGGGATGGCAGCGGGTGTCTCTGATGCGCTGTATGAGGGAGGGATGGCAGCGGGTGTCTCCGATGCGCTGTATGAGGGAGGGATGGCAGCGGGTGTCTCCGATGCGCTGTATGAGGGTGGGATGGCAGCGGGTGTCTCCGATGCGCTGTATGAGGGAGGGATGGCAGCGGGTGTCTCTGATGCTCTGTATGAAGGAGGGATGGCAGCGGGTGTCTCCGATGCTCTGTATGAGGGAGGGATGGCAGCGGGTGTCTCTGATTCTCTGTATGAGGGAGGGATGGCAGCGGGTGTCTCCGATGCGCTGTATGAGGGAGGGATGGCAGCGGGTGTCTCTGATGCGCTGTATGAGGGAGGGATGGCAGCGGGTGTCTCCGATGCGCTGTATGAGGGTGTGATGGCAGCGGGTGTGTCTGATGCGCTGTATGAGGGAGGGATGGCAGCGGGTGTCTCTGATGCGCTGTATGAGGGAGGGATGGCAGCGGGTGTCTCCGATGCGCTGTATGAGGGTGGGATGGCAGCAGGTGTCTCCGATGCGCTGTATGAGGGAGGGATGGCAGCGGGTGTCTCCGATGCGCTGTATGAGGGAGGGATGGCAGCGGGTGTCTCTGATGCGCTGTATGAGGGTGTGATGGCAGCGGGTGTCTCCGATGCTCTGTATGAGGGAGGGATGGCAGCGGGTGTCTCCGATGCGCTGTATGAGGGATGGATGGCAGCGGGTGTCTCTGATGCGCTGTATGAGGGAGGGATGGCAGCGGGTGTCTACGATGCTCTGTATGAGGGTGTGATGGCAGCGGGTGTCTCTGATGCGCTGTATGAGGGTGTGATGGCAGCGGGTGTCTCCGATGCGCTGTATGAGGGAGGGATGGCAGCGGGTGTCTCTGATGCGCTGTATGAGGGAGGGATGGCAGCGGGTGTCTATGATGCGCTGTATGAGGGAGGGATGGCAGCGGGTGTCTCTGATGCGCTGTATGAGGGTGTGATGGCAGAGGGTGTCTCCGATGCGCTGTATGAGGGAGGGATGGCAGCGGGTGTCTCTGATGCGCTGTATGAGGGAGGGATGGTAGCGGGTGTCTCTGATGCTCTGTATGAGGGAGGGATGGCAGCGGGTGTCTCTGATGCGCTGTATGAGGGAGGGATGGTAGCGGGTGTCTCTGATGCTCTGTATGAGGGAGGGATGGCAGCGGGTGTCTCCGATGTGCTGTATGAGGGAGGGATGGCAGCGGGTGTCTCTGATGCGCTGTATGAGGGAGGGATGGCAGCGGGTGTCTCTGATGCTCTGTATGAGGGAGGGATGGCAGCGGGTGTCTCTGATGCTCTGTATGAGGGAGGGATGGCAGCGGGTGTCTCTGATGCTCTGTATGAGGGAGGGATTGCAGCGGGTGTCTCTGATGCTCTGTATGAGGGAGGGATGGCAGCGGGTGTCTCTGATGCGCTGTATGAGGGAGGGATGGCAGCGGGTGTCTCTGATGCGCTGTATGAGGGAGGGATGGCAGCGGGTGTCTCCGATGCGCTGTATGAGGGTGTGATGGCAGCGGGTGTCTCCGATGCGCTGTATGAGGGAGGGATGGCAGCGGGTGTCTCTGATGCTCTGTATGAGGGAGGGATGGCAGCGGGTGTCTCTGATGCTCTGTATGAGGGAGGGATGGCAGCGGGTGTCTCCGATGCGCTGTATGAGGGAGGGATGGCAGCGGGTGTCTCTGATGCGCTGTATGAGGGAGGGATGGCAGCGGGTGTCTCTGATGTGCTGTATGAGGGAGGGATGGCAGCGGGTGTCTCTGATGCGCTGTATGAGGGAGGGATGGCAGCGGGTGTCTCTGATGCTCTGTATGAAGGAGGGATGGCAGCGGGTGTCTCTGATGCTCTGTATGAGGGAGGGATGGCAGCGGGTGTCTCTGATGCGCTGTATGAGGGAGGGATGGCAGCGGGTGTCTCTGATGCGCTGTATGAGGGAGGGATGGCAGCGGGTGTCTCTGATGCGCTGTATGAGGGAGGGATGGCAGCGGGTGTCTCTGATGCGCTGTATGAGGGCGGGATGGCAGCGGGTGTCTCTGATGCGCTGTATGAGGGAGGGATGGCAGCGGGTGTCTCTGATGCGCTGTATGAGGGAGGGATGGCAGCGGGTGTCTCCGATGCGCTGTATGAGGGAGGGATGGCAGCGGGTGTCTCTGATGCGCTGTATGAGGGAGGGATGGCAGCGGGTGTCTCTGATGCGCTGTATGAGGGCGGGATGGCAGCGGGTGTCTCCGATGCTCTGTATGAGGGAGGGATGGCAGCGGGTGTCTCTGATGCGCTGTATGAGGGAGGGATGGCAGCGGGTGTCTCTGATGCTCTGTATGAAGGAGGGATGGCAGCGGGTGTCTCTGATGCTCTGTATGAGGGTGGGATGGCAGCGGGTGTCTCCGATGCGCTGTATGAGGGAGGGATGGCAGCGGGTGTCTCTGATGCGCTGTATGAGGGCGGGATGGCAGCGGGTGTCTCCGATGCTCTGTATGAGGGAGGGATGGCAGCGGGTGTCTCCGATGCTCTGTATGAGGGAGGGATGGCAGCGGGTGTCTCTGATGCGCTGTATGAGGGAGGGATGGCAGCGGGTGTCTCTGATGCTCTGTATGAAGGAGGGATGGCAGCGGGTGTCTCTGATGCTCTGTATGAGGGTGGGATGGCAGCGGGTGTCTCCGATGCGCTGTATGAGGGAGGGATGGCAGCGGGTGTCTCTGATGCGCTGTATGAGGGAGGGATGGCAGCGGGTGTCTCTGATGCGCTGTATGAGGGAGGGATGGCAGCGGGTGTCTCTGATGCGCTGTATGAGGATGTGATGGCAGAGGGTGTCTCCGATGCGCTGTATGAGGGAGTGATGGCAGCGGGTGTCTCTGATGCGCTGTATGAGGGAGGGATGGCAGCGGGTGTCTCCGATGCGCTGTATGAGGGAGGGATGGCAGCGGGTGTCTCTGATGTGCTGTATGAGGGAGGGATGGCAGCGGGTGTCTCTGATGCTCTGTATGAGGGAGGGATGGCAGCGGGTGTCTCCGATGCTATGTATGAGGGAGGGATGGCAGCGGGTGTCTCCGATGCTCTGTATGAGGGTGTGATGGCAGCGGGTGTCTCTGATGCGCTGTATGAGGGAGGGATGGCAGCGGGTGTCTCTGATGCTCTGTATGAGGGAGGGATGGCAGCGGGTGTCTCTGATGCTCTGTATGAGGGAGGGATGGCAGCGGGTGTCTCTGATGCGCTGTATGAGGGAGGGATGGCAGCGGGTGTCTCCGATGCGCTGTATGAGGGAGGGATGGCAGCGGGTGTCTCCGATGCGCTGTATGAGGGAGGGATGGCAGCGGGTGTCTCTGATGCGCTGTATGAGGGAGGGATGGCAGCGGGTGTCTCTGATGCGCTGTATGAGGGAGGGATGGCAGCGGGTGTCTCTGATGCGCTGTATGAGGGAGGGATGGCAGCGGGTGTCTCTGATGCGCTGTATGAGGGAGGGATGGCAGCGGGTGTCTCTGATGCGCTGTATTAGGGAGGGATGGCAGCGGGTGTCTCTGATGCGCTGTATGAGGGAGGGATGGCAGCGGGTGTCTCTGATGCGCTGTATGAGGGAGGGATGGCAGCGGTGTCTCTGATGCGCTGTATGAGGGTGGGATGGCAGCGGGTGTCTCCGATGCGCTGTATGAGGGAGGGATGGCAGCGGGTGTCTCTGATGCGCTGTATGAGGGAGGGATGGCAGCGGGTGTCTCTGATTCTCTGTATGAGGGAGGGATGGCAGCGGGTGTCTCCGATGCGCTGTATGAGGATGTGATGGCAGCGGGTGTCTACGATGCTCTGTATGAGGGTGGGATGGCAGCGGGTGTCTCCGATGCGCTGTATGAGGGAGGGATGGCAGCGGGTGTCTCCGATGCGCTGTATGAGGGAGGGATGGCAGCGGGTGTCTCTGATGCGCTGTATGAGGGTGTGATGGCAGCGGGTGTCTCCGATGCGCTGTATGAGGGAGGGATGGCAGCGGGTGTCTCTGATGCGCTGTATGAGGGAGGGATGGCAGCGGGTGTCTCTGATGCGCTGTATGAGGGTGTGATGGCAGAGGGTGTCTCCGATGCGCTGTATGAGGGAGGGATGGCAGCGGGTGTCTCTGATGCGCTGTATGAGGGAGGGATGGCAGCGGGTGTCTCTGATGCGCTGTATGAGGGAGGGATGGCAGCGGGTGTCTCTGATGCGCTGTATGAGGGAGGGATGGCAGCGGGTGTCTCTGATGTGCTGTATGAGGGAGGGATGGCAGCGGGTGTCTCTGATGCGCTGTATGAGGGAGGGATGGCAGCGGGTGTCTCTGATGCGCTGTATGAGGGAGGGATGGCAGCGGGTGTCTCTGATGCGTTGTATGAGGGAGGGATGGCAGCGGGTGTCTCTGATGCGCTGTATGAGGGTGTGATGGCAGCGGGTGTCTCTGATGCGCTGTATGAGGGAGGGATGGCAGCGGGTGTCTCTGATGCGCTGTATGAGGGTGTGATGGCAGAGGGTGTCTCCGATGCGCTGTATGAGGGAGGGATGGCAGCGGGTGTCTCTGATGCGCTGTATGAGGGTGGGATGGCAGCGGGTGTCTCTGATGCGCTGTATGAGGGAGGGATGGCAGCGGGTGTCTCCGATGCGCTGTATGAGGGAGGGATGGCAGCGGGTGTCTCTGATGCGCTGTATGAGGGTGTGATGGCAGCGGGTGTCTCCGATGCTCTGTATGAGGGAGGGATGGCAGCGGGTGTCTCTGATGTGCTGTATGAGGGAGGGATGGCAGCGGGTGTCTCTGATTCTCTGTATGAGGGAGGGATGGCAGCGGGTGTCTCCGATGCGCTGTATGAGGGAGGGATGGCAGCGGGTGTCTCTGATGCGCTGTATGAGGGAGGGATGGCAGCGGGTGTCTCTGATGCGCTGTATGAGGGAGGGATGGCAGCGGGTGTCTCCGATGCGCTGTATGAGGGAGGGATGGCAGCGGGTGTCTCTGATGCGCTGTATGAGGGTGTGATGGCAGAGGGTGTCTCCGATGCGCTGTATGAGGGAGGGATGGCAGCGGGTGTCTCTAATGCGCTGTATGAGGGAGGGATGGCAGCGGGTGTCTCTGATGCGCTGTATGAGGGAGGGATGGCAGCGGGTGTCTCTGATGCGCTGTATGAGGGTGTGATGGCAGAGGGTGTCTCCGATGCGCTGTATGAGGGAGGGATGGCAGCGGGTGTCTCTGATGCGCTGTATGAGGGAGGGATGGCAGCGGGTGTCTCTGATGCGCTGTATGAGGGTGGGATGGCAGCGGGTGTCTCTGATGCGCTGTATGAGGGAGGGATGGCAGCGGGTGTCTCTGATGCTCTGTATGAGGGAGGGATGGCAGAGGGTGTCTCTGATGTGCTGTATGAGGGAGGGATGGCAGCGGGTGTCTCCGATGCTCTGTATGAGGGAGGGATGGCAGCGGGTGTCTCCGATGCGCTGTATGAGGGAGGGATGGCAGCGGGTGTCTCCGATGCGCTGTATGAGGGAGGGATGGCAGCGGGTGTCTCTGATGCGCTGTATGAGGGAGGGATGGCAGCGGGTGTCTCTGATGCTCTGTATGAGGGAGGGATGGTAGCGGGTGTCTCCGATGCTCTGTATGAGGGAGGGATGGCAGCGGGTGTCTCTGATGCTCTGTATGAGGGAGGGATGGCAGCGGGTGTCTCTGATGCTCTGTATGAGGGAGGGATGGCAGAGGTTGTCTCTGATGCGCTGTATGAGGGAGGGATGGCAGCGGGTGTCTCCGATGCGCTGTATGAGGGAGGGATGGCAGCGGGTGTCTCTGATGCGATGTATGAGGGTGTGATGGCAGCGGGTGTCTCTGATGCGCTGTATGAGGGTGTGATGGCAGCGGGTGTCTCTGATGCTCTGTATGAGGGAGGGATGGCAGAGGGTGTCTCTGATGTGCTGTATGAGGGAGGGATGGCAGCGGGTGTCTCCGATGCTCTGTATGAGGGAGGGATGGTAGCGGGTGTCTCCGATGCGCTGTATGAGGGAGGGATGGCAGCGGGTGTCTCCGATGCTCTGTATGAGGGAGGGATGGCAGCGGGTGTCTCCGATGCTCTGTATGAGGGTGGGATGGCAGAGGGTGTCTCCGATGCGCTGTATGAGGGAGGGATGGCAGCGGGTGTCTCCGATGCTCTGTATGAGGGAGGGATGGCAGCGGGTGTCTCCGATGCTCTGTATGAGGGAGGGATGGCAGCGGGTGTCTCTGATGTGCTGTATGATGGCGGGATGGCAGCGGGTGTCTCCGATGCGCTGTATGAGGGAGGGATGGCAGCGGGTGTCTCCGATGCGCTGTATGAGGGAGGGATGGCAGCGGGTGTCTCTGATGCTCTGTATGAGGGAGGGATGGCAGCGGGTGTCTCCGATGCTCTGTATGAGGGTGGGATGGCAGCGGGTGTCTCTGATGTGCTGTATGATGGCGGGATGGCAGCGGGTGTCTCCGATGCTCTGTATGAGGGAGGGATGGCAGCGGGTGTCTCCGATGCTCTGTATGAGGGAGGGATGGCAGCGGGTGTCTCTGATGTGCTGTATGATGGCGGGATGGCAGCGGGTGTCTCCGATGCTCTGTATGAGGGAGGGATGGCAGCGGGTGTCTCCGATGCTCTGTATGAGGGAGGGATGGCAGCGGGTGTCTCTGATGTGCTGTATGATGGCGGGATGGCAGCGGGTGTCTCTGATGCGCTGTATGAGGGAGGGATGGCAGCGGGTGTCTCTGATGCGCTGTATGAGGGAGGGATGGCAGCGGGTGTCTCTGATGCTCTGTATGAGGGAGGGATGGCAGCGGGTGTCTCCGATGCTCTGTATGAGGGAGGGATGGCAGCGGGTGTCTCTGATGCGATGTATGAGGGAGGGATGGCAGTGGGTGTCTCCGATGCTCTGTATGAGGGAGGGATGGCAGCGGGTGTCTCCGATGCGCTGTATGAGGGAGGGATGGCAGCGGGTGTCTCTGATGCGCTGTATGAGGGAGGGATGGCAGCGGGTGTCTCTGATGCTGTGTATGAGGGAGGGATGGCAGCGGGTGTCTCTGATGCGCTGTATGAGGGAGGGATGGCAGCGGGTGTCTCCGATGCGCTGTATGAGGGAGGGATGGCAGCGGGTGTCTCCGATGCGCTGTATGAGGGCGGGATGGCAGCGGGTGTCTCCGATGCGCTGTATGAGGGAGGGATGGCAGCGGGTGTCTCCGATGCGCTGTATGAGGGCGGGATGGCAGCGGGTGTCTCCGATGCGCTGTATGAGGGCGGGATGGCAGCGGGTGTCTCCGATGCGCTGTATGAGGGAGGGATGGCAGCGGGTGTCTCTGATGCGCTGTATGAGGGAGGGATGGCAGCAGGTGTCTCTGATGCTCTGTATGAGGGTGTGATGGCAGAGGGTGTCTCCGATGCGCTGTATGAGGGAGGGATGGCAGCGGGTGTCTCTAATGCGCTGTATGAGGGAGGGATGGCAGCGGGTGTCTCTGATGCGCTGTATGAGGGAGGGATGGCAGCGGGTGTCTCTGATGCGCTGTATGAGGGTGTGATGGCAGAGGGTGTCTCCGATGCGCTGTATGAGGGAGGGATGGCAGCGGGTGTCTCTGATGCGCTGTATGAGGGAGGGATGGCAGCGGGTGTCTCTGATGCGCTGTATGAGGGTGGGATGGCAGCGGGTGTCTCTGATGCGCTGTATGAGGGAGGGATGGCAGCGGGTGTCTCTGATGCTCTGTATGAGGGAGGGATGGCAGAGGGTGTCTCTGATGTGCTGTATGAGGGAGGGATGGCAGCGGGTGTCTCCGATGCTCTGTATGAGGGAGGGATGGCAGCGGGTGTCTCCGATGCGCTGTATGAGGGAGGGATGGCAGCGGGTGTCTCCGATGCGCTGTATGAGGGAGGGATGGCAGCGGGTGTCTCTGATGCGCTGTATGAGGGAGGGATGGCAGCGGGTGTCTCTGATGCTCTGTATGAGGGAGGGATGGTAGCGGGTGTCTCCGATGCTCTGTATGAGGGAGGGATGGCAGCGGGTGTCTCTGATGCTCTGTATGAGGGAGGGATGGCAGCGGGTGTCTCTGATGCTCTGTATGAGGGAGGGATGGCAGAGGTTGTCTCTGATGCGCTGTATGAGGGAGGGATGGCAGCGGGTGTCTCCGATGCGCTGTATGAGGGAGGGATGGCAGCGGGTGTCTCTGATGCGATGTATGAGGGTGTGATGGCAGCGGGTGTCTCTGATGCGCTGTATGAGGGTGTGATGGCAGCGGGTGTCTCTGATGCTCTGTATGAGGGAGGGATGGCAGAGGGTGTCTCTGATGTGCTGTATGAGGGAGGGATGGCAGCGGGTGTCTCCGATGCTCTGTATGAGGGAGGGATGGTAGCGGGTGTCTCCGATGCGCTGTATGAGGGAGGGATGGCAGCGGGTGTCTCCGATGCTCTGTATGAGGGAGGGATGGCAGCGGGTGTCTCCGATGCTCTGTATGAGGGTGGGATGGCAGAGGGTGTCTCCGATGCGCTGTATGAGGGAGGGATGGCAGCGGGTGTCTCCGATGCTCTGTATGAGGGAGGGATGGCAGCGGGTGTCTCCGATGCTCTGTATGAGGGAGGGATGGCAGCGGGTGTCTCTGATGTGCTGTATGATGGCGGGATGGCAGCGGGTGTCTCCGATGCGCTGTATGAGGGAGGGATGGCAGCGGGTGTCTCCGATGCGCTGTATGAGGGAGGGATGGCAGCGGGTGTCTCTGATGCTCTGTATGAGGGAGGGATGGCAGCGGGTGTCTCCGATGCTCTGTATGAGGGTGGGATGGCAGCGGGTGTCTCTGATGTGCTGTATGATGGCGGGATGGCAGCGGGTGTCTCCGATGCTCTGTATGAGGGAGGGATGGCAGCGGGTGTCTCCGATGCTCTGTATGAGGGAGGGATGGCAGCGGGTGTCTCTGATGTGCTGTATGATGGCGGGATGGCAGCGGGTGTCTCCGATGCTCTGTATGAGGGAGGGATGGCAGCGGGTGTCTCCGATGCTCTGTATGAGGGAGGGATGGCAGCGGGTGTCTCTGATGTGCTGTATGATGGCGGGATGGCAGCGGGTGTCTCTGATGCGCTGTATGAGGGAGGGATGGCAGCGGGTGTCTCTGATGCGCTGTATGAGGGAGGGATGGCAGCGGGTGTCTCTGATGCTCTGTATGAGGGAGGGATGGCAGCGGGTGTCTCCGATGCTCTGTATGAGGGAGGGATGGCAGCGGGTGTCTCTGATGCGATGTATGAGGGAGGGATGGCAGTGGGTGTCTCCGATGCTCTGTATGAGGGAGGGATGGCAGCGGGTGTCTCCGATGCGCTGTATGAGGGAGGGATGGCAGCGGGTGTCTCTGATGCGCTGTATGAGGGAGGGATGGCAGCGGGTGTCTCTGATGCTCTGTATGAGGGAGGGATGGCAGCGGGTGTCTCTGATGCGCTGTATGAGGGAGGGATGGCAGCGGGTGTCTCCGATGCGCTGTATGAGGGAGGGATGGCAGCGGGTGTCTCCGATGCGCTGTATGAGGGCGGGATGGCAGCGGGTGTCTCCGATGCGCTGTATGAGGGAGGGATGGCAGCGGGTGTCTCCGATGCGCTGTATGAGGGCGGGATGGCAGCGGGTGTCTCCGATGCGCTGTATGAGGGCGGGATGGCAGCGGGTGTCTCCGATGCGCTGTATGAGGGAGGGATGGCAGCGGGTGTCTCTGATGCGCTGTATGAGGGAGGGATGGCAGCAGGTGTCTCCGATGCGCTGTATGAGGGAGGGATGGCAGCGGTTGTCTCTGATGCTCTGTATGAGGGAGGGATGGCAGCGGGTGTCTCTGATGCGCTGTATGAGGGAGGGATGGCAGCGGGTGTCTCTGATGTGCTGTATGATGGCGGGATGGCAGCGGGTGTCTCCGATGCGCTGTATGAGGGAGGGATGGCAGCGGGTGTCTCCGATGCGCTGTATGAGGGAGGGATGGCAGCGGGTGTCTCTGATGCTCTGTATGAGGGAGGGATGGCAGCGGGTGTCTCCGATGCTCTGTATGAGGGTGGGATGGCAGCGGGTGTCTCTGATGTGCTGTATGATGGCGGGATGGCAGCGGGTGTCTCCGATGCTCTGTATGAGGGAGGGATGGCAGCGGGTGTCTCCGATGCTCTGTATGAGGGAGGGATGGCAGCGGGTGTCTCTGATGTGCTGTATGATGGCGGGATGGCAGCGGGTGTCTCCGATGCTCTGTATGAGGGAGGGATGGCAGCGGGTGTCTCCGATGCTCTGTATGAGGGAGGGATGGCAGCGGGTGTCTCTGATGTGCTGTATGATGGCGGGATGGCAGCGGGTGTCTCTGATGCGCTGTATGAGGGAGGGATGGCAGCGGGTGTCTCTGATGCGCTGTATGAGGGAGGGATGGCAGCGGGTGTCTCTGATGCTCTGTATGAGGGAGGGATGGCAGCGGGTGTCTCCGATGCTCTGTATGAGGGAGGGATGGCAGCGGGTGTCTCTGATGCGATGTATGAGGGAGGGATGGCAGTGGGTGTCTCCGATGCTCTGTATGAGGGAGGGATGGCAGCGGGTGTCTCCGATGCGCTGTATGAGGGAGGGATGGCAGCGGGTGTCTCTGATGCGCTGTATGAGGGAGGGATGGCAGCGGGTGTCTCTGATGCTCTGTATGAGGGAGGGATGGCAGCGGGTGTCTCTGATGCGCTGTATGAGGGAGGGATGGCAGCGGGTGTCTCCGATGCGCTGTATGAGGGAGGGATGGCAGCGGGTGTCTCCGATGCGCTGTATGAGGGCGGGATGGCAGCGGGTGTCTCCGATGCGCTGTATGAGGGAGGGATGGCAGCGGGTGTCTCCGATGCGCTGTATGAGGGCGGGATGGCAGCGGGTGTCTCCGATGCGCTGTATGAGGGAGGGATGGCAGCGGGTGTCTCTGATGCGCTGTATGAGGGAGGGATGGCAGCAGGTGTCTCCGATGCGCTGTATGAGGGAGGGATGGCAGCGGTTGTCTCTGATGCTCTGTATGAGGGAGGGATGGCAGCGGGTGTCTCTGATGCGCTGTATGAGGGAGGGATGGCAGCGGGTGTCTCTGATGTGCTGTATGATGGCGGGATGGCAGCGGGTGTCTCCGATGCGCTGTATGAGGGAGGGATGGCAGCGGGTGTCTCCGATGCGCTGTATGAGGGAGGGATGGCAGCGGGTGTCTCTGATGCTCTGTATGAGGGAGGGATGGCAGCGGGTGTCTCCGATGCTCTGTATGAGGGTGGGATGGCAGCGGGTGTCTCTGATGTGCTGTATGATGGCGGGATGGCAGCGGGTGTCTCCGATGCTCTGTATGAGGGAGGGATGGCAGCGGGTGTCTCCGATGCTCTGTATGAGGGAGGGATGGCAGCGGGTGTCTCTGATGTGCTGTATGATGGCGGGATGGCAGCGGGTGTCTCCGATGCTCTGTATGAGGGAGGGATGGCAGCGGGTGTCTCCGATGCTCTGTATGAGGGAGGGATGGCAGCGGGTGTCTCTGATGTGCTGTATGATGGCGGGATGGCAGCGGGTGTCTCTGATGCGCTGTATGAGGGAGGGATGGCAGCGGGTGTCTCTGATGCGCTGTATGAGGGAGGGATGGCAGCGGGTGTCTCTGATGCTCTGTATGAGGGAGGGATGGCAGCGGGTGTCTCCGATGCTCTGTATGAGGGAGGGATGGCAGCGGGTGTCTCTGATGCGATGTATGAGGGAGGGATGGCAGTGGGTGTCTCCGATGCTCTGTATGAGGGAGGGATGGCAGCGGGTGTCTCCGATGCGCTGTATGAGGGAGGGATGGCAGCGGGTGTCTCTGATGCGCTGTATGAGGGAGGGATGGCAGCGGGTGTCTCTGATGCTCTGTATGAGGGAGGGATGGCAGCGGGTGTCTCTGATGCGCTGTATGAGGGAGGGATGGCAGCGGGTGTCTCCGATGCGCTGTATGAGGGAGGGATGGCAGCGGGTGTCTCCGATGCGCTGTATGAGGGCGGGATGGCAGCGGGTGTCTCCGATGCGCTGTATGAGGGAGGGATGGCAGCGGGTGTCTCCGATGCGCTGTATGAGGGCGGGATGGCAGCGGGTGTCTCCGATGCGCTGTATGAGGGCGGGATGGCAGCGGGTGTCTCCGATGCGCTGTATGAGGGAGGGATGGCAGCGGGTGTCTCTGATGCGCTGTATGAGGGAGGGATGGCAGCAGGTGTCTCCGATGCGCTGTATGAGGGAGGGATGGCAGCGGTTGTCTCTGATGCTCTGTATGAGGGAGGGATGGCAGCGGGTGTCTCTGATGCGCTGTATGAAGGAGGGATGGCAGCGGGTGTCTCTGATGCGCTGTATGAGGGAGGGATGGCAGCGGGTGTCTCCGATGCGCTGTATGAGGGTGTGATGGCAGCGGGTGTCTCTGATGCGCTGTATGAGGGAGGGATGGCAGCGGGTGTCTCTGATGCGCTGTATGAGGGTGGGATGGCAGCGGGTGTCTCCGATGCGCTGTATGAGGGTGTGATGGCAGCGGGTGTCTCTGATGCGCTGTATGAGGGAGGGATGGCAGCGGGTGTCTCTGATGCGCTGTATGAGGGAGGGATGGCAGCGGGTGTCTCTGATGCTCTGTATGAGGGAGGGATGGCAGCGGGTGTCTCTGATGCGCTGTATGAGGGAGGGATGGCAGCGGGTGTCTCTGATGCGCTGTATGAAGGAGGGATGGCAGCGGGTGTCTCTGATGCGCTGTATGAGGGAGAGATGGCAGCGGGTGTCTCCGATGCGCTGTATGAGGGAGGGATGGCAGCGGGTGTCTCTGATGCGCTGTATGAGGGAGGGATGGCAGCGGGTGTCTCTGATGCGCTGTATGAGGGAGGGATGGCAGCGGGTGTCTCTGATGCTCTGTATGAGGGAGGGATGGCAGCGGGTGTCTCTGATGCGCTGTATGAGGGAGGGATGGCAGCGGGTGTCTCCGATGCGCTGTATGAGGGAGGGATGGCAGCGGGTGTCTCTGATGCTCTGTATGAGGGAGGGATGGCAGCGGGTGTCTCCGATGCGCTGTATGAGGGTGTGATGGCAGCGGGTGTCTCTGATGCGCTGTATGAGGGAGGGATGGCAGCGGGTGTCTCTGATGCTCTGTATGAGGGAGGGATGGTAGCGGGTGTCTCCGATGCGCTGTATGAGGGAGGGATGGCAGCGGGTGTCTCTGATGTGCTGTATGAGGGAGGGATGGCAGCGGGTGTCTCTGATGCTCTGTATGAGGGAGGGATGGCAGCGGGTGTCTCTGATGCTCTGTATGAGGGAGGGATGGCAGCGGGTGTCTCCGATGCGCTGTATGAGGGAGGGATGGCAGCGGGTGTCTCTGATGCTCTGTATGAGGGAGGGATGGCAGCGGGTGTCTCTGATGCTCTATATGAGGGCGGGATGGTAGCGGGTGTCTCCGATGCGCTGTATGAGGGAGGGATGGCAGCGGGTGTCTCCGATGCGCTGTATGAGGGAGGGATGGCAGAGGGTGTCTCCAATGCTCTGTATGAGGGAGGGATGGCAGCGGGTGTCTCCGATGCGCTGTATGAGGGAGGGATGGTAGCGGGTGTCTCCAATGCTCTGTATGAGGGAGGGATGGCAGCGGGTGTCTCCGATGCGCTGTATGAGGGAGGGATGGCAGCGGGTGTCTCCGATGCGCTGTATGAGGGAGGGATGGCAGCGGGTGTCTCCGATGCGCTGTATGATGGCGGGATGGCAGCGGGTGTCTCCGATGCGCTGTATGAGGGTGTGATGGCAGCGGGTGTCTCCCCATCCCTCCTCTGGCCCGCCTCCGGCCCCCCCCCCTCCTCACATCAGCTCACTGCCCGGCGTGCCCGCCCCCCTGCTGAGCCGACTGGCTGCTCTGTCCCGGAGAGAGCAGCCCAAAAGTCGGCAACTATGCTTTTATACAGTGTGTTGACCTATTGACCCTGATGACCTACTTATGAGCCGGAGGCAAGCAGCACAGTTGTGACTTCTTATAAGTAGCCGGGGGCTGCCAAGAGAAATTCTGGGCTCTGGTACAACTCCCCCCCAGAAGGGTGTGTGGCCACAGCATGTTAGTGGCATGGCAGCACTTCTTTGGACGAGATTTTTGATAGATATCTAATGGTTACAAGGGACGTTCCACCAATATGGTACAGAGCCCTGAGACACACATATACACCCCCCCCTGACACCCACCCCCAGTGGCCCGACACGCCACTCACATCCCACCCACTGATTTATAAAACAGATAATGGCTACTAGTGTGCTGTGGCCCAGGCATGGCTTTAACATTATCTGTCCAACCAAACAACTAGTCGGCTGACTGGAAGGAGAGTCTGGTAATGTGTGGTGCAATGGCAAACGACGAGTCGCTCCGAAATGCCGGAAAATGGACAGAAATGGTCATTAAGATAAACGGGTTCAATCTTCTGGCATTGAGGAACATACAGTATGTATGGCTGACTATGATTTGCTCCCACACGTTCCCACCAGCTAGCTGTTTGGTTGGACAGATAATTGTGATCTGGTTACACGTTCCCACCAGCTAGTTGTTTGGTTGGACAGATAATTGTGATCTGGGTACACGTTCCCACCAGCTAGTTGTTTGGTTGGACAGATAATTGTGATCTGGGTACACGTTCCCACCAGCTAGTTGTTTGGTTGGACAGATAATTGTGATCTGGGCACACGTTCCCACCAGCTAGCTGTTTGGTTGGACAGATAATTGTGATCTGGTTACACGTTCCCACCAGCTAGCTGTTTGGTTGGACAGATAATTGTGATCTGGTTACACGTTCCCACCAGCTAGTTGTTTGGTTGGACAGATAATTGTGATCTGGGCACACGTTCCCACCAGCTAGCTGTTTGGTTGGACAGATAATTGTGATCTGGTTACACGTTCCCACCAGCTAGCTGTTTGGTTGGACAGATAATTGTGATCTGGGTACACATTCCCACCAGCTAGCTGTTTGGTTGGACAGATAATTGTGATCTGGGCACACGTTCCCACCAGCTAGCTGTTTGGTTGGACAGATAATTGTGATCTGGGTACATGTTCCCACAGGATAGCCGTTTGGTTGGACAGATAATTGTGATCTGGGCACACGTTCCCACCAGCTAGCTGTTTGGTTGGACAGATAATTGTGATCTGGGTACACGTTCCCACCAGCTAGCTGTTTGGTTGGACAGATAATTGTGATCTGGGCACACGTTCCCACCAGCTAGCTGTTTGGTTGGACAGATAATTGTGGTCTGGTTACACGTTCGCACCAGCTAGCTGTCTGCTTGGACAGATAATTGTGATCTGGGCAGAGCCGGCCATAGGCATAGGCAAACTAGGCAATTGCCTAGGGCATTTGATATGCCTAGGGGCATCAGCAGCTTCTGCTGATTAAAATGATATGCGGCATGCCTATATTCTGTGTGTAGCATTTCATATGCAGATACAGCCACAGTCTCACACAGTATATAGGCATGCTGCATATCATTTTAATCAGCAGAAGCTGCTTGTGCATCCTAGCCACATAGCAAATTAGATGCATTTTCATTAAAAAAAAGGTGCCCGAAGTTAGCATTGAGGCAAGATTTATGAGGACACATCTGTATCCAAGCAGATGCAGAGGTCACAGTGTTAGTGGCAGTGTGAGTGCTGTGTGCATGTGAGTGGGTTGGTTGTGCAGTAGTGTTCGGAATATATGTTAGGAGCATTATGTGTGTCATGTAAAAATGCTTTAATAATGTGCAACATATGTGTAAGGGGCACTATGTGTGTCATTATGTGTATAAGGGCATTAATAATGTGCGGCATATGTGTAACAGGGTACTACTGTATGTGTGTCATTATGTGTATAGGGGCACTAATAATGTGCAGCAAATGTGTAGGGGGCACTATGTGTGTCATTATGTGTATAAGGGCATTAATAATGTGCTGCATATGTGTAAGGGACATTATGTGTAAAAGGGCATTATTAAAGGTTGTCATAATGTGTAAGGTGCATTATGTTTATAAGGACATTAATAATGTGTCGCATATGTGTAAGGGGCATTACTGTGTGGAATTATGTGTATAAATGCATTACTAATGTGTGGCATTATGTGTATAAGGTGCTCTACTATGTGGCGTTGCATATAGAAAAGGCACTACTGTGTCGTCCAATGTGAATAAAGAGCAATAAGGTGTGGTGTAATGTGAATAAGGAGCAATTCAGTGTGATGCAATGTGAATAAGGGGCTCTACTGTGAGCAGTAATGTTTAAGGTAAAGTGATACTACTGTGGGATGTAATATGAATTATCGACACTATCGCATGATCAAAAGTGAATAACGTTGCAGTACTGTGTGGCGTAATTGGAATTGGGGTTACTATTGTGTGGCCATGCCCCTTGCCAGCAAAAACACATATGTGTAACAGGGTACTACTGTATGTGTGTCATTATGTGTATAGGGGCACTAATAATGTGCAGCAAATGTGTAGAGGGTACTATGTGTGTCATTATGTGTATAAGGGCATTAATAATGTGCGGCATATGTGTAAGGGACATTACATGTAAAAGGGCATTAATAAAGGTTGTCATAATGTGTAAGGTGCATTATGTTTATAAGGACATTAATAATGTGTCTCATATGTGTAAGGGGCATTACTGTGTGGCATTATGTGTATAAGGTGCTCTATGTGGCGTTGTGTATAGAAAGGGCACTACTGTGTCATCTAATGTGAATAAAGAGCAATATGGTGTGGTGTAATGTGAATAAGGAGCAATTCAGTGTGATGTAATGTGAATAAGGGGCTCTACTGTGAGGAGTTACGTTTATAAGGTAAAGTGATACTACTGTGGGATGTAATATGAATTATCGACACTATCGCATGATCAAAAGTGAATAACGTTGCAGTACTGTGTGGCGTAATTGGAATTGGGGTTACTATTGTGTGGCCATGCCCCTTGCCAGCAAAAACACACCCCTTTTTGGGCTGTGCGCCAAATGTGTGAACTGTTCCTATTTAAAATATAGGGGGTACAAACACCAAAATAAGGACTGCTATGGGTGAGGCGTGATGGTGCTGGGAAAGAGGTGGAAGGTCAGAGGCGGAACCAGCGGTGGTGCTAGAGGGCACCAGACAAAATCTTGCCTAGGGCATCATATTGGTTAGGGCCGGCTCTGGATCTGGGTACACATTCCCACCAGCTAGCTGTTTGGTTGGACAGATAATTGTGATCTGGTTACACGTTTCCACCAGCTAGCTGTTTGGTTGGACAGATAATTGTGATCTGGGTACACGTTCCCACCAGCTAGCTGTCTGCTTGGACAGATAATTGTGATCTGGTTACACGTTCCCACCAGCTAGCTGTTTGGCTGGACAGATAATTGTGATCTGGGCACACGTTCCCACCAGCTAGCTGTCTGCTTGGACAGATAATTGTGATCTGGGCACACGTTCCCACCAGCTAGCTGTTTGGTTGGACAGATAATTGTGATCTGGGCACACGTTCCCACCAGCTAGCTGTCTGCTTCGACAGATAATTGTGATCTGGGCACACGTTCCCACCAGCTAGCTGTTTGGTTGGACAGATAATTGTGATCTGGTTACACGTTTCCACCAGCTAGCTGTTTGGTTGGACAGATAATTGTGGTCTGGGTACACATTCCCACCAGCTAGCTGTCTGCTTGGACAGATAATTGTGATCTGGGCACACGTTCCCACCAGCTAGCTGTTTGGTTGGACAGATAATTGTGATCTGGGCACACGTTCCCACCAGCTAGCTGTCTGCTTGGACAGATTATTGTGATCTGGGCTCACGTTCCCACCAGCTAGCTGTTTGGTTGGACAGATAATTGTGATCTGGGCACACGTTCCCACCAGCTAGCTGTTTGGTTGGACAGATAATTGTGGTCTGGGCACACGTTCCCACCAGCTAGCTGTTTGGTTGGACAGATAATTGTGATCTGGGCACACGTTCCCACCAGCTAGCTGTTTGGTTGGACAGATAATTGTGATCTAGTTACACGTTCCCACCAGCTAGCTGTTTGGTTGGACAGATAATTGTGATCTGGGTACACGTTCCCACAAGCTAGCTGTTTGGTTGGACAGATAATTGTGCTTGTGATCTGGACACACGTTCCCACCAGCTAGCTGTTTGGTTGGACAGATAATTGTGATCTGGTTACACGTTCCCACCAGCTAGCTGTTTGGTTGGACAGATAATTGTAATCTGGGTACACGTTCCCACCAGCTAGCTGTTTGGTTGGACAGATAATTGTGATCTGGGCACACGTTCCCACCAGCTAGCTGTTTGGTTTGACAGATAATTGTGATCTGGGCACACGTTCCCACCAGCTAGCTGTTTGGTTGGACAGATAATTGTGATCTGGGTACACGTTCTCACCAGCTAGCTGTTTGGTTGGACAGATAATTGTGATCTGGTTACACGTTTCCACCAGCTAGTTGTTTGGTTGGACAGATAATTGTGATCTGGGTACACGTTCCCACCAGCTAGCTGTTTGGTTGGACAGATAATTGTGATCTGGTTACACGTTTCCACCAGCTAGTTGTTTGGTTGGACAGATAATTGTGATCTGGTTACACGTTTCCACCAGCTAGCGGTTTGGTTGGACAGATAATTGTGATCTGGGCACACGTTCCCACCAGATAGCTGTTTGGTTGGACAGATAATTGTGGTCTGGGTACACATTTGGATAACCCGGTGATCTCGCGATGGTCCAGTACGATGTAACTCTATATCATGACCGCATACACGCTACACTGTCCGACGGCATGATACCTCGTCACATGATTAATGTAACCACACCGCATCTCACATTGCATCGCTCCATCGGCTGCGCAGCACATCAGCTGGGAAGATGGGGCCGCACTGAGGCCCTCATTCTGAGTTGTTCGCCCGCTAGCTGATTTTAGCAGCTTTGCACACGTTAAGCCGCCGCCTACTGGGAGTGAATCTTAGCTTTACAGAATTGCGAACTAAAGATTAGCAGAATTGCGAATAGACACTTCTTAGCAGTTTCTGAGTAGCTCCAGACTTACTCGTCATCTGCGATCAGTTCAGTCAGTTTCGTTCACAAACACTCCCAGCGTTCGCCCAGACACTCCTCCGTTTCTCCAGCCACTCCCACGTTTTCCCAGAAACTGTAGCGTTTTTCCGCACACACCCATAAAACGGCCAGTTTCCGCCCAGAAACACCCACTTCCTGTCAATCACACTACGATCACCAGAACGAAGAAAATTCTTTGTTAAGCCGTGAGTAAAATACCTAACTTTTTTGCAAATTTACTTGGCGCAGACGCACTGCGAACATTGCGCATGCGCAGTTTGCGACAAATCGCTCCGTTGCGAAAAAAACTAACGAGCGAACAACTCAGAATGAGGGCCTGAGTGTACACACGCGGATTGCACGACAAATCATGTAGTGTGTACACAGCTTTACGGAGAGTCACACATTTTATGACCTATCGGTGGTGCTAGTTATTTCACTTGTGATTCTGTGAGGAGACCTGGAAAACATGGACTGTTAGGGTATACCAAGGTCTGGATATGAGAAGCTCTGGTGTAACTTACCATTACCTCCTCCTCCTCCCACCTGGCTAGGGAGGCACTGACCAGCATGAGAGCCATATTACACACACATATAGGAACCCAATGATTCATGTGGGGTTACACTGAGCAGAGTATTACATTATGCAGAGCATTACACTGAGCAGAGTATTACACTATGCAGAGCATTACACTGAGCAGAGCATTACACTATGCAGAGCATTACACTGAGCAGAGCATTACACTACGCAGAGCATTACACTGAGCAGAGCATAACACTACACAGAGCATTACACTGAGCAGAGTATAACACTATGCAGAGCATTACACTGAGCAGAGCATTACACTATGCAGAGCATTACACTGAGGAGAGCATTACACTATGCAGAGCATTACACTGAGCAGAGCATTACACTACGCAGAGCATTGCACTGAGCAGAGCATAACACTACACAGAGGAGCATTACACTGAGCAGAGTATAACACTATGTAGAGCATTACACCGAGCAGAGCATTACACTATGCAGAGCATTAAACTGAGCAGAGCATAACGCTACACAGAGCATTACACTGAGCAGAGCAATAAACTATGCAGAGCATTACACTGAGCAGAGTATAACACTATGCAGAGCATTACACTGAGCAGAGCATTACACTATGCAGAGCATTACACTGAGCAGAGCATTACACTATGCAGAGCATTACACTAAGCAGAGCATAACACTACACAGAGCATTACACTGAGCAGAGCAATACACTATGCAGAGCATTACACTGAGCAGAGCATTACACTATGCAGAGCATTACACTGAGCAGAGCAATACACTATGCAGAGCATTACACTATGCAGAGCATTACACTGAGCAGAGCATTAAACTATGCAGAGCATTACATTGAGCAGAGCATTACACTGAGCAGAGCAATACACTATGCAGAGCATTACACTGAGCAGAGCAATACACTATGCAGAGCATTACACTGAGCAGAGCATTACACTATGCAGAGCATTACACTGAGCAGAGCATTAAACTATGCAGAGCATTACACTGAGCAGAGCAATACACTATGCAGAGCATTACACTGAGCAGAGCATTACACTGAGCAGAGCAATACACTATGCAGAGCATTACACTGAGCAGAGCATTGCACTATGCAGAGTGTGGCCGGAGAGACTAGCCAGCCACACGTGTAATGGCGTCTGCGGCACTGAAGGGGTTAACCCATTGTGCCCAGCGCCATGTTGCGGACTGTTTAAAAGTTTGTTGAATGATGTGTTTTAACATGTCATATGTAGTGCTCTGTGCACCATTGCAGGAAGACATGTTTAAATGTATTTATTTTATATTCAAGACAGGCTTGGTGTATATTTAAAGGGAAACACGTGTTTAAATGAAATGTATTTAAAGGAAAAATGCAGTTACTATAGATGTCTGAATAAGCATCTCTTATCCTCTGGAAATAGGAAGGGGCATGCTAAGGGCCCTGTCCTAGCAGCGAGGTGTGAAGGACAATACCTTTTGATGTGTAAGTTCCTTAGAGAGAGATACTAATCACTGGGTCTATGGGCTTGGAATCTGTTTCATGTAGGCGATTTGATATACGATCCCTGAATGGCAGATACAGGAAGGAAGACCGTTTGTTTGTATTGTAGCCATTCCTGTTGTAATCTCAAAGACTGGGATTGCCTGGAGATGTGAATGACCAGAAACATCTGTATTTTGAAGATATGTGATACATTTATCAATAGTGAATGTTAATCTGATACCAAACGTTGTCTGGGTGACAGGAAGGAGGATATTGTTTTATTGCACTTATCTCCTTGTAAAATGTAATTTATTGGTATTTTGTAAAATAACCTGATTGGTTGGAGAAGACAGGGAGGGCTTACCCCCCTGTGGTACTGTGTGGAAAACTGACATAAAAAGGAGACCTGCGTGCCTCCAGAGTTGTAGTGTATTGTAACATCTTATTCTGCTGAAGACATCTGATTGTATGCTGTTGCCCCTAGCAATAGGGAGGAGCCTTTTTAAAGGTTATCATTGAGCAATAAACATCATTGCCTCAAGAAGACTGCTTCATCTTGTGACCAACAGGGTTAGGCCAAACCTAGCCCCTTCCTCCGGCTGTCCAGGGAAGCACCTAGCGTCTCCAAGCTCCGCCTTCCGCCAGCTACCGGTAGAGGCCTAGCAAGTGGCTAGTGGGGATTCGTCAACACCACACAGGTGTGGTAAGGCAGTGCGTCGGCACATACAGAGCAGAACCTTGGTTCCAAACGCCACGGCAGGTTAGGAGTTTGGTGGTGGCAGCGAGAACCCGCCCACAATGCAGTGGGTGGAGTCAGTAACAGGCGGTTACTGACAGGAAGCGGGAATCCCCTATGTGGTCAGACCTCGTGTGGCTTGACCTTCCAGTCTGTGCGCAGTCAACGAGACGCGAAAGCGGCAAGTGCTTTCGTACGGTCCCGTCCTGTCACAGAAATTGGTGGCATAGTGGTGGGATATTCTCAGGCGGCTTTTCATCACCCGATTGGAGAAGCCGAGTTACTCAGGAGAGGAGTAACTGCAGCGCAAGAGAACGCACAAGATGGCGGAATTCAGCGGAATGTCCAAGGAGGATCTGGAGATCGTATGCCAGGGGAAGGGTGTGGATATCCCTTCCAACGCTTCCAGAAGCGTCATGAAGGCGGCGCTCAGGAGCGTGGAGGAGTCTCATCGGGCGGAGGTGGAAAGCACTGACGGCGTCAGCATCGCAGAGGACGGCCCAACAGTGGACCTTCGTAAGGAACCGGTGAGAACCACAAGCCCCGCCCTCTCTCACAGCAGCAATGTTTCCCAGCAATCCCTAGCAGGGCCAGGATCCCAACGTCCCAGGGGGGGCGGCCCGGATACCCTAGCAGATCGGCTAGCGGAATTGGGGGAAAGGGCAACGGAGCAAGAACGCATGCTTGTCATTCGGATGTGGCATGCGGAGCGGGCATCACAAGCCGTGGTACCCCGGGAGCCGTTGTCAGCTGTTGTACACAGATCAGGACGTATTCAGTTTGCCAAGTTTGCAGACAGTAATGGGGACATTGATGGACATTTGCAAGTTTTTGAAAGGACTTGTAAACTACACGATCTACCCGAGTCAGAGTGGGTGAGACACCTTGTGCCCACTCTGCATGGAGAGGCCTTGGAGGCCTATCGAGGAGTGGACACGGAGGTCTGTGGGAACTACGACGATGTCACGAAGGCCCTCCTCCAGCGATTCTTCATCACTCCAGAGTCTTACAGGAAGAAGTTCAGAGACTTGCCCAAGAATCCTAGCTGCACCCATGAGCATTTCGCCACCCAGCTGCGGCAGTACGTGGTGAAGTGGGTGAAGGATTCGGAAGCCACTACATGGGACGCACTGATCGACCTGATCTGCAGGGAGCAGTTCTACCGCAGGTGCGCCCAAGAAGTGAAGGAGTGGGTGCTAGATCGGGAGCCACCCAGCTTAAAGATGGCTGCCCAGTTAGCAGACAAGTATGTGGCAATTCGGCCACAGGGGCAGAAGCGCCCAGCCAGCAGCCAGCTCCAACAGACTGTACCACCAAGGGGACCCCCCTCTTCAGCTCATCACCCCCAAAGACAAGCATCTTCCAACCCGGGTGCTCTTGGCCAGCAACCGCACCGCAGCGTCCCTGCAAGTGATCAGAGGTCATCAGTGCCACGACTGGAGAAGAAGTGCTACGGCTGTGGGAAAATCGGACATCTGAGGATGAACTGTCCTGCATCCCAAACACCCCAGACTCGTGCCCCAAATCCGAGTGCTGGAGCCCGGATCGCTTGTTTGACGAGAGGAGATGAGCCTACAGAGACTGTTCCCCCTCCAGTCAGTCCGATGAAGCGTGGCGAGAGACAGGTGCACTCTGCGGAGAGAGTCACCTGCATGGCCAAACAGCCCCTACACAACATGTGGAGGCACCTGCAGCCAGTCCACGTGGGACCTCTGCAGGGAGAAGGCCTAAGAGACTCTGGGGCCTCAATCACTGTGGTGAGCCCCCACCTTATAGATCCTGCTGCAGTATTGCAGGGTCGCACTGCCACGGTCACCCTGGCAGAAGGAACAGAGAGAGCGGTTCCCATGGCAAGAGTCTACCTGGACTGGGGAGCTGGACCAGAGTTGCGAGAAGTTGCCGTCATGGATGGTCTCCCAACTGATGTGGTCCTAGGAAATGATCTGAGTGGTGGGATCGTCACTACGTTTGTTGGCGCCATTCCCCGGAGTCAAGTTCCACAACCACCATTGACATCAGCTACTCCAGCACAGCCCAGCCCAGAGGAAAAGACTACAGCTGCAAGACAACTGCCAGCAGAGCCAACCACAGCATCAACCAGCCCAGAGGAAAAGATTACAGCGGCTAGATCGGTACATCGACCCCGCATGCCTTTTGCCTCTGGTATGCCTACGTCCCCTAGCAACGCAGAGGATGTCGGGTCCAGCTCGTTTGATCCTGTGGGGGTGCCCAATGATGCTCCTGACCCAAGTGGTTTGCCAACTCCGGCGGTGAGTATGAGAAACCACACTGACTTTTCCATGACTGACCCCTACCAGACTGACCCTAGTAGTCCCCACCTAGATCCCCCTGTAGAGTGTCCCAATTTAGGAGAGATTGAGGGCCACAGGCAGAAGTTTAGGGAGGCTCAACTCTCTGACCCATCCCCGAAAGGCATGAGGTGCCACTCTGGCAGCGGCCTTGACGGGGTTGGGGCGGAGAGTTTGACCTGGCGGGAAGGGTTAAGGTACAGGGTAGCCAGGAAAGTGGGAGGGGATAGACCAGATAGGGAATGTGTCCAACTGGTCCCCTCAGGGAACGTTCCTGCGCAACCGGTGTCGGTTGCCAGCGAAACCCCTTTGGACAGTAACCCGGAGACAGACCGTACCCTGAAGTGCCTGACACAGTGCTTACCCTGGTCTGGAATGTCGGATGACGCCCAGACCAACTGTAAGGCTGGTGCCATGCGTTGGCAGCCGGGGCACTCCAGCGGTTGTGTTGTCTCTAGGCCTCTGCCCATAGGAGAACCCTTGCAGCAAGTTGCTGTGGACATAGCAGGTCCCCTGCCTGTGCGCAGTAGATCGGGGAAGACACGCAGCCTCCCTGTAGTGGATGCCACACAGGATCCAGAGGCTGGTGGTCTGGCCGCCATCACTGTGGCACAGGTAGCGGACGAGGAGGAAGGAGTAGGCCTAGGTGACAGGGTAGGTTTCCCGAGTCATAGGTCGACAGAGGAGGATGGGAGGGCAGGTCTGACAGTTAGGGCAGACAGTTGCCAGATAGGTATGACGGAGGTGCAGTGCCTGGGGCACCATGTGGGAGGAGACAGGGGTAGGCCCAACACAGAGGGGGTGGAGGCAACCAGAGGCTGTCCCCGGCCCACATCACCCAGACCGGTACTGACCTTAGAACCTGTAAGGCCCTACGGACATGTTGTCATTGACTTTAGTCCTGTAGTGAACCCCTTGACAGAGATGGCTAGGAAGGGCATTCCCAAGTCAGTGGACTTTGCACCCGCTTGCGAGTTGGCATTCCAGTCATTGAAGGAGGCTCGGGTACCCGCTCCAGTGCTGATGGCGCACATTCTTGACCAGGACTGTGTGTTACGAACTATTGCGCCACTGCACGGACTGGGAGCTGTACCGAGCCAGAAAGAGCCATATGGGCAGGAGCACCCTGTGGCCTGGTTGAGCAGTATACTGCTATTGTGGGAGGTGGGGTATGCCACGATTGGGACACCTTGGGTGGCACTTGTTTGTAACCGGCCCCCCACCGTGGTGACTTACCACCTACCCGTTAGGTGGCGGCAACCTACCTTGGGGAAATTGGACAGACTTTTGTGGTGGAGCCTTGCACTTGGACTTCAGGTGGACTATTTGAACATTGTGCACCCACGAAGAGAGGCCCACTGCACTATGGATGAACTGTCTAGGCCGGAGCCTACACACCCTAGGTAGCGTCCCCTTCAACACAAGGGACTGCGGGACCAGGACCCAAATCGTTGGGACATGGGTCCCTGGTTGACCCGCTTGAATGGGGGGGAAGGAATGTGGCCGGAGAGACTAGCCAGCCACACGTGTAATGGCGTCTGCGGCACTGAAGGGGTTAACCCTCGTGCCCATCGCCATGTTGCGGACTGTTTAAAAGTTTGTTGAATGATGTGTTTTAACATGTCATATGTAGTGCTCTGTGCACCATTGCAGGAAGACATGTTTAAATGTATTTATTTTATATTCAAGACAGGCTTAGTGTATATTTAAAGGGAAACACGTGTTTAAATGAAATGTATTTAAAGGAAAAATGCAGTTACTATAGATGTCTGAATAAGCATCTCTTATCCTCTGGAAATAGGAAGGGGCATGCTAAGGGCCCTGTCCTAGCAGCGAGGTGTGAAGGACAATACCTTTTGATGTGTAAGTTCCTTAGAGAGAGATACTAATCACTGGGTCTATGGGCTTGGAATCTGTTTCATGTAGGCGATTTGATATACGATCCCTGAATGGCAGATACAGGAAGGAAGACCGTTTGTTTGTATTGTAGCCATTCCTGTTGTAATCTCAAAGACTGGGATTGCCTGGAGATGTGAATGACCAGAAATATCTGTATTTTGAAGATATGTGATAAATTTATCAATAGTGAATGTTAATCTGATACCAAACGTTGTCTGGGTGACAGGAAGGAGGATATTGTTTTATTGCACTTATATCCTTGTAAAATGTAATTTATTGGTATTTTGTAAAATAACCTGATTGGTTGGAGAAGACAGGGAGGGCTTACCCCCCTGTGGTACTGTGTGGAAAACTGACATAAAAAGGAGACCTGCGTGCCTCCAGAGTTGTAGTTGTAACATCTTATTCTGCTGAAACATCTTGATTGTATGCTGTTGCCCCTAGCAATAGGGAGGAGCCTTTTTAAAGGTTATCATTGAGCAATAAACATCATTGCCTCAAGAAGACTGCTTCATCTTGTGACCAACAGGGTTAGGCCAAACCTAGCCCCTTCCTCCGGCTGTCCAGGGAAGCACCTAGCGTCTCCAAGCTCCGCCTTCCGCCAGCTACCGGTAGAGGCCTAGCAAGTGGCTAGTGGGGATTCGTCAACACCACACAGGTGTGGTAAGGCAGTGCGTCGGCACATACAGAGCAGAACCGTGGTTCCAAACGCCACGGCAGGTTAGGAGTTTGGTGGTGGCAGCGAGAACCCGCCCACAACGCAGTGGGTGGAGTCAGTAACAGGCGGTTACTGACAGGAAGCGGGAATCCCCTATGTGGTCAGGCCTCGTGTGGCTTGACCTTCCAGTCTGTGCGCAGTCAACGGGACACGAAAGCGGCAAGTGCTTTCGCACGGTCCCGTCCTGTCACACAGAGCATTACACTGAGCAGAGTATTACACTATGCAGAGCATTACACTGAGCAGAGCATTACACTATGCCGAGCATTACACTGAGCTGAGCATTACACTGAGCAGAGCATTACACTATGCAGAGCATTACACTGAGCAGAGCATTACACTGAGCAGAGTATTACACTATGCAGGGCATTACACTGAGCAGAGCATTACACTATGCAGAGCATTACACTGAGCAGAGCAATACACTATGCAGAGCATTACACTGAGCAGAGTATTACACTATACAGAGCATTACACTAAGCAGAGCAATACACTATGCAGAGCATTACACTGAGCAGAGCATTACACTGAGCAGAGCAATACACTATGCAGAGCATTACACTGAGCAGAGCATTACACTGAGCAGAGTATTACACTATGCAGAGCATTACACTGAGCAGAGCATTACACTATGCAGAGCATTACACTGAGCAGAGCATTACACTGAGCAGAGTATTACACTATACAGAGCATTACACTGAGCAGAGCATTACACTATGCAGAGCATTACACTGAGCAGAGCATTACACTGAGCAGAGTATTACACTATGCAGGGCATTACACTGAGCAGAGCATTACACTATGCAGAGCATTACACTGAGCAGAGCAATACACTATGCAGAGCATTACGCTGAGCAGAGTATTACACTATACAGAGCATTACACTAAGCAGAGCATTACACTGAGCAGAGCATTACACTATGCAGAGCATTACACTGAGCAGAGCATTACACTGAGCAGAGCAATACACTATGCAGAGCATTACACTGAGCAGAGCATTACACTATGCAGAGCATTACACTGAGCAGAGTATTACACTATGCAGAGCATTACACTGAGCAGAGCATTACACTTTGCAGAGCATTACACTGAGCAGAGCATTACACTGAGCAGAGTATTACACTATGCAGGGCATTACACTGAGCAGAGCATTACAGTATGCAGAGCATTACACTGAGCAGAGCAATACACTATGCAGAGCATTACACTGAGCAGAGCATTACACTATACAGAGCATTACACTAAGCAGAGCATTACACTGAGCAGAGCATTACACTATGCAGAGCATTACACTGAGCAGAGTATTACACTATGCAGGGCATTACACTGAGCAGAGCATTACACTATGCAGAGCATTACACTGAGCAGAGCAATACACTATGCAGAGCATTACACTTAGCAGAGTATTACACTATACAGAGCATTACACTGAGCAGAGTATTACACTATACAGAGCATTACACTAAGCAGAGCATTACACTGAGCAGAGCATTACACTATGCAGAGCATTACACTGAGCAGAGTATTACACTATACAGAGCATTACACTAAGCAGAGCATTACACTATGCAGAGCATTACACTGAGCAGTGTATTACACTATACAGAGCATTACACTAAGCAGAGCATTACACTGAGCAGAGTATTACACTGAGCAGAGTATTACACTATACAGAGCATTACACTAAGCAGAGCATTACACTGAGCAGAGTATTACACTGAGCAGAGCATTACACTGAGCAGAGTATTACACTGAGCAGAGTATTACACTATACAGAGCATTACACTGAGCAGAGTTTTACACTGAGCAGAGTATTACACTATACAGAGCATTACACTGAGCAGAGTATTACACTGAACAGAGCATTACACTATGCAGAGCATTACACTGAGCAGAGCAATACACTATGCAGAGCATTACACTGAGCAGAGCATTACACTGAGCAGAGCATTACACTATGCAGAGCATTACACTGAGCAGAGCATTACACTAAGCAGAGTATTACACTATGCAGAGCATTACACTGAGCAGAGTATTACACTATGCAGAGCATTACACTGAGCAGAGCATTACACTGAGCAGAGTATTACACTATACAGAGCATTACACTAAGCAGAGCATTACACTGAGCAGAGCATTACACTAAGCAGAGCATTACACTGAGCAGAGCATTACACTATGCAGAGCATTACACTAAGCAGAGCATTACACTGAGCAGAGCATTACACTGAGCAGAGCATTACACTATGCAGAGCATTACACTATACAGAGCATTACACTAAGCAGAGCATTACACTGAGCAGAGCATTAAACTGAGCAGAGTATTACACTGAGCAGAGCATTACACAGAGCAGAGCATTACACTATGCAGAGCATTACACTAAGCAGAGCATTACACTGAGCAGAGCATTACACTGAGCAGAGTATTACACTGAGCAGAGCATTACACTGAGCAGAGCATTACACTATGCAGAGCATTACACTATACAGAGCATTACACTAAGCAGAGCATTACACTGAGCAGAGCATTAAACTGAGCAGAGTATTACACTGAGCAGAGCATTACACTATGCAGAGCATTACACTATACAGAGCATTACACTGAGCAGAGCATTACACTGAGCAGAGCATTACACTGAGCAGAGTATTACACTGAGCAGAGCATTACACTGAGCAGAGCGCTGCACATTTGTTGTATTTTCCCTGTAGAAATGATTAGAAGGGCTGTAACACACACTCCGGTTTTTCCCGGATGGCAAAAAGCCGGACAAACTTTGTCCGGCTTTTTGCCATCCGGGAGAAACTGGCAGTGTCTATCACACAGGACGGCTTTGAGCCGTGTGTGATGCTGTGCGCATGCGCAGCATCAGACACGGCTGCAGAAGAAACCGTTGTGTGTGAAAGCTCCCCTTCACACACATGGTTTACTGGCTCCAAAGACGGCCCGGCGGCCTCCCGGCCGCCGGACCTTCCAGTGGTGAGACCCGGCTGCAACCCGGCAGCCGGGCCGGGGCCGTGCAGTGTGAAGGGACCCTAGCCCTCACACTGTTAACTACAATGCCGGCACAGGAAAAAGCCGTCCGGCTTTTTCCCGGCCGGCAAAAACCGGGTAGTGTGTTTCAGCACGAACACTACAAGGGCTGCTGTATATTATAATGGCCAGTGCCCTGATTGTGGGTCACACTGCGTAATGCCTGGAACTGTGGCAGCCGCAGCAGCTAGATTTTCTATGTTATGGCAATGGGTCTAATTCGCACCCAATCGCTGCTCTGCGTTTTCGCACAGTGGGTGATCAGGTCTGAACTGCGCATGCACCAGTGCCGCAGTGCGCCAACGGCTGTCTTAGCCCTGCGTTCGCCTCTGCCTGATTGACGGTCAATGGGCGTGAGGGGGCGGGCCGGCAGTGTTTGGCCGCCGTTTAGGGGGCACGGCCCGGGCAACGCAGAAATGCCTGGACCATGCGGGGGCGAGCCGCGGTGGCTGCGTGACATCACGTGCAGGGGGTCGGGCCTGACATGCGGGGCGGACTAGCCCTGTGCTGGGCGTCCCCCCGCATGTCTGTGTAACTGATCGTAGATGTGCTAAATATAGCAGGGCTACGATCAGGTCTGAATTAGGCCCCTTGTGCGAATCTGTATGCAGGGCAGTTGACAGCCGTGCGGGGCCCAAGTACTATTCATGGGGTGTGGCCTAATCACAGGAGGTGTGGTCATGTACCCTTAGAAAAAAATACTGAAAAAAATAGTATTTTAAGCGCCTCCATGGCCACACTGCAGCACACCTCCCAACTTTGAAGGAGGAGGAAGAGGGACCCTTGCCCGAGCACGACCCAAAATGGGGCGTGGCTTTCAGTGGAAGGGGCGTGGCATCTGCGGGGTGGGCGTGGGCGAGCGCTACGGACCCGTTTTCGGCATTTTGGGGGTGTGCCCAGCGCTCCCCGAGCAGCTTGGCAGCCCCTGGCTCCCCTCCCAGCATTGAATAGATGCCGTGCGCGTGCGCACGGCATCTATTCAGTGATCATCGGCTGCTTTGCAGAGCAGAGCAGCGGGTGATTAAAGCCTCCCCCAAATGTCCTCCCGCCCGCGGGACACTGCAACCCGTGGGAGGGACAGCGGGATAGGGTCCATATAGCGGGACTGTTGGGAGGTATTCTGCAGCTCAGTACACAGCAGCGTATGCTGGGCTGAGGAGAAGAGCTGCAGCTGCTGCTGCCAGGTAAGGCAGAACCGGCCCTAACCAATATGATGCCCTAGGCAAGATTTTGGCTAGTGCCCCCTAGCACCACCGCTGGTTCCGCCTCTGACCTTCCACTTCTTTCCCAGAACCATCATCCCTCAGCCATAGCAGTCCTTATTTTGGTGTTTGTACCTCCTATATTTTAAATAGGAACAGTTTGCACATTTGGCGCACAGCCCAAAAAGGGGTGTGTTTTTGCTGGCAAGGGGCATGGCCACACAATAGTACCCCCAATTCCAATTACGGCACACAGTACTGCACTTTATTCACATTTTATCTTGCGATAGTGTCCATAATTCATATTACATCCCACAGTAGTATCACTTTACCTTATAAACGTTACTCCTCACAGTAGAGCCCCTTATTCACATTACATCACACTGAATTGCTCCTTATTCACATTACATCACACTGAATTGATCCTTATTCACATTACACCACACCTTATTGCTCATTATTCACATTAGACGACACAGTAGTGCCCTTTCTATACGCAACGCCACATAGTAGAGCACCTTATACACATAATGCCACACATTAGTAATGCATTTAGGCCCCTTGTGCGAATCTGTATGCAGGGCAGTTGACAGCCGTGCGGGGCCCAAGTACTATTCATGGGGTGTGGCCTAATCACAGGAGGTGTAGTCATGCACCCTTAGAAAAAAATACTGAAAAAAATAGTATTTTAAGCGCCTCCATGGCCACACTGCAGCACACCTCCCAACTTTGAAGGAGGAGGAAGAGTGACCCTTGCCCGAGCGCGACCCAAAATGGGGCGTGGCTTTCAGTGGAAGGGGCGTGGCATCTGCGGGGTGGGCGTGGGCGAGCGCTACGGACCCGTTTTCGGCATTTTGGGGGTGTGCCACACAGTAATTCCACACAGTAATGCCCCTTACACATATGAGACACATTAATGTCCTTATAAACATAATGCACCTTACACATTATGACAACCTTTATTAATGCCCTTTTACACATAATGTCCCTTACACATATGCCGCACATTATTAATGCCCTTATACACATAATGACACACATAGTGCCCCCTACACATTTGCTGCACATTATTAGTGCCCCTATACACATAATGACACATATAGTGCCCCTTACACATATGTTGCACGTTATTAATGCATGTTTACATGACACACATAATGCTCCTTACACATATTCCGAACACTACTGAACAACCAACCCACTCACATGCACACAGCACTCACACTGCCACTAACACTGTGACCTCTGCCTCTGCTTGGATACAGATGTGTCCTCATAAATCTTGCCTCAATGCATCTTATTTGCATTGCTATGTGGCTAGGATGCACAAGCAGCTTCTTCTGATTAAAATGATATGCAGCATGCCTATATACTGTGTGAGACTGTAGCTGTATCTGCATATGAAATGCTACACACAGAATATAGGCATGCTGCATATCATTTTAATCAGCAGAAGCTGCTGATGCCCCTAGGTATATCAAATGCCCTAGGTAATTGCCTAGTTTGCCTATGCCTAAGGCCGGCTCTGAGGTAAGGGGGAGGGGGCCTGGGCCCCTACTGGACCCTCACTGGGCCCCTCCATCAGACCTGGGCCCGGGTAATTTGTACCCCCCCCTCTCTCGGCACCACTGTCTGTGTGGCTCCAGGAGGTCATCATTACAGACCTCCCAACTGTCGCGATTTTTTCAGGACAGTCCAGTTTTTCTGGGACTCTCCTGGTGTCCCACCTGCAGGCTGCAGTGTCCTGCTGTGGGGGGTGGGGGAGGAAAGGGGGGGGGCAGTTGGGAAACCCCCCCTCTCAGTGGGTGAATAGTTAGAGAGGGGCTGGGTTTATGAGAGCGCTGCCCACGCTCCAACAGTGATGATAACAGGAGGCATGGATACGATCGCAGCATTCCCGCAAAGTCACACCCCCTTTTCCTGAGGCCACCCCCCCTTTTGGGCGGATGCAACTTAGGCGCTGCGAAGGACTCCCAACTGCTACATGTTGGGAGAGATGTCATTAGTATTGTCATGTGCCCCATGCTGGGTACCGGAGATCGGTCAGGCACACAGCTCAGAATCACACGGAAACATAGCTACACGCCAGGACACGCACATGAGACGGATCTCTCTCACGTGACTGCGTCATTGCTGCCAGAGAGAGAACCGTCTGATCACATGGAGATACTGACCAGAGCCCGGTAACTGTACGGTCCTCATTCCGAGTTGATCATTCGCTAGCTACTTTTAGCAGCCGTGCAAACGCATAGTCGCCGCCCACAGGGGAGTGTATTTTCACTTTGCAGGAGTGTGAACGCCTGTGTAGCAGAGCGCCTGCAAACACATTTTGTACAGAACAAGATCAGCCCTGTACTTACTTATCCTGTGCGATTAATCCAGCGACGAAGGTCCCGGAATTGACGTCAGACACCCACCCTGCAAACGCCTGGCCACGCCTGCGTTTTCCCAGACACTCCCAGAAAATGGTCAGTTGACACCCATAACCGCCCTCCTCCTGTCAATCTCCTTGCGATCGGCTGTGCGAATGGAATCGTCGCTAGATCCATCGCTCAGCAACGATCCGCTTTGTACCCGTACGACGCGCATGCGCATTGCGGTGCATACGCATGCGCAGTTTTGGCTTTTTTTTACCTGAGATGCGCTGCGAAAATTGGCAGCGAGCGATCAACTCGGAATGACCCCCAATATACAGAATGGCAGAATGTAGAATGTGCTCGTTTTAGGTTGATTGATGCTTTGTATGTGAATGTTGTGTGCTATACTATATATATTCTCTTATGGTTTCACTATGGGGGTCATTCCGAGCTGATCGCTAGCTGCATTCGTTCACTGCGCAGCGATGATGCAAAAAAAAGGCACTTCTGCACATGTGTATGCGGCGCAATGCGCACACGCGTCGTACTATTGCAAAGAACGATGTCGTTTTGCACAGGGTCTAGCGAAGCTTTTCAGTCGCACTGCTGGCCGCAGAGTGATTGACATGAAGTGGGCGTTTCTGGGTGTCAACTGACCGTTTTCAGGGAGTGTTCGGAAAAACGCAGACGTGCCAGGAAAAACGCAGGCGTGGCTGGGCGAACTCAGGGCGAGTTTGTGACGTCAAATCAGGAACTGAACAGTCTGAAGTGATCGCAAGCGCTGAGTAGGTATGGAGCTACTCAGAAACTGCACAAAAAATCTTTGCCGCCGCTCTGCGATCCCTTCGTTCGCACTTCTGCTAAGCTAAAATACACTCCCAGAGGGCGGCGGCATAGCGTTTGCACGGCTGCTAAAAACTGCTAGTGAGCGAACAACTCAGAATGACCCCCAATAGCCGCATATATGATCTCTTAGGTGCATTGGACCCTTTGGGGTACTCTGGGGGTATCTCAGATGAGGTTGGAGGTGCTGTCACTTCTGTATGGTGATGCAGCAGGAGGCACTGATTACACGCAGACGTCTCCTGCTGCAGTAGTGATCCGAGAAAAGACGCAGGCATCGGATGTCTCCACCACCATCGCACTGCTGCTGTCCTGCTTCCTACATCGCAGGGCCCAATCACACACGTGTAGAAGAGGTCCTGCACATGCCCAAATACTGATAATCGTTACTTTCTGCATGAGAAGCAGATGACCCTGAATGAGGTCATCTATAAATAAAGATTAATAATAATAATGATAAAAAGCCTGTGTGCCTTGTATATACTGTACATATATATCTGTTTTTATATCAAATAAATACACTTGGCCTTTTTCTTGTTTACCTAAGTGATTGTGAACTCAGAGCAGTGAGGGCAAAAGGCGACCCTAGGACCTCACTACCACCCTCCACTTGCAACTCCCGCTCCCTCCTCCTTTGTTGTCATATTTTTATTCATATAACTTGCAAAACTGTTTTTAAGTCCTGAAATGCTATTACAGTAATGTGTCTCTTTCCTTGATTAAATATAATAACTCAATACTAAGATTAAGAAAAGTGTGCAACCCTTCAAAGGTTAGAGGGCAACGCAATGTGGCCTCAGGAGTGTATGAGGTCACTGTCCTAGAGAAACCAGATGCCCTCTGGTAGTACATAAGGTCTTCTGGGAGACCAGCCAGGGCTGACTGCACATAAACCACAAATATATACCTGCTATCCTCACACCTCCATTCAGCTCATAATTCATCCTACCTCCACCGAGCCCTTAACTCCTCCTGCCTCTACCAAACCCATAACTCCTCCTGCCTCCACTTATTCTGCAACCTTCTCCTGTGTCTACCCAGCCCTTAACTCCTCCTGCCTCCACTTACTTTACTAACTTCTCCTGTGTCCACTAAGCCCATAATTCCTCCTGCTTCCACTTACTCTACCACCTTCTCCTGCGTCCACCCAGCTCATAACTTCTCCTGCCTCCACTTACTCTACCACATTCTCCTGTGTCTACCCAGCCCTTAACTCCTCCTGCCTCCACTTACTTTACTAACTTCTCCTGTGTCCACTAAGCCCATAATTCCTCCTGCTTCCACTTACTCTACCACCTTCTCCTGCGTCCACCCAGCTCATAACGTCTCCTGCCTCCACTTACTCTACCACATTCTCCTGTGTCTACCCAGCCCTTAACTCCTTCTGCCTCCACTTACTTTACTACCTTCAACTGTGTCCATCCAGCCCATAACTCCTCCTGCCTCTACTTACTCTACCACCTTCTCTTGTGTCCACCCAGCCCATAACTCCTTCTGCCTCCACTTACTTTACTACCTTCTCCTGTGTCCACTCAGCCTATGTTATGAGCCACGGCTGTGGCTCATTCCTGTTTTGCAGTTTTGTTCTGTATTTCATGTTATACTTCTGTTTATGTTCCCCGTGGGTGTCATGGGGTGCTCGGAGCTCACCCTTAAGGAGGGGATACTGTTATGAACCACAGGTAGTGGTTCATTCCTATTTTATGTTTATAAAGTTGTCTTGCATGCCAGGATTTCCTGTTGCTCTGTTTTAGAATACTCTTGTCTGCTGCCGCTGGTGAGTCTGTGCAATTGCAGCTTGTTCCCTTGTGTTCAGCCTCACCTGGCTGCTAATTGCATCTGGTCAGTTTGGAATCTTGCAACAAGGCAGCTGCATGGGATTATTAATTAGGCCTCTCTGTTATATGCTGGCTGTTTGCAATTCACAGATGCTGGTGATATTCCTTGGTTTGCAGTCTGCTTGAGTTCTGAGCTTGGTTCCTGCTAGTTCCTGAGCTTCCTGTGTCGATTCCTGTGTCAGTCCCTGTGTCGATTCCTATGTCTGATCCCGTGTACTGCCGTGAGGCGTTCCTGTCCTGAGGTCCAGTACCGTTGCCTGTGCAAGTTTCTGGCTTCTTGGTGTCCACCGGTCTGCCGTTTGGGATTCTGCCTGTCCTCCAGTTCTGAGAGTCTGTGTCAGCAGCATTGGGAGTTCCTGTCCGTTTGCCAGTATTCGTACCGGTTCCGTGAGTAGCGGCACTACCGCGTCCGTCGGCCTCGGCTGCTGTATTCCCTTATTATTTCTGTCACTGGTGTTTTGCAGAGGGTTCTGCTTATGCTGTCACCGCCGGTACACAAAAGTATTGTCGGCGTGTGGTCAGCATTTCCTTTGTTGTTCTTTTCCTTTGGCGGCAAGCCGCACATACTTTGGTTTTAGGTTTGTTAGTAGCCCCTGGCCTTGTTGTTTAGTCAGAGGGTCCCTTGTTATCACCCTGTCTCGGTTCACTCTTTGTCTCTCATTAAGACCTGAGGGGGCATCGAAGTTGGGCAGACGTAATCCGCCCATCAAACGCGGCTGCCATGGGCTCAAGCAACCATAGTCTCGCAAGAGTGTACTGACAGCACGGGTGAGACAACGGAGATAGGGCGCCAGGGGCTATTCCCTTTCCATTCCCCTTTCCCAGCATTCCGTCCTGGTGCTCTGGACTCGCTTCATAACATCTCCCTTGATCTGAGCACCAGGAACCTAACATTATCACCAGCCATACCACAAAAAAGAAATAAAACTTTTTTCTTTTTTGGCCCAGTCCAGTGTCTAGTTTAGAATCCAGTCCGGTGTTTAGAATCCAGTCCGGTGTTTAGAATCCAGTCCGGTGTTTAGAATCCAGTCCGGTGTTTAGAATCCAGTCCGGTGTTAAAAAAAAAAAAAAAAAAAAAGTCTTGTTTTGTTTAGCAAAATTTAGTCTTGCCTTGTCTTGCCTTGTCTTGTCTTGTCTTGTCTAGTTTTAAATCCTCCTATGTCTACTATGCAAGCCCTGCAGGCATCTCTCGCAGCCCTGAACTCTGTATTCAGTGCTTTGAGACCAGAGCGACTAGAAGTTTTGCAGCAATCCCTAAAGCAACTGCAAAACCTACTGACTAAAATCTTGCTCATCTTGCCAGAAGTCGTTGAGAGTACATCTATCTCTAAAGAGACTCTTGTTCACAGTATGGTGACAAGAGAATCCTCTGGTTTAATTGAAGAGAAAAGATTTAAAAGTTTTCTGCGGCCCAGGCTCTCAGAAGAGGAGCGTCTGCGTCGCAGAAACTTAAACTTGTGCCTATATTGTGGGGGTTTAGGCCACTATCTGCAGACCTGTGAGTTGCGCAAGCCAAAGTGTGGTGACGAGTCTTGCCCTCTGGCCAAGTTGAGTCAGGATACAAGACCTACTCCTGTCTCTACTGTGGCAGAGGTACTTGTCACACAACCCACACTAAAAAGCTCTCTGTCCTGTAATTGGGGTCCTTGGGCAAGGGAGCCCCATTATAGATTCAGGAATCAAAAAAGAATGTTTTTCTCCTCTCTTGAGGTTCCTGTGGAAGCGGAGTTGCAAGCCCCTGGAGTGGTGCCCGTAGCCCAGGGTCCTGGAGTGGTGCCCGTAGCCCAGGGTCCTGGAGTGGTGCCCGTAGCCCAGGGTCCTGGAGTGGTGCCCGTAGCCCAGGGTCCTGGAGTGGTGCCCGTAGCCCAGGGTCCTGGAGTGGTGCCCGTAGCCCAGGGTCCTGGAGTGGTGCCCGTAGCCCAGGGTCCTGGAGTGGTACCCGATGCCCAGAGTGCTGGAGCGGTACCCGATGCCCAGAGTGCTGGAGCGGTACCCGATGCCCAGAGTGCTGGAGCGGTACCCGATGCCCAGAGTGCTGGAGCGGTACCCGATGCCCAGAGTGCTGGAGCGGTACCCGATGCCCTAGCTTATAGAGGGACATCAAATATTATAGTTCAGGTGTCCATACCGGAAGGGGTCTCAGAAGCTGTCACCCCAGGTAGGGACTTGAAAAGCGCAACCCAAGAAAGGGTCTCTAAAACCATAGTTCTTGAAGGGAACTCGAGAAGCAAAACCCCAGAAGGGATCTTTGAAGTAATATCCCCAAGTGGGGTCTCGAGAGACGCAGCCCCAAAGAAGGGTCTAGAAGTCGCTTCCCCAGGAAAGAACTTAAGAAGCATAGCATTAGTGGAGGATCTGAACGTTATTGCTTCAGCAAAAGTCCCGGAAGTCATAGTCCCGGGAGAACTTTCGATAATTATCGACTCGGAGAGGGAGGCCGATGGCCCGATCCCAGTCAGGGAGGCCAACGGCCCGGTCCCAGTAAAAGAATCCGAGGTGCTGGCCCCAGCGGGGTTCCCGGAGGCCACTGCCCCAGCGGGGTTCCCGGAGGCCACTGCCCCGGCGGGGTTCCCGGAGGCCACTGCCCCGGCGGGGTTCCCGGAGGCCACTGCCCCGGCGGGGTTCCCGGAGGCCACTGCCCCGGCGGGGTTCCCGGAAGTCACTGCCCCGGGTGGGGTTCAGGAAGTCACTGCCCCGGGTGGGGTTCAGGAAGTCACTGCCCCGGGTGGGGTTCAGAAAGTCACTGCCCCGGGTGGGGTTCAGAAAGTCACTGCCCCGGGTGGGGTTCAGAAAGTCACTGCCCCGGGTGGGGTTCAGAAAGTCACTGCCCCGGGTGGGGTTCAGAAAGTCACTGCCCCGGGTGGGGTTCAGAGAGTCTCAGCCTCGAGTAAGGTCAATAGTGACCAGGTCCTAGCAAAGCACTCCAGTCAGTCAGATGAGAAGGAAACAGATCCTGACTCTAATATCTCAACATCCATAATCTTTGATGGGGATTTAGCCCAATTTTTGACACTTTACAAACACTATTACATTATTATGTTGTCTAGACCATTTCTGGGCATCACTTCAGAGAACATTGTGCTTTATATGATTTATTCTTTTAGAGGAGAGCCTTTTGAGTGGGCGACCAGCCTAATGAAAGCTGAAGATCCCATTCTTCAGGATCCCCTAGCATTCAGTGATGCAATTATTAAAAGATATGGTTCCAAAGAAATTGGTTCAGGTTCCTCTAGGTCACCCGTCTTATATACTGAGAGTCCACCAAATACTGTAAACTCAGCACAAGAGTCTCAGCCCGTTGTTTTGACTGCAGGATGTGCTTTTCTGACTTCTTCTTCTAATAATAGTACTTTACCAGAAAGTTCAGCTCCCAAGGGTAAGAGACCTGTCTCTGATTTGAACGCAGCCTTGCTGGGTGGTACCATCAGTTCAGACAATGTGTGGGGAATTACCTTGGTCAGACCTAAAGAGCTTTGTAAAAAGAAGAAGAAGAAAAAGAAATAATTTTTGACTCTTGCCTTGATAAAAAAAAAGTTTTTTTGTTTTTTCCCCTTGTCTTGTGTCCAGTGGCCACCATCAAGGGGAGGGCACTGTTACAAGTTGTTGCTACAGCTTGTTTTTGTTTTCTTGTCTGTTAGACCAGTGTGTCAGGGTTTTTTTTTTGTATCCCTTGTTCTGGATAGTCTGAATTTTGGGGTCTTTTGACCCCTCCTCAAGGGGGGGGGGGGTAATGTTATGAGCCACGGCTGTGGCTCATTCCTGTTTTGCAGTTTTGTTCTGTATTTCATGTTATACTTCTGTTTATGTTCCCCGTGGGTGTCATGGGGTGCTCGGAGCTCACCCTTAAGGAGGGGATACTGTTATGAACCACAGGTAGTGGTTCATTCCTATTTTATGTTTATAAAGTTGTCTTGCATGCCAGGATTTCCTGTTGCTCTGTTTTAGAATACTCTTGTCTGCTGCCGCTGGTGAGTCTGTGCAATTGCAGCTTGTTCCCTTGTGTTCAGCCTCACCTGGCTGCTAATTGCATCTGGTCAGTTTGGAATCTTGCAACAAGGCAGCTGCATGGGATTATTAATTAGGCCTCTCTGTTATATGCTGGCTGTTTGCAATTCACAGATGCTGGTGATATTCCTTGGTTTGCAGTCTGCTTGAGTTCTGAGCTTGGTTCCTGCTAGTTCCTGAGCTTCCTGTGTCGATTCCTGTCAGTCCCTGTGTCGATTCCTATGTCTGATCCCGTGTACTGCCGTGAGGCGTTCCTGTCCTGAGGTCCAGTACCGTTGCCTGTGCAAGTTTCTGGCTTCTTGGTGTCCACCGGTCTGCCGTTTGGGATTCTGCCTGTCCTCCAGTTCTGAGAGTCTGTGTCAGCAGCATTGGGAGTTCCTGTCCGTTTGCCAGTATTCGTACCGGTTCCGTGAGTAGCGGCACTACCGCGTCCGTCGGCCTCGGCTGCTGTATTCCCTTATTATTTCTGTCACTGGTGTTTTGCAGAGGGTTCTGCTTATGCTGTCACCGCCGGTACACAAAAGTATTGTCGGCGTGTGGTCAGCATTTCCTTTGTTGTTCTTTTCCTTTGGCGGCAAGCCGCACATACTTTGGTTTTAGGTTTGTTAGTAGCCCCTGGCCTTGTTGTTTAGTCAGAGGGTCCCTTGTTATCACCCTGTCTCGGTTCACTCTTTGTCTCTCATTAAGACCTGAGGGGGCATCGAAGTTGGGCAGACGTAATCCGCCCTTCAAACGCGGCTGCCATGGGCTCAAGCAACCATAGTCTCGCAAGAGTGTACTGACAGCACGGGTGAGACAACGGAGATAGGGCGCCAGGGGCTATTCCCTTTCCATTCCCCTTTCCCAGCATTCCGTCCTGGTGCTCTGGACTCGCTTCATAACATCTCCCTTGTTCTGAGCACCAGGAACCTAACAGCCCATAAATCCTCCTGCCTCAACTTACTCTACCACATTCTCCTGTGTCTACCCAGCCCATAACTCCTCCAGCCTCCACTTACTCTACCACCTTCTCCTGTGTCCTCCCAGCCCATAACTTGTCCTGACTCCACTTACTCTACCACCTTCTCCTGTGCCCACTCAGCCCATAACTCCTCTTGCCTCCATTTACTCTACCACATTCTCCTGTGTCCTCCCAGCCCATAACTCCTCCTGCCTCCGCTTACTCTACCACATTCTCCTGTGTCCACCCAGCCCATAACTCCTCCTGCCTCCGCTTACTCTACCACATTCTCCTGTGTCCACCCAGCCCATAACTCATCCTGCTTCCACTTACTCTACCAGCATCTCCTGTGTCCCCCCAGCCCATAACTTCTCCTGCCTCCACTTACTCTACCACCTTCTCCTGTGCCCACTCAGCCCATAACTCCTCTTGCCTCCATTTACTCTACCACATTCTCCTTTGTGCACCCAGCCATAACTCCTCCTGCTTCCACATACTCTACCACCATCTCCTATGTCCTCCTATCCCTTAACTCCTCCTACCTCCACTTACTCTACAACCTTCTCCCGTGTCCACCCAGCCCATAACTCCTCCTGCCTCCACTTACTTTGCCTCCACTTACTCTACCACCTTCTCCCGTGTCCACCCAGCCCATAACTCCTCTTGCCTCCACTTACTCTACCACCTTCTCCTGTGTCCTCCCAGTCCATAACTCATCCTGCTTACACTTACTCTACCACCATCTCCTGTGTATTCCCAGCCCATAACGCCTCCTGCCTCCACTTACTGTACCACCTTCTCCCGTGTCCACCCAGCTTATAACTCCTCCTGCTTCCACTTACTCTACCACCATCTCCTGTGTCCTCCCAGCCCAAAACTCCTCCTGCCTCCACTTACTCTACCACCTTCTTCTGTGTCCACCCAGCCAATAACTCCTCCTGTTTCTATTTACTTTACTACTTTCTCCTGTGTCCACCCAGCCCATAACTCCTCCTGCCTCCACTTACTCTACCACCTTCTCCTGTGTCCTCCCAGTCCATAACTCCTCCTGCCTCCACTTACTCTACAACCTTCTCCTGTGTCCTCCCAGTCCATAACTCCCCCTGCCTCCACTTACTCTACCACCTTCTCCTGTGTCCACCCAGCCTATAACTCCTCCTGCCTCCACTTACTCTACCACCTTCTCCTGTGTCCTCCCAGTCCATAACTCCTCCTGCCTCCACTTACTCTACAACCTTCTCCTGTGTCCTCCCAGTCCATAACTCCCCCTGCCTCCACTTACTCTACCACCATCTCCTGTGTCCTCCCAGTCCATAATGCCTCCTGCCTCCACTTACTCTACAACCTTCTCCTGTGTCCTCCCAGTCCATAACTCCTCCTGCCTCCACTTACTCTACCACCTTCTCCAGTGTCCTCCCAGTCCATAACTCCTCCTACCTCCACTTACTCTACCACCATCTACTGTGTCCTCCCAGCCCATAACTCCTCCTGCCTCCACTTACTCTACAACCTTCTCCTGTGTCCTCCCAGTCCATAACTCCTCCTGCCTCCACTTACTCTACCACCTTCTCCAGTGTCCTCCCAGTCCATAACTCCTCCTGCCTCCACTTACTCTACCACCAACTCCTGTGTCCTCCCAGCCCATAACTCCTCCTGCCTCCACTTGCTCTACAACCTTCTCCTGTGTCCTCCCAGTCCATAACTCCTCCTACCTCCACTTGCTCTACCACCATCTCCTGTGTCCTCCCAGTCCATAACTCCTCCTGCCTCCACTTACTCTACCACCTTCTCCTGTGTCCTCCCAGTCCATAACTCTCCCTGCCTCCACTTACTCTACCACCTTTTCCCGTGTCCACCCAGCCCATAACTCCTCCTGCTTCCACTTACTCTTCCACCATCTCCTGTGTCCACCCAGCCTATAACTCCTCCTGCCTCCACTTAATCTACCACCATCTCCTGTGTCCTCCCAGCCCAAAACTCCTCCTGCCTCCACTTACTCTACCACCTTCTTCTGTGTCCACCCAGCCCATACCTCCTCCTGTCTCTATTTACTTTACTACCTTCTCCTGTATCCACCCAGCCCATAACTCCTCCTGCTTCCTCTTACTCTTCCACCATCTCCTGTGTCCACCCAGCCTATAACTCCTCCTGCCTCCACTTACTCTACCACCATCTCCTGTGTCCTCCCAGTCCATAACGCCTCCTGCCTCCACTTACTCTACCACCTTCTCCTGTGTCCTCCCAGTCCATAACTCCCCTGCCTCCACTTACTCTACTACCTTCTCCTGTGTCCTCCCAGTCCATAACGCCTCCTGCCTCAACTTACTCTACAACCTTCTCCAGTGTCCTCCCAGTCCATAACTCCTCCTGCCTCCACTTACTCTACCACCATCTCCTGTGTCCTCCCAGCCCATAACTCCTCCTGCCTCCACTTGCTCTACCACCTTCTCCTGTGTCCTCCCAGTCCATAACTCCTCCTGCCTCCACTTACTCTACCACCTTCTCCTGTGTCCTCCCAGTCCATAACTCTCCCTGCCTCCACTTACTCTACTATCTCTGAATGTTAAGGTGTAATTTCCTGTAAATCCTATAGGTATGACTGTACATCTCCATCTTCGACGCCCTACAGATAAGATTCCAGGTCTATTACCCATCTGAGGGGCATCAATAAATGACTTCATCCACTTACACCTTCATATGCTGTTGTCCCAGTTCTTACCTGTCCTCTGCCCTAACACCCAGTACACACTCACTGCCCTCACATCTCCCATAATGTCACTGTCCCTGGACTTACCTTTACTGGACATCACTATGAACACTACACCCCCTTACTGCACAGAAATACACATGCCAGCTATATATAGATTTTATTTGTTTGATAGATTTACATATGGTGGAAGCAGAGCGTAATCACAGCACAGGTCTTAGCAAACTTCATTATCACAGGTAAATATATTTATAAAAGTATATATAATATATATGTGTGTGTACGGGCTATAATCAGTGCGATAGGGAACACCACCAGAGACCCAGAGCTCATTACCTGCATCCACGTTCCTACACTCCCCAGCTGGTGGCGCTGTCTGACATCTGACACTATACACACGTCTGATGACAAGGAGCAGATGGCGGCACCATATAGGCGCTCGATGGCCTTGCCCTTTATTTCTTAGCGCGGATACTAGGAAATTGGTCCAGAGCAGAGATCACCCCTATGTCAGGATTATGGTCAGGAGGTCCATCCCTGGCTCTTTCTTCGATGTCATTGCCTGAGGTGTATGATGACAATGGATGACTGTGGACACCCTGCGATGCATGACACAGAATTGTGGGCATATGTGGAAACACTCAGTGAGGCACAGACAAGACCCCATGTCTCTGATACGGGTATATCTATAGGACAGCCCCAGTAATTAGCCCAGAACCGCTCTCCCAATCTGACAGGATATCATGGAAACTGGACATCCACCATTCCAGGCAGCTGCCACCCCTTCCTCTCTCAGTGCTGCGGAATACCGATTCATGCGCCATATGTGATGTCATATGCAGAGGGACATAGGACGTTACACACGCCTCCAGGATACAGTCTCATTACAATTTTATTACCTGTATCCTGTAACAGAGAATCTATCCTGAGACCTAGATGGAGAATACATCTGGGAAGTGGCACTGAGCTGGCTGCCATACCACCACATCAGCAGCAGATACTGAGACCTACACCGCCAGCGTGCTGGAGATGTCATCCTGCCAGGATGTGAGAATGCATCCTGGGAACTACATGGAGAAGTGGCACTAAGCTGGCGGCTATGCCATCACACCAGCAGCAAATACTGAGATTAAACATGAAGGACTGTTCTGCCACTGTGAGGGGGAACAGATGGTGCAATGGGTGTTACACCTAGCATACAGAACGGGAGAACAAGGCAGTTGTCCAAACACAGAGAGCAGGAGTAGATACAACGCAAGAGAAGTGCTACTGTGCAGTGGCCCTACATGACATTGTGAGGGACCTTCTGCAAATGGAACCCTCTTACAAGCCTTAGTCACAAACTGCCCTTAGTCCTGGTATAGATCTCTCATCCTGGGGCATTGCTGTAGGAGATTGGCCTATGTCAAGTCCTCAGATGCTAAGGCAAGGGCTGGGCTGTAGAAGATGGGCCTATGCTGGGTCCTCAGACACTAAGGCAGGGACAGGGCTGTAGGAGATGGGCCTATGCCTGGTCCTCAGACACTAACGCAGGTGGCATTGCTGCAGGAGATGGGCCTATGCCTGGTCCTAAGACACTAAGACAGGGGCATTGCTGTAGGCGATGGGCCAATGTCAGGTCCTCAGATGCTAAGAGGTGGCATTGCTGTACAAGATGAGCCTATACCGGGTACTCAGATGCTAAGAGGGTGCATTGCTGTAGGAGATGAGCCTATGCAGTGTCCTCAGACTCTAAGGTAAGGTCATTGCTGTAGGCGATGGGCCTATGCCTGGTCCTCAGACACTAAGACAGGGGCATTGCTGTAGGAGATTGGCCTATGTCAAGTCCTCAGATGCTAAGGCAAGGTCTGGGCTGTAGAAGTTGGGCCTATGCTGGGTCCTCAGACACTAAGGCAGGGACATGGCTGTAGGAGATGGGCCAATGCCTGGTCCTCAGACACTAACGCAGGTGGCATTGCTGCAGGAGATGGGCCTATGCCTGGTCCTCAGACACTAAGACAGGGGCATTGCTGTAGGCGATGGGCCAATGTCAGGTCCTCAGATGCTAAGAGGTGGCATTGCTGTACAAGATGAGCCTATGCTGTGTCCTCAGATGCTAAGAGGGGGCATTGCAGTAGGAGATGAGCCTTTGCCAGGTCCTCAGACACTAAGACAGGGGCATTGCTGTAAAAGTAGGGCCTATGCCGAGTCTTCAGATGCTAAGGCAGGGACATTGCTGTAGGAGATGAGCCTTTGCCAGGTCTTCAGACACTAAAACAGGGGCAGGGCTGCAGGAGATGGGCCTATGCTGGGTCCTCATATGCTAAGGTAGGGGCAGGGCTGCTGGAGATGGGCTGATGCCGGGTCCTCAGACACTAAGGCAGGGGAGAGGGTTGCAGGAGATGATCCTATGCTGGGTCCGCAGACGCCAAGGCAGGGGCATTTCTGTAAGAGATGTGCCTATGGCGGGTCCTCATACGCCAAGGCAGGGGATAGGGCTGCTGGAGAGGCAGCCATACTTTCTCAGTGTAGTCCCTGCTGTGGAAATTTGTGTATAGCTGCCACCAGGTCCCTATATGACAATGTGGAAGCTCCGCCACATCAGTGTGTGTCTTCCTTCATGATCTGCAGAACATCAAACCGCTCTGCTGCAGAGCCTTTCACTCCACTGTGTCATCCACCAGCATTGGGTCCAGCAGGTCCATGAGGAAGCGCTCTATCTCAGAGAACGAGGGTCGGGTGTTTGGCTGATGCCTCCAGCACATGGTCATGATATGTGACACTTCATTGGGGCTTTCAACGGGTGGGTCTAGAGCTCTTCTCTCCAGTATGAGCTGCCGATACTCTCCATTTGTTTTATCTGTGGACAACAAGAAGACTCTCATTACAGAAACCCGTGACAGTTTATAAAAGTGGTCCCTATATTACACTGCTCTGGTCATAGTATCTGGTGTAATGCTGCCATGTCCTACATGATGTACAGATTACATCACTGGGGGCTGATCCTGGGTCGCACGATGCTGGCACTGCCTTAGCGCCTTTTGCTGTAGGTGCGTCTGTGACTTTGTGCTGATGCCAGTATCAGTACCTGGTGTACATCTGAGTGTGTCATTTGTATAGATAATTCCGGCGGTGACAGTCACAATCCTGACGGCTGAATCCTGTAGAATTTTGGTGAGATTTCCAACCCTAACCCATCCCTCCCATGGCCTAACGCTAACCGTCCCCTTTGGCATCCTGATCCAACCCCACAGTGCCTATCCCTAACACTAATGCTCACATTTGGGATCTGTAAGTATTCTGACTATGAGGATTCCACGGACGCAGACTCGTGGTAGCAGAAATGTGAGGGGCGCTCCTGGGCGGTGACTCAGAGGTAACGGGGTGGCCAGAGATATTGCATCATATGGAAGTGACGGAGGCTTGCCAGAGATAGTTCACTTTGGAGGCCATACTTGGATGGTGGCGTCTAAAGATGCATTAATCGATAGATCATCGTGTAAGGGTGCTGACGGCGGGCGACTCCCTGCACATTTGGACGCACGGATCTGCACCAAGGAAGGGCTTTGTATCTGCATAAAGATTCGGCTGCTGGAATAAACCCCTCTAGCTCCTCCCATGTATGCAGTAGACCTTTCAGAAACGTTTCAGTGCTCCTTAATGGTGTCGTCTGCAGTATGTGCCTGACGTTAGGTCCTCACCACTCTACTCGTCTTACTGCATCCGCTGCTGGGAATGCTGGCTACTCTCATATTTGCTATGTGGTGGGAATGGCATGTCCTGCTCACACCCTGGCAGATCATCTCTCACCTGGGAAAGGCATCTTTCCGTACGTCATAATCTCACTTAGCAAGACTCCAAATGACCAGACGTCTGACTTGCTGGAGTATTTCTGCTGCAGGAAAACCTCTGGTGCCATCCACTTAATAGGAATCTGAGCATCTGTCAGTAAGAAGAGACCTGTCAGTAATAAGGTGCATACAAGCAGAATACATGTGGAATATGCCATCATAAAGGGGGGATTCCACTATGTGTTCTTTATCACCAATATCAGAAGTCTGGCTGCCAGTGACAAAGAGAACAGATAGGGACCAAATCTTCCCATGATGTCAACACACCAATGATGTAATCAAACTGAAACCAATCCAATGATGTCACCACACTGATCCTCACCCAATGATGTCATCACACTGATCCTCAACCAGTGATGTCATCACATTGATCCTCACCCAATGATGTCACCACACTGATCCTCACCCAATGATGTCACCACACTGATCCTCACCCAATGATATCACCACACTGATCCTCACCCAATGATGTCATCACACTGATCCTCACCCAATGATGTCACCACACTGATCCTCACCCGATGATGTCACCACACTGATCCTCACCTGATGAGGTCACCACACTGATCCTCACCTGATGAGGTCACCACACTGATCCTCACCTGATGAGGTCACCAGACTGATCCCTACCCAATGATGTCACCACACTGATCTTCACCTGATGAGGTCACCAGACTGATCCCTACCCAATGATGTCATCACACTGATCCTCACCCAATGGTATTGTACTGTATACTGGTTAGCCAATTATTCCATCCCAATATGTTATCCTACCCATCCTTTCTGTCCCACATTTAGCTGACACTTAAGGTCTCATCATCAGGCCTCAGAATATAACTGAGGCTTCCTTGGCAATACGGAAGCTGGGTGCATACTGTTATAGTGAGGCACCTGTAGGAACTTAAATCTGACCTGCAGAGATAACAATGGAGGCACTATCCGTGAAACGCGCCATGCCAAAGTCTCCAATTTTGCAGGACATCATGGCGGACAGGAGGATGTTCTCCGAGCGCAGGTCCCGGTGTACATAGCCCTTCTGTTCCATGTACGCCATTCCCTGGGAGATCTGGAAAACAATAACAAGTCAGAGAGTACCAACACCATATCCACCTGTGCTGCATTCACCTGAGTCCTTACACTGCATTCACCTGAGTCCTTACACTGCATTCACCTGAGTCCTTACACTGCATCCACCTGAGTCCTTACACTGCATCCACCTGAGTCCTTACGCTGCATTCACCTGAGCCCCCTGCATTCACCTGAGTCCTTACACTGCATTTACCTGAGTCCTTACACTGCATTCACCTGAGCCCTTACGCTGCATTCACCTGAGCCCCATGCACTGCATTCACCTGAGTCCTTACACTGCATTCACCTGAGTCCCTGCACTGCATTCACCTGAGTCCCTGCACTGCATTCACCTGAGTCCCTGCACTGCATTCACCTGAGTCCCTGCACTGCATTCACCTGAGTCCCTGCACTGCATTCACCTGAGTCCCTGCACTGCATTCACCTGAGTCCCTGCACTGCATTCACCTGAGTCCCTGCACTGCATTCACCTGAGTCCCTGCACTGCATTCACCTGAGTCCCTGCACTGCATTCACCTGAGTCCCTGCACTGCATTGACCTGAGTCCTTACACTGCATTCACCTGTGCCCCTAAGCTGCATTCACCTAAGTCCCTGCACTGCATTAATCTGAGTCCCTGCACTGCATTAATCTGAGTCCCTGCACTGCATTCACCTGAGTGCTTACACTGCATTCACCTGAGTGCTTACACTACATTCACCTGAGTCCTTACGCTGCATTCACCTGAGTCCCTATGCTGCATTCACCTGAGTTCCTGCACTGCATTCACCTGAGTCCCTGCGCTGCATTCACCTGAGTCCCTGCGCTGCATTCACCTGAGTCCCTGCGCTGCATTCACCTGAGTCCCTGCGCTGCATTCACCTGAGTCCCTGCGCTGCATTCACCTGAGTCCCTGCGCTGCATTCACCTGAGTCCCTGCGCTGCATTCACCTGAGTCCCTGCGCTGCATTCACCTGAGTCCCTGCGCTGCATTTACCTGAGTCCCTGCGCTGCATTTACCTGAGTCCCTGCGCTGCATTTACCTGAGTCCCTACACTGCATTTACCTGAGTCCCTACACTGCATTTACCTGAGTCCCTACACTGCATTTACCTGAGTCCTTACACTGCATTCACCTGAGTCCCTACACTGCATTCACCTGAGTCCTTACACTGCATTCACCTGAGCCCATATTACTACACGTTGGCTGTCGGAGTACCTCTTATATCTCATCATATGTAACATTACTACACGCTGGCTGTCGGAGTACCTCTTATATCTCATCATATGTAACATATTACTACACGCTGGCTGTCGGAGTACCTCTTATATATCATCATATGTAACATATTACTACACGCTGGCTGTCAGAGTACCTCTTATATCTCATCATATGTAACATATTACTACACGCTGGCTGTCGGAGTACCTCTTATATATCATCATATGTAACATATTACTACACGCTGGCTGTCAGAGTACCTCTTATATATCATCATATGTAACATATTACTACACGCTGGCTGTCGGAGTACCTCTTATATATCATCATATGTAACATTACTACACGCTGGCTGTCAGAGTACCTCTTATATCTCATCATATGTAACATATTACTACACGTTGGCTGTCAGAGTACCTCTTATATATCATCATATGTAACATATTACTACACGCTGGCTGTCGGAGTACCTCTTATATATCATCATCATATGTAACATATTACTACACGCTGGCTGTCGGAGTACCTCTTATATCTCATCATATGTAACATATTACTACACGCTGGCTGTCGGAGTACCTCTTATATATCATCATATGTAACATTACTACACGCTGGCTGTCAGAGTACCTCTTATATATCATCATATGTAACATATTACTACACGCTGGCTGTCGGAGTACCTCTTATATCTCATCATATGTAACATATTACTACACGCTGGCTGTCGGAGTACCTCTTATATATCATCATATGTAACATATTACTACACGTTGGCTGTCGGAGTACCTCTTATATATCATCATATGTAACATTACTACACGCTGGCTGTCGGAGTACCTCTTATATATCATCATATGTAACATTACTACACGCTGGCTGTCGGAGTACCTCTTATATATCATCATATGTAACATATTACTACACGTTGGCTGTCGGAGTACCTCTTATATATCATCATATGTAACATATTACTACACGCTGGCTGTCGGAGTACCTCTTATATATCATCATATGTAACATATTACTACACGTTGGCTGTCGGAGTACCTCTTATATATCATCATATGTAACATATTACTACACGCTGGCTGTCGGAGTACCTCTTATATATCATCATATGTAACATATTACTACACATTGGCTGTCGGAGTACCTCTTATATATCATCATATGTAACATTGCTACACGCTGGCTGTCGGAGTACCTCTTATATATCATCATATGTAACATATTATTACACGCTGGCTGTCGGAGTACCTCTTATATATCATCATATGTAACATATTACTACACGCTGGCTGTCGGAGTACCTCTTATATATTATCACTGGATTTTTTTCATTAATACACTGTAGTCATTGTCCATATACAGAATTCCCAGATGTAACAGGACGCAATGTACCCACCTGCACCGCAAAGTCCACCAGCTGGTGATACGCCAGGTCTCTGTCCTTCTGATGAGCTGGGGATGGAAGCGGAAAAGTCCTTTCAGAAATATGATATATAGTCAGTATATAGTCTATATAACATGACCAAGGCACCAACACGGAACATACACATGTAACATGAAAAATGCAGCAACACGGAACATACACATGTAACATGAAAAAGGCAGCTACACGGAACATACACATGTAACATGAAAAATGCAGCAACATGGAACCTATAGATGTAACATGACCGATGAATTGAAATTTCCATGCGTTATATGTATGTAGCTATAATGAACAAGATTAGTGGGGCCTCCTTAGAATAAGACAGGGGAAACACAGTGCAGAGAGAGGTAGATTTGGGTGGGTTATATTGTTTCTGTGCAGGGTAAATACTGCCTGCTTTATTCTAACACTGCAATTTAGATTTCAGTTTGAACACCGCACACACCCCACCTAAATAGAAATACTTTGCTTTTGCGACTTAAACACGTGCCCTTTTCCTGCATTATCATTTCTTAGTCATACCCTATGATGGACTATAGTAGTAGCCCCATCCTCCTCAGTCATAAACTATGATGGACTATAGTAGTAGCACCCATCCTCCTCAGTCATACCCTATGATGGACTATAGTAGTAGCACCCATCCTCCTCAGTCATACCCTATGATGGACTATAGTAGTAGCACCCATCCTCCTCAGTCATACCCTATGATGGACTACAGAAGTAGTGTCCATCCTCCTCAGTCATACCCTAGGTGGACTATAGTAGTAGCAGCCATCCTCCTCAGTCATACCCTAGGTGGACTATAGTAGTAGCCCCATCCTCCTCAGTCATAAGCTATGATGGACTATAGTAGTAGCACGCATCCTCCGCAGTCATACCCTAGGTGGACTATAGTAGTAGCCCCATCCTCCGCAGTCATACCCTATGATGGACTACAGTAGTAGTACACATCCTCCTCAGTCATACCCTAGGTGGACTATAGTAGTAGCAGCCATCGTCCTCAGTCATACCCTATGATGGACTATAGTAGTAGCACCCATCCTCCTCAGTCATAAACTATGATGGACTATAGTAGTAGCAGCCATCCTCTCAGTCATACCCTATGATGGACTATAGTAATAGCACCCATCCTCCTCAGTCATACCCTATCATGGACTATAGTAATAGCACCCATCCTCCTCAGTCATACCCTATGATGGACTATAGTAGTAGCACCCATCTTCCTCAGTCATACCCTATGATGGACTATAGTAGTAGCACCCATACTCCTCAGTCATACCCTATGATGGACTATAGTAGTAGCACCCATCTTCCTCAGTCATACCCTATGATGGACTACAGTAGTGGTACACATCCTCCTCAGTCATACCCTATGATGGACTATAGTAGTAGCACCCATCTTCCTCAGTCATACCCTATGATGGACTACAGTAGTGGTACACATCCTCCTCAGTCATAAACTATGATGGACTATAGTAGTAGCAGCCATCCTCTCAGTCATACCCTATGAGGGACTATAGTAGTAGCACCCATCTTCCTCAGTCATACCCTATGATGGACTATAGTAGTAGCACCCATCTTCCTCAGTCATACCCTATGATGGACTATAGTAGTAGCACCCATCCTCCTCAGTCATAAACTATGATGGACTATAGTAGTAGCAGCCATCCTCTCAGTCATACCCTATGATGGACTATAGTAGTAGCAGCCATCCTCCTCAATCATACCCTATGATGGACTATAGTAGTAGCGCACATCCTCCACAGTCATACCCTATGATGGACTATAGTAGTAGCACACATCCTCCTCAGTCATAAACTATGATGGACTACAGTAGAAGCACAAATCCTCCTCAGTCATACCCTATGTTGGACTATAGTAGTAGCACCCATCCTCCTCAGTCATAAACTATGATGGACTATAGTAGTAGCACCCATCTTCCTCAGTCATACCCTATGAGGGACTGTTGTAGTAGCACCCATCCTCCTCAGTCATACCCTATGATGGACTACAGTAGAAGCACAAATCCTCCTCAGTCATACCCTATGTTGGACTATAGTAGTAGCACCTATCCTCCTCAGTCATAAACTATGATGGACTATAGTAGTAGCACCCATCCTCCTCAGTCATACCCTATGATGGACTATAGTAGTAGCGCACATCCTCCTCAGTCATACCCTATGATGGACTGTTGTAGTAGCACCTATCCTCCTCAGTCATACCCTATGATGGACTATAGTAGTAGCACCCAGCCTCCTCAGTCATACCCTATGATGGACTACAGTAGTAGCGCACATCCTCCACAGTCATACCCTCTGATGGACTGTTGTAGTAGCACCTATCCTCCTCAGTCATACCCTATGATGGACTATAGTAGTAGCACCCATCCTCCTCAGTCATACCCTATGATGGACTACAGTAGTAGCGCACATCCTCCACAGTCATACCCTCTGATGGACTGTTGTAGTAGCACCTATCCTCCTCAGTCATACCCTATGATGGGCTATAGTAGTCGCACCTATCCTCCTCAGTCATACCCTATGAGGGACTATAGTAGTAGCACCCATCCTCCTCAGTCATAAACTTTGATGGACTATAGTAGTAGCACCCATCTTCCTCAGTCATACCCTATGATGGACTATAGTAGTAGCACCCATCTTCCTCAGTCATACCCTATGATGGACTATAGTAGTAGCACCTATCCTCCTCAGTCATACCCTGTGATGGACTATAGTAGTAGCACCCATCTTCCTCAGTCATACCCTATGATGGACTATAGTAGTAGCACCCATACTCCTCAGTCATACCCTATGATGGACTATAGTAGTAGCACCCATCCTCCTCAGTCATACCCTATGATGGACTATAGTAGTTGCACCGATCCTCCTCAGTCATACCCTGTGATGGACTATAGTAGTAGCACCCATCCTCCTCAGTCATACCCTATGATGGACTATAGTAGTAGCACCCATCCTCCTCAGTCATACCCTATGATGGACTATAGTAGTAGCACCCATCCTCCTCAGTCATACCCTATGATGGACTATAGTAGTTGCACCGATCCTCCTCAGTCATACCCTATGATGGACTATAGTAGTAGTACCCATCTTCCTCAGTCATACCCTATGATGGACTATAGTAGTAGCACCCATCTTCCTCAGTCATACCCTATGATGGACTATAGTAGTAGCACCCATCTTCCTCAGTCATACCCTATGAGGGACTATAGTAGGAGCACCCATCTTCCTCAGTCATACCCTATGAGGGACTATAGTAGTAGCACCTATCCTCCTCAGTCATACCCTATGATGGACTATAGTAGTAGCACCCATCTTCCTCAGTCATACCCTATGATGGACTATAGTAGTAGCACCTCCTGCCTGCTGATGCACAGTGGCTGTTTTGTACTCCACCATTAGACAGTGTAGTAAATAGAGTGATATGTGCGGGGCACTATACACAGTAGAAGACACAATGATGAATGGGCCTGACTGTGATGTGTAAGGGATTGCACGTCTGCAGTACCATAGAAATATAAATTAAATGCACATGAGGCATTAGGTGTGTGCAGCACATAGGTTCTCACACTCGGTCCTCAGGACCCCAAGCAGTTCATGTTTTCCAGATTGCCTAGCAGGCGCATGGGTATTATCATTACACAGGTGAAGCTAATTATTTCACTTAAGAGTCTATTAAGAGACCTGGAAAACATGTCCTGTTGGGGTACCGAGGGTAGCGTGTGAGATCCCCTATGGTTGCATGCATCTGTGATCCGAGTGCCACGTCCTAGGGTGCAGCATCGGATCACTATAGCGATGCGGACCCTGGGCGCGGCTCGCCTATAAAGCGGGGGCAACATGCTGCCATCTTGTGAAATGGATGTGGTTGCCACCCCAGCTAAGCCGCCTCAGTGCAGCAGCTACCATGTTGTGGGTAAGTGAGGGTAATATCGCACATGGGTAAACCATTGGCTGTGCGTACAGGTTGGCATCAGGCTCACTGGCCACGACGTAGCGATGGCATTCTGTTCCCTAGCTTACCCACCTCGCAGGTACTTCTTCAGGGTGCCATGTTTCATGTACTCAGTGACGATGAAGACGGGTTCCGCTCGCAGACAAACTGCATACAACTTCAGCAGCTTCTCGTGGCTCAGCCTCCACATGGTCTCTGCCTCGCCATACAGCGACTTATGTAGGGACTCCGGCGTAACTGTCATAGGGACAAGAGACTGAGGGTCATGTAGGTGCTGGTACTGACCCATACCGGGCCACCTGCTGACCATCTCCTGCCCCACGTCATGGATCTTATCATTTATCTGTATATGAACGCGATCAGACCCTCGGGGAGATGCAGGGCCGTAACTAGGTGTGTGCGGAAGGGGCACAAAGCGCTGCAGGGTAGGGGGCGCTGTTGGCGGCACTTGTCAATGATCTGTTGCAATTACTTTCACTTGCAGCCTCCCCCCTTTTTGAAGCCCATCATCTCCTGACCTCCCGTGTCTCCTACCCTGACCCCTTCTGTCGCTAATACCTACACAACATTCATGAACTCAACTTGAGGATTCCTCGTTATTTAGTCACACTGTCCTTTATTACATATCAAGAAGGATTCAAACCCATAGCCTGTGGCATTGCAGTCAGGCAATCTATTCATTGTGTTATGATTCCAGCACTCTGGTCTGAGGTGGTCCTATTGCAAGGACCGGAGCACTGGAACGGAATGCTGGGGAAGGGAGCGGGAATAGAAAGTAGCCCCTGGCGCCCTAACTCCGTTGTCTCGTCCGTGTTGTCAGAAATCCCCTGCGAGACTATGGTTGCTTGAGCCCATGGCAGCCGCGTTTGAAGGGCGGATTATGTCTGCCCAACTCCGATGCCCCCTCAGGTCTTAATGGGAGACAAAGGGAAATCCGAGACAGGGTGATAACAAGGGGCCCTCTGACTAAACAACCAGGCCAGGGGCTACAAGCTAACTGACTAAACCTGAGGTATGTGCGGTAACCCGCCAGGGAAAAGGACAACCAAAATCCACTAGTCCGTACTCCTACCCAGCACCGCTGGATACCAGAGTGGATCTGTGGGAGCGGAATCCTCCGCAAAAGCTCCGAAACACAAATAATAAATGACAAATAATAAAGCTGCCCAAGCCGCAACACACGGCTACGCCGTGACTCACGAACACCACTGGATGTTCAAAAGGTGCTCAGTCAGGACTCCAGGAACAGATGACGACTTCCGAGTACAGGACAACTGAGAACAGGAACGACCGGATACAGCAGGACTGGAAACTCTCACAGCAAACAGATTCAGCATGCAGGAAGCTATTACCGGCGTCTGTGAGAAGCCCAGGAAGTGTATTTATTAACAGGGAGTCCTCCAATCAGCTGTTTGGAGGCTGATTGGATTAGATGCCATACAGCTGCCAAGCTGCATGGCCAGGAAAACAGATATCTATTAATTAAATTGAACCCAGCAACGGGGAAACGCAGTCCGTAAGTGGCGTCCCCGTTGCTAGGGTCCGTGCGGCTCCGTGCGCCCGGCGTCTAGCGTTGCCAGGGAGCCGGCGGCTGTACGCGCACGGCGTCCCTGGTTGCTAGGCGCCGGGCCGCACCGACGAGCGGACCCTGGCGCCTAACACATTGAGCTATCTTCCATTACATAGAAAGGTAGATAATTCTAGGCTAGATAATTCTAACCATTTGAAGCTTACCTTGTACTTTGTGAATAAATGATCAGCACTGAGGCTGAGCAGATCTATGTAGTGTCTGGCTGCAGGAGATTGGATGTGTGGCTGCACACTACATAGATCTGCTCAATTACAATGCTGATTATTATATTACAAAGTACCAGTAGCTTCATATAGTGTTCAGATGCAGGATCACATAGCTCAATGAGTAGGGTGTTTGACTGGAATGCAACAGGTTATAGGTGTGAATCCTGGGTATGGCAGTATATTGAAATGTGTTATTTAATAAAGAGTATTGTAACTGAATAGCAACAAGCTCTCAAGGAAAGTGCAGGACTGTGGTATAAATAGGATTTGTGTCCAAATCCATTTTCTTGCCATGGGGCACCAAAAGGTGTAGCTATGGCTCTCGGGGAGATGTATCAATCCTTTCCTAAGTGAAAGAGGGGGAAAGTTGCCCACATAGACCTCTCTCATTTGCCTGGCACAGTCTATGAAATGACAGACCCTGGCTGGGTGCTCTGCCGCCCTTATCTCTCTCCACGGCTTCCTGCACCTCCCCCTGTTTGTTGACAATCTGCATTCCAGCATTGTCCTACTGTAGCTAGCTCTGGTTGGAGGATGGTGAGGGCAGTCACAGCATGGGGAGAAGGCCTGGTCTGCAGAGCGTAATACAATGATGGGGCTGGAAGAGATTACACATTGGGGCACAGCTTGGGGTTAGGGGTGCCTGGGGTCACCTTGAAGTTCCTTCACGGCTACTTCTGTGGTCCCGTTCCACAGGCCCAGCCAGACCATGCCGAACTTGCCACTGCCCAATTTCTGCACCTTCTCTATGGAGCTGGGGTCTATCTCCAGGTGTTCCACAGTGGTGTGGGAGATGCTCTCAACAGATGGAAGGTCCAGCTGTGCGGAGGAAACAGGAGATGACAATTAGCTCAGACATAACGCATGGAAGTCTTTGCTCTGGACTCTCATCCTGGCACAGTTTCCCTTCCATGACCAGGTCACACCCCGGAACGCTTCATATGCTCATTTTATTGTGTTTTACTACATCTGCCGCATACTTTAACCACCAAATTCAGATTCAGTAATACGCAACCCAAGGTCATGGAGGACCTGCAGGTAAGTAGATCTGTGTAGTGTGTGGCTGCAGGGGATTGGATGTGTAGCTGCACACAACATAGGTCTACCTACCGCACCTGCTAGGGTTTACACTAACAATTACACATATCTTCATATATATACAATTGCCAGACTTCCTATGCTGGATCAAATAACCGTGGTGTATGAGGTTGAGAGTTGGAGTCCCAGGGATGGCATGCTGAGAAATGTGTGTTATAAATACCAGAGGACATAGCTGAATGACAGCGTGCACATAAATAATACTACTGGTAGCTCACAAGTAAAGGGTAGGAATATGGTACAGGAGGTTTGGAGATAGAATCCCTTGCTTGAAGTGTTTTGAAAGTAGGGGACTAATTCATATTTGCACGTAATATCGATATTCATGCAATTGAGTGATTATCGTAAGACTACACATGCTCTGTCATCACTTTGCACATCGGGGGTCATTCCGAGTTGATTGCTCTTGTAGCGGCATTGGCTTATAGTGTCAGACACACGGCTGTACAGCAGGGAGGCGCCTGTAGTGGCATTGGCTTATAGTGTCAGACGCACGGCTGTACAGCAGGGAAACACCTGTAGTGGCATTGGCTTATAGTGTCAGACGCACGGCTGTACAGCAGGGAAACACCTGTAGTGGCATTGGCTTATAGTATCAGACACACGGCTGTACAGCAGGGAAGCGCCTGTAGCGGCATTGGCTTATAGTGTCAGACGCATGGCTGTACAGCAGGGAGGCGCCTGTAGCGGCATTGGCTTATAGTGTCAGACACACGGCTGTACAGCAGGGAGGCGCCTGTAGTGGCATTGGCTTATAGTGTCAGATGCACGGCTGTACAGCAGGGAAGCGCCTGTAGTGGCATTGGCTTATAGTATCAGACACACGGCTGTACAGCAGGGAAACACCTGTAGCGGCATTGGGTTATAGTGTCAGACACACGGCTGTACAGCAGGGAGGCGCCTGTAGCGGCATTGGCTTATAGTGTCAGACACACGGCTGTACAGCAGGGAAACACCTGTAGCGGCATTGGGTTATAGTATCCGACACACGGCTGTACAGCAGGGAGGCGCCTGTAGTGGCATTGGCTTATAGTGTCAGATGCACGGCTGTACAGCAGGGAAGCGCCTGTAGTGGCATTGGCTTATAGTGTCAGACACACGGCTGTACAGCAGGGAAACACCTGTAGCGGCATTGGGTTATAGTGTCAGACGCACGGCTGTACAGCAGGGAAGCGCCTGTAGTGGCATTGGCTTATAGTGTCAGACGCACGGCTGTACAGCAGGGAGGCGCCTGTGGTGGCATTGGCTTATAGTGTCAGATGCACGGCTGTACAGCAGGGAAACACCTGTAGCGGCATTGGGTTATAGTGTCAGACACACGGCTGTACAGCAGGGAAGCGCCTGTAGCGGCATTGGCTTATAGTGTCAGACGCACGGCTGTACAGCAGGGAAGCGCCTGTAGCGGCATTGGGTTATAGTGTCAGACACACGGCTGTACAGCAGGGAAGCGCCTGTAGCGGCATTGGCTTATAGTGTTAGACACACGGCTGTACAGCAGGGAGGCGCCTGTAGTGGCATTGGCTTATAGTATCAGACACACAGCTGTACAGCAGGGAAACACCTGTAGCGGCATTGGCTTATAGTGTCAGACACACGGCTGTACAGCAGGGAAGCGCCTGTAGCGGCATTGGCTTATAGTGTCAGACGCACGGCTGTACAGCAGGGAGGCGCCTGTGGTGGCATTGGCTTATAGTGTCAGACACACGGCTGTACAGCAGGGAAGCGCCTGTAGCGGCATTGGCTTATAGTGTCAGACGCACGGCTGTACAGCAGGGAGGCGTCTGTAGTGGCATTGGTTTATAGTGTCAGACGCAGGGCTGTACAGCAGGGAGGCGCCTGTAGCGGCATTGGCTTATAGTGTCAGACACACGGCTGTACAGCAGGGAGGCGCCTGTAGCGGCATTGGCTTATAGTGTCAGACACACGGCTGTACAGCAGGGAGGCGCCTGTAGCGGCATTGGCTTATAGTGTCAGACACACGGCTGTACAGCAGGGAGGCGCCTGTAGCGGCATTGGGTTATAGTGTCAGACACACGGCTGTACAGCAGGGAGGCGCCTGTAGCGGCATTGGCTTATAGTGTCAGACACACGGCTTTACAGCAGGGAAGCACCTGTAGCGGCATTGGCTTATAGTGTCAGACACACGGCTGTACAGCAGGGAAGCGCCTGTAGTGGCATTGGCTTATAGTGTCAGACGCACGGCTGTACAGCAGGGAGGCGCCTGTAGCGGCATTGGGTTATAGTGTCAGACACACGGCTGTACAGCAGGGAGGCGCCTGTAGCGGCATTGGCTTATAGTGTCAGACACACGGCTGTACAGCAGGGAGGCGCCTGTAGCGGCATTGGCTTATAGTGTCAGACACACGGCTGTACAGCAGGGAGGCGCCTGTAGCGGCATTGGCTTATAGTGTCAGATGCATGGCTGTACAGCAGGGAGGCGCCTGTAGCGGCATTGGCTTATAGTGTCAGACACACGGCTGTACAGCAGGGAAGCACCTGTAGCGGCATTGGCTTATAGTGTCAGACACACGGCTGTACAGCAGGGAGGCGCCTGTAGCGGCATTGGCTTATAGTGTCAGACACACGGCTGTACAGCAGGGAAGCGCCTGTAGCGGCATTGGGTTATAGTGTTAGACGCACGGCTGTACAGCAGGGAGGCGCCTGTAGCGGCATTGGCTTATAGTGTCAGATGCACGGCTGTACAGCAAGGAGGCGCCTGTAGTGGCATTGGCTTATAGTGTCAGACACACGGCTGTACAGCAGGGAGGCGCCTGTAGTGGCATTGGCTTATAGTGTCAGATGCATGGCTGTACAGCAGGGAGGCGCCTGTAGCGGCATTGGCTTATAGTGTCAGACGCAGGGCTGTACAGCAGGGAGGCGCCTGTAGCGGCATTGGGTTATAGTGTCAGACCCACGGCTGTACAGCAGGGAGGCGCCTGTAGCGGCATTGGCTTATAGTGTCAGAAGCACGGCTGTACAGCAGGGAAGCGCCTGTAGCGGCATTGGCTTATAGTGTCAGACACACGGCTGTACAGCAGGGAAGCGCCTGTAGCGGCATTGGCTTATAGTGTCAGACGCACGGCTGTACAGCAGGGAAGCGCCTGTAGTGGCATTGGCTTATAGTGTCAGATGCACGGCTGTACAGCAGGGAAGCGCCTGTAGTGGCATTGGCTTATAGTGTCAGACACACGGCTGTACAGCAGGGAAGGGCCTGTAGTGGCATTGGCTTATAGTGTCAGATGCACGGCTGTACAGCAGGGAGGCGCCTGTAGCGGCATTGGCTTATAGTGTTAGACACACGGCTGTACAACAGGGAAGCGCCTGTAGCGGCATTGGCTTATAGTGTCAGACACACGGCTGTACAACAGGGAGGCGCCTGTAGCGGCATTGGCTTATAGTGTCAGACACACGGCTGTACAGCAGGGAAGCGCCTGTAGTGGCATTGGCTTATAGTGTCAGACACACGGCTGTACAGCAGGGAGGCGCCTGTAGCGGCATTGGCTTATAGTGTCAGACACACGGCTGTACAGCAGGGAAGCGCCTGGAGTGGCATTGGCTTATAGTGTCAGACACACGGCTGTACAGCAGGGAGGCGCCTGTAGCGGCATTGGGTTATAGTGTCAGACGCTTGGCTGTACAGCAGGGAGGCGCCTGTAGCGGCATTGGGTTATAGTGTCAGACGCATGGCTGTACAGCAGGGAAGCGCCTGTAGCGGCATTGGCTTATAGTGTCAGATGCACGGCTGTACAGCAGGGAAGCACCTGTAGCGGCATTGGGTTATAGTGTCAGACGCATGGCTGTACAGCAGGGAAGCACCTGTAGCGGCATTGGCTTATAGTGTCAGACACACGGCTGTACAGCAGGGAGGCGCCTGTAGCGGCACTGGCTTATAGTGTCAGACGCATGGCTGTACAGCAGGGAGGCGCCTGTAGTGGCATTGGCTTATAGTGTCAGACACACGGCTGTACAGCAGGGAAGCGCCTGTAGCGGCATTGGCTTATAGTGTCAGACGCACGGCTGTACAGCAGGGAGGCGCCTGTAGTGGCATTGGCTTATAGTGTCAGACACACGGCTGTACAGCAGGGAAGCGCCTGTAGCGGCATTGGCTTATAGTGTCAGACGCACGGCTGTACAGCAGGGAGGCGCCTGTAGTGGCATTGGCTTATAGTGTCAGACACACGGCTGTACAGCAGGGAGGCGCCTGTAGTGGCATTGGCTTATAGTGTCAGACACACGGCTGTACAGCAGGGAGGCGCCTGTAGCGGCATTGGGTTATAGTGTCAGACACTCGGCTGTACAGCAGGGAGGCGCCTGTAGCGGCATTGGCTTATAGTGTCAGACACACGGCTGTACAGCAGGGAGGCGTCTGTAGCGGCATTGGCTTATAGTCTCAGACGCACGGCTGTACAGCAGGGAGGCGCCTGTAGCGGCATTGGCTTATAGTGTCAGATGCATGGCTATACAGCAGGGAGGCGCCTGTAGCGGCATTGGGTTATAGTGTCAGACACACGGCTGTACAGCAGGGAAGCGCCTGTAGTGGCATTGGCTTATAGTGTTAGACGCACGGCTGTACAGCAGGGAGGCGCCTGTAGTGGCACTGGCTTATAGTGTCAGACGCACGGCTGTACAGCACGGAGGCGCCTGTAGTGGCATTGGCTTATAGTGTCAGATGCACGGCTGTACAGCAGGGAGGCGCCTGTGGTGGCATTGGCTTATAGTGTCAGACACACGGCTGTACAGCAGGGAGGCGCCTGTAGTGGCATTGGCTTATAGTGTCAGATGCACGGCTGTACAGCAGGGAAGCACCTGTAGCGGCATTGGCTTATAGTGTCAGACACACGGCTGTACAGCAGGGAAGCGCCTGTAGCGGCATTGGCTTATAGTGTCAGACACACGGCTGTACAGCAGGGAAGCGCCTGTAGCGGCATTGGCTTATAGTGTCAGACACACGGCTGTACAGCAGGGAGGCGTCTGTAGCGGCATTGGCTTATAGTCTCAGACGCACGGCTGTACAGCAGGGAGGCGCCTGTAGCGGCATTGGCTTATAGTGTCAGATGCATGGCTGTACAGCAGGGAGGCGCCTGTAGCGGCATTGGGTTATAGTGTCAGACACACGGCTGTACAGCAGGGAAGCACCTGTAGCGGCATTGGCTTATAGTGTCAGACACACGGCTGTACAGCAGGGAAGCGCCTGTAGCGGCATTGGCTTATAGTGTCAGATGCATGGCTGTACAGCAGGGAGGCGCCTGTAGCGGCATTGGGTTATAGTGTCAGATGCACGGCTGTACAGCAGGGAAGCACCTGTAGCGGCATTGGCTTATAGTGTCAGACACACGGCTGTACAGCAGGGAAGCGCCTGTAGCGGCATTGGCTTATAGTGTCAGACGCACGGCTGTACAGCAGGGAAGCGCCTGTAGTGGCATTGGCTTATAGTGTCAGACACACGGCTGTACAGCAGGGAGGCGCCTGTAGCGGCATTGGGTTATAGTGTTAGATGTACAGCTGTACAGCAGGGAGGCGTCTGTAGTGGCATTGGCTTATAGTGTCAGATGCACGGCTGTACAGCAGGGAAGCACCTGTAGCGGCATTGGCTTATAGTGTCAGACACACGGCTGTACAGCAGGGAAGCGCCTGTAGCGGCATTGGCTTATAGTGTCAGACGCACGGCTGTACAGCAGGGAAGCGCCTGTAGTGGCATTGGCTTATAGTGTTAGATGTACAGCTGTACAGCAGGGAGGCGTCTGTAGTGGCATTGGCTTATAGTGTCAGACACACGGCTGTACAGCAGGGAAGCGCCTGTAGCGGCATTGACTTATAGTGTCAGACGCACGGCTGTACAGCAGGGAAGCGCCTGTAGTGGCATTGGCTTATAGTGTCAGACACACGGCTGTACAGCAGGGAGGCGCCTGTAGCGGCATTGGGTTATAGTGTCAGACGCACGGCTGTACAGCAGGGAGGCGCCTGTAGCGGCATTGGGTTATAGTATCAGACGCAGGGCTGTACAGCAGGGAAGCGCCTGTAGCGGCATTGGCTTATAGTGTCAGATGCACGGCTGTACAGCAGGGAAGCACCTGTAGCGGCATTGGCTTATAGTGTCAGACGCACGGCTGTACAGCAGGGAAGCGCCTGTAGCGGCATTGGCTTATAGTGTCAGACGCACGGCTGTACAGCAGGGAAGCGCCTGTAGTGGCATTGGCTTATAGTGTCAGACACACGGCTGTACAGCAGGGAGGCGCCTGTGGTGGCATTGGCTTATAGTGTCAGACACACGGCTGTACAGCAGGGAGGCGCCTGTAGTGGCATTGGCTTATAGTCTCAGATGCACGGCTGTACAGCAGGGAGGCGCCTGTAGTGGCATTGGCTTATAGTGTCAGACACACGGCTGTACAGCAGGGAGGCGTCTGTAGCGGCATTGGCTTATAGTGTCAGATGCACGGCTGTACAGCAGGGAGGCGCCTGTAGCGGCATTGGCTTATAGTGTCAGACGCAGGGATGTACAGCAGGGAGGCACCTGTAGTGGCATTGGCTTATAGTGTTAGATGTACAGCTGTACAGCAGGGAAGCGCCTGTAGTAGCATTGGCTTATAGTGTCAGATGCACGGCTGTACAGCAGGGAGGCGCCTGTAGTGGCATTGGCTTATAGTGTCAGATGCACGGCTGTACAGCAGGGAGGCGCCTGTAGCGGCATTGGCTTATAGTGTCAGACACACGGCTGTACAGCAGGGAAGCTCCTGTAGTGGCATTGGCTTATAGTGTCAGATGCACGGCTGTACAGCAGGGAAGCGCCTGTAGTGGCATTGGCTTATAGTGTCAGATGCACGGCTGTACAGCAGGGAAGGGCCTGTAGCGGCATTGGCTTATAGTGTCAGACGCACGGCTGTACAGCAGGGAAGCGCCTGTAGTGGCATTGGCTTATAGTGTCAGACGCATGGCTGTACAGCAGGGAGGCGCCTGTAGCGGCATTGGCTTATAGTGTTAGACGCACGGCTGTACAGCAGGGAGGCGCCTGTAGTGGCACTGGCTTATAGTGTCAGACGCACGGCTGTACAGCAGGGAGGCGCCTGTAGTGGCACTGGCTTATAGTCTCAGACACACGGCTGTACAGCAGAGAGGCGCCTGTAGTGGTATTGGCTTATAGTGTCATATGCACGGCTGTACAGCAGGGAGGCGCCTGTAGCGGCATTGGCTTATAGTGTCAGATGCACGGCTGTACAGCAGGGAGGCGCCTGTAGCGGCATTGGCTTATAGTGTCAGATGCACGGCTGTACAGCACGGAGGCGCCTGTAGTGGCAATGGCTTATAGTGTCAGATGCACGGCTGTACAGCAGGGAGGCGCCTGTGGTGGCATTGGCTTATAGTGTCAGACACACGGCTGTACAGCAGGGAAGTGCCTGTAGTGGCATTGGCTTATAGTGTCAGATGCACGGCTGTACAGCACGGAGGCGCCTGTAGTGGCATTGGCTTATAGTGTCAGACACACGGCTGTACAGCACGGAGGCGCCTGTAGTGGCATTGGCTTATAGTGTCAGATGCACGGCTGTACAGCAGGGAAGTGCCTGTAGTGGCATTGGCTTATAGTGTCAGATGCACGGCTGTACAGCAGGGAAGTGCCTGTAGTGGCATTGGCTTATAGTGTCAGATGCACGGCTGTACAGCACGGAGGCGCCTGTAGTGGCATTGACTTATAGTGTTAGACACACGGCTGTACAGCAGGGAACCGCCTGTAGCGGCATTGGCTTATAGTGTCAGACGCACGGCTGTACAGCAGGAAGCGCCTGTAGCGGCATTGGCTTATAGTGTCAGTAGAATAACGGCGCTGGTTGCCCGGCTCAGAATAAGATTGTGGATGCTGAGACTCGGGATGACCGGGGACCATTATCAGAGGAGAAGCGAGAATGATTTGTGAATACATTACATAGGGCCTAGTATTATCTCACCTTGACGCATGGCGTCTCCAGCCTGGCGCAGAGTCCGTCGCACGATTGCTGGTAATACTGGACAAGCTCCGGTATGCTGGAGAATGATTTCCTTTTCACCAGGTAAACTGAGTCCTGATCCTGCAATATTCTGTAATGCCTCACCAAGTCGTCCACACGCACTGCAAGGACAGAAGCAATGGTCATCTGCATACTGCATGTATCTCACTGGCAGCGGATTACCGGGCACTGGTGTTTAATGGGCTGACATGGTAGAACAGGGGCAGTAACTAATCTTCCCCATATGACAGGTAACAAGGTCACTTCATACTGTACCTCTACGAGACCATTAATGAGACCAGACATGGGTGTCACGATCCGGGTAATTCATCACCATTTCTTACCTTCCAAGTGTCTCCTGAGACTGGCCCAGCGCTCCAAGCCTGGATTCCACCTGCGCTGTCTGCGTGCAGCACGCTGTGTAACATGGCCTCAGTCTCTCACATGCTAAAGTTCAAACAGACTTTCCCTCCAGATTCAAACATGGGCGCAGCCATGTTTGGATTCATCACATGTTGCTTTACAGCCTATCAGCTGCACTCTGGACTCTGTTCAATTATCCAGCCAATCCCTGCTCACCAGCTGGGATAAATATCCTGCTCCAGGGCTGGATAATTGTCAGTGCTTTGGTTGTCAAACCTTGTACACATGTCTCTCCTGTTTGTGGAATCTACAGTTCGAGTCTCCAGGTATTCCAGCTCCTGTGATTCAGCTCCACTTAGAGACCCGCACCGGTTACCAGCTTGCGGTGCAGCCTGACTTCTGCAGTGTTCCAGCTCTGCTTCCTGGTTATCTGCTGTGATACCTACAACGGCTTTCAGCATCCAGCAGTGTTTGGTATCTCTACACTCTCGTAGTTTGCAGCTCTCCAGCTCCATCTGTGTTCTGCCATTGATCTCCAGCTCCATCGGTGTTCCGCCATCGATCTCCAGCTTCATCGGTGTTCCGCAATCGATACTCATCACTATCGATACTCACCATTGGACTCTAACATCATCGGTGAGTTCTGCTACACCTTCCCGTCTGATCCGGTTCCATCCGGCATCCCCGGCAGTTCTTCTGTGTTCTTCTTGATAAAGCTGAATATTTATCTTACTTTAAACCCTTTAAGAGGTCAAAGAACACAGTACGCTATTTACGTATGGTATACCGTAAGGGTACGCACGTTGCGTAACAATCGCTTAGCCGTAGTTGAGACGCTCGAGCGTCACGTTCGCTTACGGCCAAGAGATCACAGGCAGGCACGCTATAGGCTGCCGACTAGATAAAGCCAAATATTTATCCTATATAACACACTATAAAGAGGTTAAGAAACACTGTACGCAACTGGCGCACGAGGTACCGTAAGGGTACGCTCTTAGCGTAGCGGACGCTGTATCGGGAGCGAGCCGCTCGAGCGACACAAACGCTCGCGAGAATACGCTGTTGGTATCGGGCACACTATAGGTGAGCGACTACCGTAATGCTACGCTATCAGCGTAGCGGACTCTCGAGACCACGAGGAGATCACGAGCGGCGCAGACGTTCACAAGATAACAATCAGTAGACCTTGAATGTAACACACAGAAATGATATTCTTATACTGTAAACCCTTGCGTAGTGATAAGTTGAAAATGCAACACAGTGTAAGCGGGTTTACACTAAAGCTGTTTGAGCGATAGAGACGCTCCTATTACCCACTGCAATATAATGAACACACACAATACCGGTCTAAGGGTCTAACGCCTTTTAAGGAAATTAATGAACGTTCAAAAGAATAATACAATACAAGTCATACACTACCAATATAACATAGACTACCTAACCAGATAACTACACATGAAACACAATAGTAGTACAATAACTATATAAGAGAAACGAGAGAGAAAGAGAAGAGAGAGAGAGAGAGAGATATGGCTCACAATAACAAGAAAGAAAATATGATTGCGGAGAAAACTTACGCACAAAGGGAAACAATCGCATGCGCCTCTGGATATCCAGCTCCCGATTATCAGCAATGAGAACCGTTGAAGAGAATAGAGAGCTGGCCCAGAGTGGCTTGTCCTTTTATACCCTACACATAATACAGTACAATGGTCCTATATTCTTATTGTTCATTGGACACAGGAATTCCTCTTCGCATTATAACAAAAGGTCATAGGTTAATTCATACAGGTGGGCTGTGACTATTTCCAACTGCTCAGGTGGGTGGGAAACTAGGTTTCCCGCCGCATGGATAATAAAGTGCAAATATAGTAAAAGTCCATAAACTTCTTATGTCCATAACTATTCGCACGAGCGATTAATCCGCTTCAAACCAACACCGGAATATTGCTAATTAAATACTCTTCCGATGGATACTAAACACCACTGTATAACCCTTGTCTGACCCTTCGTATCAAACAAAGAGGGATCTCTCTGTCCATGAACATGCTACATTAACTAAACTTTCAGATTCTATCAAAGGGACCATAATCTACAAAATACATTATATGGTGAAAATATGTAACAATTGAGTCGCACGCTAGGCGCACATAAACTCTACCGTAAATGCGCATACCGTGCGCCTGCGGGTGCACGTAACGGCGGGTATGCGCACGCACGGGAGAGCGCACGCATGCGCAGCGAGGACACATATGAGGTGCAAATATGGCAGTGTGCATCATGATATTTTTCTGACTTTGACAGTCCACCCTTTGGCAGTCACCAATAACTGCCACTTTCTAAAACATTTCAAAACGAGAAAAATATATGTCATGTGTAAATATTTCTATGGTTGGGTAGGGGAGGAGAGGAGAAGGTAGGAAAAGGGTATGACCTAGTGAGATAGCAGAAGCATGTGTGTATGAATCCATGTTTGGGGGGTCATGTATCATTGTGCCGTACGTGTCTTAAATCAAGCTTCGAGGTATTGCGAAGTATACATTTGAATTCCTTCTTATCCCGTGGTACGGGTCTGTGGATGGGCTGTCAAACTTTACCGAGCTCTTTTCGGCTTTTGGTTGCAACAAAATGGGGGAGCACATTTTAGTTGATGATACATGAATGGGGGAATATGTGAATGCTGATATCTGTGCAGGTATTCCCTATCGCCTATGTGTGTGCTTTACCTGAAGGTTGTAGAGATGAAGATAAGAAACAATTATGGTAAATGCAGTGGTATTCTATGTCAGGTTAATGAACATTTGTCGGTTGAAGTCTTGTCTGGTGTCTGTTGAATGCAGTCTTCTTTGGGCTTTTGCCAGAATGTGCAGGCAAAAAGCTTTGTCAATGTCCATAGACTTACAAAAGTGTTGGGCTAGCGTGAATTTAAAATTTCTAGGGAAACTGGGGGTCTATGGCATAGTTCATCAAATATCTGTGTATAAGGTTGTCAAAACTTCTTCTTTAATCCATCTGTTGTCTGTATACAGGATCATCAAATTCCTCGTCCAAGTGGGTCTTTTTACCTTGGAGAAAACGGAAAAACAGGTGAAAGAAACGGACCGTATAATCGCATTTTCATCACATCATTGTCTCTACCGTTGGGTCATAAATCAAATCCATTGGAATTACAATTTCCTCACTCCTTAGACTCATTACCCTGGTACTACGTTTGCACTTCATTAAAGCCTGACCGCATCTAAATATCAAGCCAATCGTTATGACAACACCCAAGATACATAGGAGAAACTTCCCTACATCCATTATGACTCCTTGAGCCCATTCTCCTAAACCAGAGAACCAATTTCGCGGGTTCAACCATGACACCCAACCGGTCAACTCATTACCCACAGCAGCAAGGGTGAGATTGTGTCTCCTGCGAAATTCCCACTTTAATTGGAGAATATCATCCATCTTTTGGTCTATGACCTCGACCGGGTCCTCGGTACTATTCGTAATATATGTGCAGCATTTCACGCCGTACTGCGTTGCCAGTGTGACACAATATCCACCTGTCACTGCCGTGAGATAATTGAGAACCATTCTATGCTGAACCAGTTCTGTTTTATAAGCTTGAAGCTCTCTTCCAGTATACCTTAAAGTGTCATCATACATTTCTGTGATATTGTCTAACAAATTTGCGAGCGCAGATATATATCTATAGTTCAGCACGCCTCTAGCGGTGCGGGTGAAATCTAGCGCAAGTAGAACCTGAATCCCGGTGGATTCATGGATCATGTCAGAGGCCGGATGCTCTGTTCTTTCTATCAGGTGCCGTTTAACAACGTGCTCGTAATGAGTATGAGTATAAGGAGCTTGGGCAACACGGTGTATATCTTTCATTTTGGCATGTGATACAGTCATTACCTCAGGCAGTACTTTTCCAATATAACACAATCCTTCAGAGTTTGGGGCAAGCCACTTATACGCCTTCCTCCCGCATATGAAATATGCATCATCGGGGAGAACATATGGGACGGAGTAGGACATAACCATATTACACATCTTCCATGTGAAATCTCCTAACCCTAATTCTCCCATCTGTCTAGTACACGTATCAGTTTGTACGATATGTGCACAGTATCCTGGTGATACCTCTCCAACTCTCGTAATCCTACTTCCTAGGGTATACCTATATCGGAAAGATTTTTCTCTACTGGCTATGTGGCGTATAAGCTCTGTATCTGTAGGCATTCTATCTGCTCTATATGAAAAGGTCATGGTTTGGTTACTCCATGACACTTCCCAATTTCCCGGCTTTCGGGGATTGGAAATGTTAAAACATATTAGGGACTTATCCACATGATATTGGTGGAGCTTCAAACTAGGAGGACTGGAGATATTAAACCTCCTGTCCACCGGCCTCCCACCACTTAGCTCAAGTACCTCCCCTACCGTTAAAGGAAATGGTACTAGTCCTGATTTGCTATGACCTTGAGGTACTTGAGAGCATACCCAACAATCTGTCTGATTTAACACACTACCCACTAAGGAGTGATAGTCACTCAAGGGGTGCCGCTCCATGTGGATATTAAAACTGGATTGGCATTTCTTAAGGCACCCATCCTCAACTACATTGTCACAGAGTCTACAGATACAGTTTTCTTTTCAGCTAACAATGTTTACAAATAACATGGCTGCTACATCGTTTCCGGTACTCGCCTTTGCTTGGTGGTTGTGTTGCTATTGGAAATTTACACCTCCGTCTCAGTCATCAGAACCTTTCTGGATCCTTTCTCGACCTCACTGGTACTCTCACCGAAACAGACTGCTCTGGTCAACATCAGGGTCAACATGAAAACACGGCTCACAGTCTCTCGAGGCGAGTCCATCTTACAGGAGGAGAAAGGAGAAATTTGTAATGGGGGTACAGGAAAACAGTTTGAGGGGGAGAGAAACTTGTTACGATAATTAGTTCTCTAGTCTTGTTGTTCTTCTTGTTCTGCTGTCATCTCAAAGGTGCTGTCTCTCAGTCTTCCAACCGAACACTCCGGTGATACAATATTTCTTCCGAACCAGCGATCTTTCTGTAAGGAGCAAAAATCTTGCATTACCATTTGTCTAACTGATGTGTGACATACCATCTTTAAAATATGAAAACATGAGAAAGAAGAGAGAGAGAAAAAAAAACAACGAGAGAGAGAGAACCGTTCATATCACATATATCAACAATAAACAACAACAGAAAAAAACATTTTTCAAACATTTTAAAACATTGTTCATCAGGCTGTCATATCTACATGTCCAATGGTTTCCTTGCGCAGTCCCTCCCACCAGCACCTCCATACTCCACCCTCTGTATCTGGCCAGGATACATTGATGCGGATAGGTCATGCTGGGGTTTGGTAGACTTCTGCAAAGACCAAGCAGATATGCAATGTTTGAGTCCTATCAATAATCGTCAGAGATGGGGAGAGAAGAAAAAACATTTAACAGATACATTTACAACGTTTCACCCGGTCATTCCTGTGTCTTCAGGGAATGACCTCCCAATTTATTAACCGTTACCTCAGGCTTACCATCAGTCCTAATGATCACCTTTCCTGACTATATATTATGGGTGCGGCCCAAAATTCTTCCTATGTGATCCCTGATTATAATTTGGTGTGTCATAACTTTGCTCATTTCTTTGTCTAGGGGGTCTGACTTTATGTGGGCTGTTACAGTTGCCGGCATAATGCCCTTCTCTTTTACAAAGATAACAAATCCTTGGCTTCCTCCATGTGCTAGGGGCCTGGGGTTTTGATCGACTTGATGCCTCCTCTAGTGCTTGGATGCTCATTACCATCAACCGCTCTCCCTGTGCTTCCCTGGTTCTTTGGATATTGCGGTCATGCTCGATAGCGGACTCTCTTAATGCAGCCACCGAGATGCCTCTCCAGTGAGGTATAGATGTTTGTACCCTGACTCTTAGTGTGTCTTTTAAGCCGTCCATTAATACGGACACAGCTACCTCTCTGTGGTGTACATTAGTTTCAATGTCATCTATACCAGTGTACCTAGCCATATCCTGCAGAGCCCGATGAAAATACTCTGGTGTGGATTCACCTTCTTTTTGTCTTATTGTAAAGATTTTATTCCACTTTACTACTGCAGGAAAATATACTCCTAACTGTAGATTGATTCTTTTTACATTATCTTGGTTATACTTGTCTGTTAGTGGTACTTCCTCATCTAGCTTACAATCAGCAATAAATTTCAATGAATCAACATCGGGGGGTAAGCATGCCCTCAAAACTGTCCTCCAATCTTTGTCATTTGGCTCTGCAGTATTTCCTAGCTCTCTAATATACTTTTGACAAGCAACTAAGTCTTCCCTGGGATCAGGGAATTCAGACAAAATTGTTCTTAATTCTGTTCGGGAAAAGGGGCAGTACATGGCGATGTTCCTGACAGGAGTGACTCCTGAAGTGTCAGTTTTCCCATTTGGTACTGCAATTACCCTGACAGGATTAAGTCCAGTGACGTCATTCTGAATTGATTCTACAATATGAGGTACATTTGTTTGTGCGTGATGTATAACACCATACGTACCTGTGGACACGACCTCACCTGACCCTCCATTAGGGGGTTTGATTACTGCCTTTACCGATTTGGTCGCGTCCACCTGGATGTCTTGTATGATGGCTGCTGGAAAAGGTGCCGACATCGTGCTGGGCTCACTTTCTTGTTGGTGATCCTGAGGAAAGTTTAACATGGGGTGCGACTTGCATGGGTTAATAGTTGTACATTTAACACTTTCATTTTTATAAACCTTATTACGTTTGTTACTTTCATTCTTAATATAGTTACTAAGTGCATTTTCATCGTACAACATTGTGCCTTTCTTCGCAACCATAATCCTCTCCATTGCCATGTCTCTCCTCTCAAGATGAAAATCAGGTATGTAAGTTAAATTTCTTTGCATTTCACTTTCCTGTTGCCATAACTGCAAACAATCATAATGTTTAACTCGTTGTTTCCAGGATTTTATGAGACAGATCCTTCGCCTTAAATTATGCAATACCTCTGAGTCAAAACTACCTATCCCAGGAAATGGTGCTTTATCCCCCACAGTCATTCGTGTCCATTCGTCACAAAAGGTCTCAGTGTGGGGACCATATCTCCCCCACATTACTAACCGAGCAGACCCTCGGGGTCTGCAAGCCTCTGCAGTCTGAACCCTGACTGCTGAACGTCCCTGTGTTGTGCACTTGGCTGCCATTGTGGACCTTTTTAACACAGAAAAACTTCCTAAAATGCACCAAACACAGAAGTCTACGGTGGGAGTTCTCCAAGCTCTTCCACCAGCTTCTTCTGCTCCGGGTATCTCCGGTCCGCCTTCTAGAAGACACGTGTAGCCGTTGCAGGCCCTACCTCTAGAGATTTTCCTGAGAAAATTCTCTTCCTTTTTCTTTACACAAATCACGCTTGCATGTGCTTCCCACAACACGTATGAGGGCAATTTACCTCGTATCACGTTGCGTTATTTGGTCACACCTACAACCGTGCGGTCCAATCGTACCACTTATAGACACTTGTTGCCCATAAATGGTAGGATCATTGGAGTCTCCCTACTTTGCTCCAAAACAGCCAGAGCGTAATACAACGAAAACTTTATCACACTCTGTCGCACGTTTTCACTTAGACCGTGCTCATACTTCACCAAGATTTCACCAAGACTTCACCAAGACTTCACCAAGAGGAGTTCAATACACTCATACCGTTTTCAACCCACACTAACATTCTATAGTTTTCTGATCAGAAAAATCATTTCCCGTAATCTGATAGCTCTCCCCAGAGGCATTACAGTAAAGTAAGGTATTTAAACTAAGTTTTGGAAACTGAAATCAATTTGTGCTATTATCGCGTGGCTATACTATACCGCCCCCACTAAAACAATGCTATTGTGCGATTTGAGTTTTCGGTGGGCGTACCCAGACGCTCCGTTGCGTAATATACGCTGCGTGCGTCGGCCTTTGTGTTGCGTACGCTAGTCTCACCCTTTTGTTAGAGACACGTGTACGCTGGCCACAAAAATACAATTAGCACGTTTATCAATGTAGATGATCTTTAACTGTAATCATCTACCAAGCACCACACAGGTCTCTCCTTGTATCTCAGGCGAAGCTGTGCGTGTGTTTTACAAATTACCCTTTAATGCATTACTTTTACTCTTTAACTACCAATAGCAACAAATCTTTCTCAGCACGTTATCAATTGTGAAATGGCAAACAGGAGAGTGATATGAAAATACACGAAAAAGAAATGCAGCTATATGCGTGTGTAAGCAAAACAGAAATAAACAGTTTTTTTTTTTTAAAAGACACTAGCGTTTTGTTCTTACCTCCGGTTCCGGATTCCCTCAGCACCCTTTACTAAGCGAAGCAGACGCTTATCCAGACAGCACTACGAGGAATATGACCTCCCGCCCTTTGCTGATGGATAATGTCTGCTGAAATTACCTAGTGCAGATATGTGAAGGATGGACGAGCCGCCAATTGATAAAGCTGAATATTTATCTTACTTTAAACCCTTTAAGAGGTCAAAGAACACAGTACGCTATTTACGTATGGTATACCGTAAGGGTACGCACGTTGCGTAACAATCGCTTAGCCGTAGTCGAGACGCTCGAGCGTCACGTTCGCTTACGGCCAAGAGATCACAGGCAGGCACGCTATAGGCTGCCGACTAGATAAAGCCAAATATTTATCCTATATAACACACTATAAAGAGGTTAAGAAACACTGTACGCAACTGGCGCACGAGGTACCGTAAGGGTACGCTCTTAGCGTAGCGGACGCTGTATCGGGAGCGAGCCGCTTGAGCGACACAAACGCTCGCGAGAATACGCTGTTGGTATCGGGCACACTATAGGTGAGCGACTACCGTAATGCTACGCTATCAGCGTAGCGGACGCTCGAGACCACGAGGAGATCACGAGCGGCGCAGACGTTCACAAGATAACAATCAGTAGACCTTGAATGTAACACACAGAAATGATATTCTTATACTGTAAACCCTTGCGTAGTGATAAGTTGAAAATGCAACACAGTGTAAGCGGGTTTACACTAAAGCTGTTTGAGCGATAGAGACGCTCCTATTACCCACTGCAATATAATGAACACACACAATACCGGTCTAAGGGTCTAACGCCTTTTAAGGAAATGAATGAACGTTCAAAAGAATAATACAATACAAGTCATACACTACCAATATAACATAGACTACCTAACCAGATAACTACACATGAAACACAATAGTAGTACAATAACTATATAAGAGAAACGAGAGAGAAAGAGAAGAGAGAGAAAGAGAGAGATATGGCTCACAATAACAAGAAAGAAAATATGATTGCGGAGAAAACTTACGCACAAAGGGAAACAATCGCATGCGCCTCTGGATATCCAGCTCCCGATTATCAGCAATGAGAACCGTTGAAGAGAATAGAGAGCTGGCCCAGATCGGCTTGTCCTTTTATACCCTACACATAATACAGTACAATGGTCCTATATTCTTATTGTTCATTGGACACAGGAATTCCTCTTCGCATTATAACAAAAGGTCATAGGTTAATTCATACAGGTGGGCTGTGACTATTTCCAACTGCTCAGGTGGGTGGGAAACTAGGTTTCCCGCCGCATGGATAATAAAGTGCAAATATAGTAAAAGTCCATAAACTTCTTATGTCCATAACTATTCGCACGAGCGATTAATCCGCTTCAAACCAACACCGGAATATTGCTAATTAAATACTCTTCCGATGGATACTAAACACCACTGTATAACCCTTGTCTGACCCTTCGTATCAAACAAAGAGGGATCTCTCTGTCCATGAACATGCTACATTAACTAAACTTTCAGATTCTATCAAAGGGACCATAATCTACAAAATACATTATATGGTGAAAATATGTAACGATTGAGTCGCACGCTAGGCGCACATAAACTCTACCGTAAATGCGCATACCGTGCGCCTGCGGGTGCACGTAACGGCGGGTATGCGCACGCACGGGAGAGCGCACGCATGCGCAGCGAGGACACATATGAGGTGCAAATATGGCAGTGTGCATCATGATATTTTTCTGACTTTGACATTCTCAACCTCTGTGCATCTATCTTGACTCCGGCTCTCAGAGTATAACCTGCTGGTCAGTACCTGCTTGTTTCCCTCTACAGTGGTTAGTTGTGGCCAATGGACATTACATCTCCGGGTCTTGCAGTGACTTTATTACCAACTCATTCTATATTGCCACAATATCCTTCTACCACTGTGCTAAAGGAACTGTACTGTTGTTTTTATTGCACAATCTACCATTGAATTACCTGAACTGCCTAGGTGTATCAGAACTGTGTGTTTAATAAATATTTTACAACGTTGTCTTCGTCACGCCTTCGGCTTCAGTGCCTAATCCTCTGCATGTCTACAAACCCTATCCAACCATCCCGGTTCACTTACACTCCAGCTCCTACAACTGAGGCCTCCCCAGGTCAGCCTCAGCCCTCAGTTGTGACAATGGGCCAATAACTCGGCAAGTCCCTATAGTGCTATAGGTGTCTGGATGGAAGCTGGACAGTAAATACTGTAGATAGTAAAAAGGTCAACAGGGTCAAAAGGTTGACATGGAAATGGTTGACACATTGGTTTTTTAATGACTTTTTCATAATTTTAGGGTTAAACACTTGGTGTAGGGTTAGGCTGCCAGAGGGAGCAGTTAGGGTTAGACACTTGGTGTAGGGTTAGGCTGCCATAGGGAGCAGTTAGGGTTAGACACTTGGTGTAGGGTTAGGGTTAGGCTGCCAGAGGGAGCAGTTAGGTTTAGACACTTGGTGTAGGGTTAGGGTTAGGCTGCCAGAGGGAGCAGTTAGGGTTAGACACTGGTGTAGGGTTGGGCTGCCAGAGGGAGCAGTTAGGGTTAGGCACTTGGTGAAGGGTTAGGCTGCCATAGGGAGCAGTTAGGGTTAGACACTTGGTGTAGGGTTAGGTTGCCATAGGGAGCAGTTAGGGTTAGACACTTGGTGTAGGGTTAGGGTTAGGCTGCCAGAGGGAGCAGAAAGGTTTAGACACTTGGTGTAGGGTTAGGCTGCCAGAGGGAGCAGTTAGGGTTAGGCACTTGGTGAAGGGTTAGGCTGCCAGAGGGATCAGTTAGGGTTAGGCACTTGGTGTAGGGTTAGGCTGCCAGAGGGATCAGTTAGGGTTAGGCACTTGGTGTAGGGTTAGGGTTAGGCTGCCAGAGGGATCAGTTAGGGTTAGACACTTGGTGTAGGGTTAGGGTTAGGCACTTGATGTAGGGTTAGGCAGCCATAGGGATCAGTTAGGGTTAGGCACTTGATGTAGGGTTAGGCTGCCAGAGGGATCAGTTAGGGTTAGGCACTTGGTGTAGGGTTAGGCTGCCAGAGGGATCAGTTAGAGTTAGACACTTGGTGTAGGGTTAGAGTTAGGCTGCCAGAGGGAGCAGTTAGGGTTAGACACTGGTGTAGGGTTGGGCTGCCAGAGGGATCAGTTAGGGTTAGGCACTTGGTGTAGGGTTAGGGTTGGGCTGCCAAGGGGATCAGTTAGGGTTAGACACTTGGTGTAGGGTTAGGGTTAGGCTGCCAGAGGGAGCAGTTAGGGTTAGACACTTGGTGTAGGGTTAGGGTTAGGCACTTGATGTAGGGTTAGGCTGCCATAGGGATCAGTTAGGGTTAGGCACTTGATGTAGGGTTAGGCTGCCAGAGGGATCAGTTAGGGTTAGGCACTTGGTGTAGGGTTAGGCTGCCAGAGGGATCAGTTAGGGTTAGACACTTGGTGTATGGTTAGGGTTAGGCTGCCAGAGGGAGCAGTTAGGGTTAGACACTTGGTGTAGGGTTGGGCTGCCAGAGGGATCAGTTAGGGTTAGGCACTTGGTGTAGGGTTAGGGTTGGGCTGCCAAGGGGATCAGTTAGGGTTAGACACTTGGTGTAGGGTTAGAGTTAGGCTGCCAGAGGGAGCAGTTAGGGTTAGACACTTGGTGTAGGGTTAGGCTGCCAGAGGGATCAGTTAGGGTTAGACACTTGGTGTAGGGTTAGGGTTAGACACTTGGTGTAGGGTTAAGCTGCCAGAGGGATCAGTTAGGGTTAGGCACTTGGTGTAGGGTTAGGGTTGGGCTGCCAAGGGGATCAGTTAGGGTTAGACACTTGGTGTAGGGTTAGGGTTGGGCTGCCAAGGGGATCAGTTAGGGTTAGACACTTGGTGTAGGGTTAGGGTTAGGCTGCCAAGGGGATCAGTTAGGGTTAGACACTTGGTGTAGGGTTAGGGTTGGGCTGCAACGGGGATCAGTTAGGGTTAGACACTTGGTGTAGGGTTAGGTTTGGGCTGCCAGAGGGATCAGTTAGGGTTAGACACTTGATGTAGGGTTAGGGTTAGGCTGCCAGAGGGAGCAGTGAGGGTTAGACACTTGGTGTAGGGTTAGGGTTAGGCTGCCAGAGGGAGCAGTGAGGGTTAGACACTAGGTGTAGGGTTAGGGGTAGGCTGCCAGAGGGAGCAGTTAGGGTTAGGCACTTGGTGTAGGGTTAGGGTTGGGCTGCCAGAGGGAGCAGTTAAGGTTAGACACTTGGTATAGGGTTAGGATTAGGTTGCCAGAGGGAGCAGTTAGGGTTAGGCACTTGATGTAGGGTTAGGGTTAGGCTGCCAGAGGGAGCAGTTAGGGTTAAACACTTGGTGTAGGGTTAGGGTTGGGCTGCCAGAGGGATCAGTTAGGGTTAAACACTTGGTGTAGGGTTAGGCTGCCAGAGGGATCAGTTAGGGTTAAACACTTGGTGTAGGGTTAGGGTTGGGCTGCCAGAGGGATCAGTTAGGGTTAAACAGTTGGTGTAGGGTTAGGCTGCCAGAGGGATCAGTTAGGGTTAAACACTTGGTGTAGGGTTAAGCTGCCAGAGGGAGCAGTCAGGGTTAGGCACTTGGTGTAAGTTTAGGGTTGGGCTGCCAGAGGGAAAAGTTAGGGTTAGGCACTTGCTGTAGAGTTATGGCTAGGCTGCCAGAGGGAACAGTTAGGGTTAGACACTTGGTGTAGGGTTAGGGAAAGGCTGCCAGAGGGAGCAGTTAGGGTTAGACACTTGATGTAGGGATAGGGTTAGGCTGCCAGAGGGAGCAGTGAGGGTTAGACACTTGGGGGTATATTTACTAAAATTCGTATTTTTCAGAATGAGATTAAAGTTTAAACACGAATGACATCGAATGTGTAATTTTGCAACTTTTTGAATTTATTACGACTCATTTACTAAGATGTCGTATTTTACATTTTCGAGTTGTTCGATGTCGATGTCATTCGTATTTTTTGGCAGTGTTTTACGGCAGTGAATAGTAAAACACTGCCGACATTAAAACAATGAAACTCGGCCGGATCTGTGAGATCCATGCAGGGTTTTATTGTGCATCTTTAAAAAAATAAAAAAAAGTTTAAAGTCTGAAAAAAAATTGCGTGGGGTCCCCCCTCCTAAGCAAAACCAGCCTTGGGCTCTTTGAGCCGGTCCTGGTTGAAAAAATATGTGGAAAAAAATGACTGGGGTTCCCCCATATTTAATCAACCAGCACCGGGCTCTGCGCCTGGTCCTGGTGCAAAAAATACGGGGGACAAAAAGCGTAGGGGTCCCCCGTATTTTTTACACCAGCACCGGGCACCACTAGTCAGAGAGATAATGCCACAGCCGGGGGACACTTTTATATAGGTCCCTGCGGCCCTGGCATTAAATCACTAACTAGTCACCCCTGGCCGGGGTACCCTGGAGGAGTGGGGACCCCTTAAAGCAAGGGGTGTCCCCCCTCCAGCCACCCAAGGGCCAGGGGTGAAGCCCAAGGCTGTCCCCCCCATCCATGGGCTGCGGATGGGGGTCTGATAGCCAAGTGTAAAATAAAAGAATATTGTTTTTTGCACAAGAACTACAAGTCCCTGCAAGCCTCCCCCGCAAGCTGGTACTTGGAGAACCACAAGTACCAGCATGCAGAGGTTAAACGGGCCCGCTGGTACCTATAGTTCTTCTGCAAAAAAAATACCCAGATAAAAACAGGACACACACACCTTGAAAGTACAACTTTATTACATACATTCCGACACACGCATACTTACCTATGTTCAGATGCCGACTCGGCCCACGTCTCGACGTCGATTCCAGGGTACCTGAAAATAAAATTATACTCACCTAAATCCAGTGTGTCGGTCAGCAGTTGACCGCGAGTAACCTCAACCGCTGACCGCAAAGTTCCCTTCATTGGTTATAATGTAGCGCCTATGCGCTACATTGTATCTTCACTGCACAGCCTCACTGACACTACAGGAGGTCACAGCCAATCAGGAGGGTGCCACGACGTGGCGCACCCTGATTGGCTGAAGGGACCCTCTTTGACAGGAGTCAGGGGGGGTCCCGGCAGACAGGGAAAGGGGTCCCATGTGTAAACATGGGACCCCTTTCAGTGCATGGATCGGGTATGCGGTTTGTTTTTTTGCCAAGTACGTGGATTATAAAAAAAGGACACGACACACTGGATTTAGGTGAGTATAATTTTATTTTCAGGTACCCTGGAATCGACGTCGAGACGTGGGCCGAGTCGGCATCTGAACATAGGTAAGTATGTGTGTGTCGGAATGTATGTAATAAAGTTGTCCTTTCAAGGTGTGTGTGTCCTGTTTTTATTTGGGTATTTTCTTTGCAGAAGAACTATAGGTACCAGCGGGCCCGTTTAACCCCCGCATGCTGGTACTTGTGGGGGTTACCAGCTTGCGGGGGAGGCTTGCAGGGACTTGTAGTTCTTGTGCAAAAAACAATATTCTTTTATTTTACACTTGGCTATCAGCCCCCCATCCGCAGCCCATGGATGGAGGGGACAGCCTCGGGCTTCACCCATGGCCCTTGGGTGGCTGGAGGGGGGGGACCTCTTGATTTAAGGGGTCCCCACTCCTCCAGGGTACCCCTGCCAGGGGTGACTAGTTACTGATTTAATGCCAGGGCCGCAGGGACCTATATAAAAGTGTCCCCCGGCTGTGGCATTATCTCTCTGACTAGTGGAGCCCGGTGCTGGTGTAAAAAATACGGGGGACCCTTACGCTTTTTGTCCCCCGTATTTTTTGCACCAGGACCAGGCGCAGAGCCCGGTGCTGGTTGATTAAATATGGGGAACCCCTGTCATTTTTCCCCCCATATTTTGTCAACCAGGACCGGCTCAAAGAGCCCGAGGCTGGTTTTGCTTTGGAGGGGGGACCCCACACATTTTTTTTTTCTAATTTTATATCATTTCCCACCTCTTCCCACTGATAAACATGCACGGATATCATGGATCCGTGCATGACTATTAGAACACGATAAAAAAAAAAGCAGGTCTGTTTTAAAACTGCTTTTTTTTACAATTTGTATTTTTTCACGGCAGTGTTTGGCTATTGCCGGCAGTATTTGTGAAATACAATTTTTAGTAAATTACCGAGTTGTATGAAAAAACAGGCGTATTTGACCGATGGTGTATTCATTCGTATTTTTTTTTCTTTGACTTCAAAAAAAATACGAATGCCCTTATCACTGCCGAGATTTGCGTTTAGTAAATTCCCGAGATTACACTTTGAAGAAAAAACATCATCTCGGTCAAAATCAGGAGCTTAGTAAATATACCCCTTGGTTTAGGGTTGGGCTGCCAGAGGGAACAGTTAGGGTTAGGCACTTGGCGTAGGGTTAGGGTTGGGCTGCCAGAGGGATCAGTTAGGGTTAGGCACTTGGTGTAGGGTTAGGGAAAAGCTGCCAGAGGGAGCAGTTAGGGTTAGACACTTGGTGTAGGGTTAGGGTTAGGCTGCCAGAGGGAGCAGTTAGGGTTAGACACTTGGTTTAGGGTTAAGCTGCCAGAGGGAGCAGTTAGGGTTAGACACTTGGTGTAGGGTTAGGGTTAGGCTTCCAGAGGGATCAGTTAGGGTTAGGCACTTGGTGTAGGGTTAGGCTGCCAGAGGGATCAGTTAGGGTTAGACACTTGGTTTAGGGTTAAGCTGCCAGAGGGAGCAGTTAGGGTTAGACACTTGGTGTAGGGTTAGGGTTTGGCTGCCAGAGGGAGCAGTTAGGGTTAGGCACTTGATGTAGGGATAGGGTTAGGCTTACAGAGGGATCAGTTAGGGTTAGGCACTTGGTGTAGGGATAGGGTTGGGCTGCCAGAGGGAGCAATTAGGGTGAGACACTTGGTGTAGGTTTAGGCTGCCAGAGGGAGCAGTTAGGGTTAGGCACTTGGTATAGGGTTAGGGTTGGGCTGCCAGAGGGAACAGTTAGGGTTAGGCACTTGCTGTAGAGTTATGGTTAGGCTGTAGAGAGATCGGTTAGGGTTAGACACTTGGGTTGGAAAATGGACACAATTAAATGGAAGGGGGACATACCAGAGATATAGTAGCATTTATCTTGTTCCCGTCTCCATACCAAGTATGAGCCGGTTCTGTTCTGCTCTTGCAGGAGGTAGCGCTTGGCATCAAGCTTTGTCAATGGACCAGAATACCAGCTGGAGAACAGAAGACAGTGTTAATGGCCACTCATTAGACATCATCATTATCAGCACTGCTGATTGGCTGCCTGCTGGTACCTACAGTGGTGTCGAGAGAGGGGGTACAGATTACCAGGGCCCAGGCATGCAAGGGGGCCCAGGACAGAGCATACCAGTAGCCATTTTTTTGGTGGGATAATGTTTTTTCCCCTTTATTATAAATTAGTGGGTGGGCATGCGAGCAGCTGGTCGGGCTGCTGGGAGGGGGGATGTATGTGTGTGTCACCTGGCTGTTTGTTCCTTGTCATGGACGTACCTCACAGCCACTTCCACCTGCCACACCACTGCTTTGGATCTCGCGGGATGATATCATCATCTTGCGAGTAAATCTCTGTAGCCAGCTCTGGAACGCTTCTTCAGATTCAGCAAGCTCCGGGAGGTGGGCAGGGACTGGGAGGGGCAGGCGTGCTGCTGGCTGGGCGTGGCCTGTGGGTGTAAGAAGTGGCGCAGCTCAGCTCAGTTGTAAGAATCAGCAGCGGGGCTGGTCACCTCGTCGGGAGCTAGTATGTTAGGCTGCGACATTGTGAGCTGAGAACTGTGAGTGACAGGCACGGCACTGCGTCTTATAAATTCCATATAAATATTCTATAATACGTGCATCCATACATTACCATTAGTGTTAGTAATATACATATGGATCTATATAAATTTCTATACAGATAAATGGATCTATATATATTTCTATATAGATATACAGTATATAGATTTATATATTTACCTATATATATAGAAATAAATAAATATACATACTGTGGCCACACCCACTCAGGGGTGAGGCCCGGGAAGTTTTTGTACCGGTGCCCAGGATTTCTCTTGGCAGCCCTGGGTACAGAGGCCCATAATTATGACAGTAAGCCCCATGACTAGCCCATTCCTTACTGATGTCCACCGTGGTATCTACAGGGAACAGGGGAGGAGAGATAGAGGATGGTAGTGGTGGTCTCAGGAGACTGGGGGGCACAAGGCTGTGTTTGAAGAAAGGTGGGAAAATCCCATTAGAGAGGAGAGGAGGAAGATGGGAGGAAAGTGGAGGCAGATGGTTGGGGAGGGGATGGGTCAGGGGGGCAGGTTGAGGGTGGAGAAGAAGAGAAGAACTTGGTTTTCTTCCAATGTGGTAAGAAGGAAGAAGGAGGAGGCACTATGGTAAAACATCTCAGGTCTTTATAATGTCCAGCAATGGAAGCTGCAACATGCCACATCTGTAGTTAGGTGGATAATGACAAGTTTTTGGAACGTCTGGTAAAGGTACTTACATGCATTTATAGAGTGTAATAAATATAGATGGAACAGGTAGGTCATTATAATCTGAGTGTAGGGTACCTATAAGGTCCAGTAAGGGGTAACAGGGCATGTCAGGCCTTTATAATGCTCAGTAACAGTGGGTCACTGACGTGTCTGCTCGTGGCACGGCTCAGGGTGACATCCCATACGCTCAGGTACAATAATACTGCCCCTCACTTGGGCAATAGATGGATGTTTGCCTACCCTGGGTTACCTCTCTCGCCCCCTGCTGGGGACATTACTGCAGCACACCACATGCACAGTCTATATAACATGTAATCAGTATAGGAATGAGATGGCAGCGGACAGCGGTTACTGTTTATCACCGCATGCTGCAGGTATTCTCCCCGGGTTACACATACCGGTAGAATAACATACAGCTCGCAGAGCCCCTATATACTGTAGGTAGGTGATCACAGTACACCACCGCTGTCTCATGTGCTCCAGTTCTCCATACAGAGTACTCAGCTGCAGTCATCATATAACCGTACAATAAATGTAGTAGTTTTATACAGCGTGTGATTCGGGATGTAGTTATGTGTAAATACATCTCATTTCTAAATACTGTTAGGTGTAAAATAAGACCCCTCCTGGCTTGTAATGACAAAGCCGCAGCTATAAATGTACACTCATCCCTGTGTGTGTGTACCCCCTGGTACATTCCGTGTCTCCCTTCACATGCACCAGGTATGGGAGCTCGTATACTGATAACACCGGAAAACCGCCATGGAATCCCACACTCGTACACAATCCTATCCCATATACAGGGGCGTACTTACGGGTGACCCCTAGGCACAACAGTAGCTGCCGCCCCCGACGCCCCCCATCCCCGACTCCTTGCCTAATTTAATTATTTTTATTGATTGCTTATAAGCCCTCATTTTAATAGAATAATTGAAAATCCACTATGACTTTTTTTAATTACTATATGTATACATATTTACTAAGTAGGACAGCTTATAGACGTAGCATGTGCATATCCCATTTACACTCCATGGTGTATGGTACAGTACAGTGTAAATATTTAGCAGTTTCTGACAGTACCAACACAAGCATCTTACTGCCGCCCCCAAACCACTGGCGCCCCTAGGCACGTGCCTCACGTGCGTAATGTGAAATTCGCCACTGCCCATACACAGTACATCCCATACTGTAAGAGCCACATACTGTATGGAATACAGGGCATACAATGTTGTACCCCCAAGACAGTACACCCCATACAGTACATTCTATACTGGATACATCATACAGTATTCCCCATACAGTACTCCCCATACAGGACAATCTATACTGTATACATCATACAGTATTCCCCATACAGTACTCCCCATACAGGACAATCTATACTGTATACATCATACAGTACTCTCCATACAGTATTCCCCATACAGTACTCCCCATACAGGACAATCTGTACTGTATACATCATACAGTACTCCCCATACAGTACTCCCCATACAGGACAATCTGTACTGTATACATCATACAGTACTCTCCATACAGTACTCCCAATACAGGACATTGTATACTGTATACCTCATACAATACATACTATTCAGTAAAACCCCACACAGCATTCTCCATACAGTACCCATCATACAGTGCTCTCCATACAGTACTCTCCATACAGTACCCACCATATAGCACTCTCCATACAGTATCCACCATACAGTACTCTCCATATAGTTCAAATTGTAAAGCGCAACGGAATTTGCTGCTCTATATAAGAAACTGTTAATAAATAAATAATATAGTACTCCCCATACAGAACTCTCCATACAGTACCCACCATACAGTACCCACCATACAGTACTCTCAATACAGTACTCTCAATACAGTATTCTCAATACAGTACTCTCCATACAGTACTCCCCATACAGTACTCTCCACACAGTACCTGCCATACAGTACTCTCCATACAGTACCCACCATACAGTACCCATCATACAGTACTCTCCATACAGTACTCTCCATACAGTACCCGCCATATAGCACTCTCCATACAGTATTCACCATACAGTACCCATCATACAGTACTCTCTATACAGTACTCTCCATACAGTACCCACCATACAGTACCCATCATACAGTACTCTCCATACAGTACTCTCCATACAGTACCCGCCATATAGCACTCTCCATACAGTATTCACCATACAGTACCCATCATACAGTACTCTCCATACAGTACTCTCCATACAGTACCCGCCATATAGCACTCTCCATACAGTACCCATCATACAGTACTCTCCATACAGTATCCACCATACAGTACCCATCATACAGTACTCTCCATACAGTACTCTCCATACAGTACCCGCCATATAGCACTCTCCATACAGTACCCACCATACAGTACTCTCCATATAGTTCAAATTGTAAAGCGCAACGGAATTTGCTGCGCTATATAAGAAACTGTTAATAAATAAATAATATAGTACTCCCCATACAGAACTCTCCATACAGTACCCACCATACAGTACCCACCATACAGTACTCTCAATACAGTACTCTCAATACAGTATTCTCAATACAGTACTCTCCATACAGTACTCTCCACACAGTACCCGCCATACAGTACTCTTTATACAGTACTCTCCATACAGTACCCACCATACAGTACCCATCATACAGTACTCTCCATACAGTACTCTCCATACAGTACCCGCCATATAGCACTCTCCATACAGTATCCACCATACAGTACCCATCATACAGTACTCTCCATACAGTACTCTCCATACAGTACCCGCCATATAGCACTCTCCATACAGTATCCACCATACAGTACCCATCATACAGTACTCTCCATACAGTACCCGCCATATAGTACTCTCCATACAGTATCCACCATACAGTACCCATCATACAGTACTCTCCATACAGTATTCACCATATAGTTCAAATTGTAAAGCTCAACGGAATTTGCTGCGCTATATAAGAAACTGTTAATAAATAAATAATATAGTACTCCCCATACAGAGCTCTCCATACAGTACCCACCATACAGTACCCACCATACAGTACTCTCAATACAGTACTCTCAATACAGTATTCTCAATACAGTACTCTCCATACAGTACTCCCCATACAGTACTCTCCACACAGTACCTGCCATACAGTACTCTCCATACAGTACCCACCATACAGTACCCATCATACAGTACTCTCCATACAGTACCCACCATACAGTACCCACCATACAGTACTCTCAATACAGTACTCTCAATACAGTATTCTCAATACAGTACTCTCCATACAGTACTCCCCATACAGTACTCTCCACACAGTACCCGCCATACAGTACTCTCCCTACAGTACTCTCCATACAGTACTCCCCATACAGTACTCTCCATACAGTACTCTCCATACAGTACTAGTGATGAGCGGGTTCGGTTTCTCGGAAACCGAACCCCCCCGAACTTCACCCTTTTTACACGGGTCCGAGGCATACTCGGATTCTCCCGTATGGCTCGGTTAACCCGAGCGCGCCCGAACGTCATCATCCCGCTGTCGGATTCTCGCGAGATTCGGATTCTATATAAGCAGCCGCGCGTCGCCGCCATTTTCACTCGTGCATTGGAAATGTTAGGGAGAGGACGTGGCTGGCGTCCTCTCCGTTTATGTTGAACTTGATTGTGCACTATTGCTTAATTGTGGGGAGGGCTGGGGAGCAGCTGTATAATATAGGAGGAGTACAGTGCAGAGTTTTGCTGATCAGTGACCACCTGCCTGAAAATCTGTGCTCAGTGTGCTGCATATATCTGTGCTCACACTGCTTAATTGTGGGGACTGGGGAGCAGCTGTATTATATAGCAGGAGTACAGTGCAGAGTTTTGCTGACAGTGACCACCAGTATACGTTGTCTGCCTGAAAAATAACGCTCCATATCTGTGCTCAGTGTGCTGCTTTATTGTGGGGACTGGGGACCACCAGTATAATATTATATAGGAGGAGTACAGTGCAGAGTTTTGCTGACCAGTGACCACCAGTATATAATATATAGCATTACGGTACAGTAGGCCACTGCTGTACCTACCTCTGTGTCGTCATTAAGTATACTATCTGTGGCCGGAGAGCCCCAGCCACGAGGCAAATGGCCGCCTGCGGCACTGAAGGGGTTAACCCCTAGTGCCCGGCGCCATTTTTAAAGACAAAGGGGCGCTTGGCGCCAAATTTGAATTGTGTTGGGCACTAGGCGCCGTGTTTGTAAAAATATGTTTAAATTGTAATTTTAAACTGTGCCGTGGTCCCGGACCTCTCCGGAGACCACGGCAGGGAGGACAGCCCCCCGGCGCGCTCAGCAGTGTGTGCGCGCCGGGGGAGAGGAGGCAGCCGCTGACCGCCGGAGTCCGGGAGCTCCGCTCCCGGCAGCGGTCAGTGTAGCCCCGGGCGCACTGGAGTGTGCGCGCCGGGGAGAAGGGTGAGCGCTGCAAGGCACAGGCTCAGCAATGTACAGTGGGATTTTAAATGTAATATATTTAAAGAGAAAGTGCACTTACTTGATTGTGTGTCCCAGGAGGGGGGAATCCATAGCTGTGCAGGCTGATGGATTCTCCCAGACCCTTTCCCCAAAAACGGAATGTTTTCCCATCCAGCCTCACAGTTCCAAAGGGTACAGGGAGAAAGAGAAGCAGCTTAGCTATAAAACAAGCTGAGTGGTTTCTTGGAGCTCCATGGAGATCAGCCGTAGTGCCAAGAAACCTGGGCCGGGGAGCCAGGCTGCCCAGCTCTGGAGCCCAAATCCAGGCTGCAGGCAGTGAGAGGGGTCCCGGGCAGGTTTCTGGAAGTCAGTTTAGGAGGGAAAAACTTCCCCCCAGCCAGACTGAACGGCACCGTGGGAGTATCCTGAATCTCCAAGATAGGAGGGTCAAAGGAGACCGACCACTCCCCACTGTCCATAGGGAACAATGTAAAGGTGTGCATGAGACCAGAGCATGCACAGCTCATGGGTAAACATTGATTGGTTGTACACCACAGGGCGGGCTTACCCCCTGTGGTAAGGGGTCTTGGAGAGGGATAAAAGAAGGGCAGTTGGCCCATAGGATTGTGTATTGTAACATCTTCTTCTGCTGAAAACATCTTGATTGTATGCTGTTGCCCCTAGCAATAGGGAGGAGCCTTTTTAAAGGTTATTTGAGCAAATAAACATCTTTGCCTCAAGAAGACTGCTTCATCTTGTGACCAACAGGGTTAGGCCAAACCTAGCCCCGTTCTCCGGCTGTCCAGGGAAGCACCTGACGTCTCCAAGCTCCGCCTTCCGCCAGCTACCGGTAGAGGCCTAGCAAGTGGCTAGTGGGGATTCATCAGCACCACACAGCTGTGGTAAGGCAGTGCGTCGGCACATACAGAGCAGAACCGTGGTTCCAAACGCCACGGCAGGTTAGGAGTTTGGTGGTGGCAGCGAGAACCCGCCCACAGCGTAGTGGGTGGAGTCAGTAACAGGCGGTTACTGACGGTAAGCGGGAATCCCCTATGTGGTCAGGCCTCGTGCGGCTTGACCTTCCATTCTGTGCGCAGTCGACGGGACGCGGCAAGCGGCGAGTGCTTCCGTACGGTACCGTCCTGTCACACTATCCATCTAGATTCTATACCTGTGGTGCATTTCAGTTGTGCAGTTTGCTGACACAGTGACCACCAGTATATATAACAGTACGGTACGGAAGGCCACTGCTGTACCTACCTCTGTGTCGTCATTAAGTATACTATCCATCTACATTCTATACCTGTGGTGCATTTTAGTTTTGCAGTTTGCTGACACAGTGACCACCAGTATACTATATATAGCAGTACGGTACGGAAGGCCACTGCTGTACCTACCTCTGTGTCGTCATTAAGTATACTATCCATTTACATTCTATACCTGTGGTGCATTTTAGTTTTGCAGTTTGCTGACACAGTGACCACCAGTATACTATATATAGCAGTACGGAAGGCCACTGCTGTACCTACCTCTGTGTCGTCATTAAGTATACTATCCATCTACATTCTATACCTATGGTGCATTTTAGTTTTGCAGTTTGCTGACAGTGACCACCAGTATACTATATATAGCAGTACGGTACGGAAGGCCACTGCTGTACCTACCTCTGTGTCGTCATTAAGTATACTATCCATCTACATTCTATACCTGTGGTGCATTTTAGTTTTGCAGATTGCTGACAGTGACCACCAGTATATATAGCAGTACGGTACGGAAGGCCACTGCTCTACCTACCTCTGTGTCGTCAAGTATACTATCCATCCATACCTGTGGTGCATTTCAGTTGTGCGCAGTATATATAGTAGTAGACCATTGCTATTGATAGTTACTGGCATATAATTCCACACATTAAAAAATGGAGAACAAAAATGTGGAGGTTAAAATAGGGAAAGATCAAGATCCTCTTCCACCTCGTGCTGAAGCTGCTGCCACTAGTCATGGCCGAGACAATGAAATGCCATCAACGTCGTCTGCCAAGGCCGATGCCCAATGTCACAGTAGAGAGCATGTAAAATCCAATAAACAAAAGTTTAGTAAAATGACCCAAAAATCAAAATTAAAAGCGTCTGAGGAGAAGCGTAAACTTGCCAATATGCCATTTACGACACGGAGTGGCAATAAACGGCTGAGGCCCTGGCCTATGTTCATGGCTAGTGGTTCAGCTTCACATGAGGATGGAAGCACTCATCCTCTCGCTAGAAAAATGAAAAGACTTAAGCTGGCAAAAGCACAGCAAAGAACTGTGCGTTCTTCAAAATCACAAATCCCCAAGGAGAGTCCAATTGTGTCGTTTGCGATGCCTGATCTTCCCAACACTGGACGTGAAGAGCTTGCGCCTTCCACCATTTGCACGCCCCCTGCAAGTGTTGGAAGGAGCACCCGCAGTCCAGTTCCTGATAGTCAAATTGAAGATGTCACTGTTGAAGTACACCAGGATGAGGATATGGGTGTTGCTGGCGCTGGGGAGGAAATTGACAAGGAGGATTCTGATGGTGAGGTGGTTTGTTTAAGTCAGGCACCCAGGGAGACACCTGTTGTCCGTGGGACGAATATGGCCATTGACATGCCTGGTCAAAATACAAAAAAAATCAGCTCTTCGGTGTGGAATTATTTCAACACAAATGCGGACAACAGGTGTCAAGCCGTGTGTTGCCTTTGTCAAGCTGTAATAAGTAGGGGTAAGGACGTTAACCACCTCGGAACATCCTCCCTTAGACGTCACCTGCAGCGCATTCATCATAAGTCAGTGACAAGTTCAAAAACTTTGGGTGACAGCGGAAGCAGTCCACTGACCACTAAATCCCTTCCTCTTGTAACCAAGCTCCTGCAAACCACACCACCAACTCCCTCAGTGTCAATTTCCTCCTTACCCAGGAAAGCCAATAGTCCGGCAGGCCATGTCACTGGCAAGTCTGACGAGTCCTCTCCTGCCTGGGATTCCTCCGATGCATCCTTGAGTGTAACGCCTACTGCTGCTGGCGCTGCTGTTGTAGCTGCTGGGAGTCGATCGTCATCCCAGAGGGGAAGTCGGAAGACCACTTGTACTACTTCCAGTAAGCAATTGACTGTCCAACAGTCCTTTGCGAGGAAGATGAAATATCACAGCAGTCATCCTGCTGCAAAGCAGATAACTCAGGCCTTGGCAGCCTGGGCGGTGAGAAACGTGGTTCCGGTATCCACCGTTAATTCAGAGGCAACTAGAGACTTGATTGAGGTACTGTGTCCCCGGTACCAAATACCATCTAGGTTCCATTTCTCTAGGCAGGCGATACCGAAAATGTACACAGACCTCAGAAAAAGACTCACCAGTGTCCTAAAAAATGCAGTTGTACCCAATGTCCACTTAACCACGGACATGTGGACAAGTGGAGCAGGGCAGACTCAGGACTATATGACTGTGACAGCCCACTGGGTAGATGTATTGCCTCCCGCAGCAAGAACAGCAGCGGCGGCACCAGTAGCAGCATCTCGCAAACGCCAACTCGTTCCTAGGCAGGCTACGCTTTGCATCACCGCTTTCCAGAAGAGGCACACAGCTGACAACCTCTTACGGAAACTGAGGAAGATCATCGCAGAATGGCTTACCCCAATTGGACTCTCCTGGGGATTTGTGACATCGGACAACGCCAGCAATATTGTGCGTGCATTACATCTGGGCAAATTCCAGCACGTCCCATGTTTTGCACATACATTGAATTTGGTGGTGCAGAATTATTGAAAAAACGACAGGGGCGTGCAAGAGATGCTGTCGGTGGCCCGAAGAATTGCGGGCCACTTTCGGCATTCAGCCACCGCGTACAGAAGACTGGAGCACCACCAAACAATCCTGAACCTGCCCTGCCATCATCTGAAGCAAGAGGTGGTAACGAGGTGGAATTCAACCCTCTATATGCTTCAGAGGATGGAGGAGCAGCAAAAGGCCATTCAAGCCTATACATCTAGCCACGATATAGGCAAAGGAGGGGGAATGCACCTGACTCAAGCGCAGTGGAGAATGATTTTAACGTTGTGCAAGGTTCTGCAACCCTTTAAACTTGCCACACGTGAAGTCAGTTCAGACACTGCCAGCCTGAGTCAGGTCATTCCCCTCATCAGGCTTTTGCAGAAGAAGCTGGAAACATTGAAGGAGGAGCTAAAACAGAGCGATTCCGCTAGGCATGTGGGACTTGTGGATGGAGCCCTTAAATTCGCTTAACCAGGATTCACGGGTGGTCAATCTGTTGAAATCAGAGCACTACATTTTGGCCACCGTGCTAGATCCTAGATTTAAAACCTACGTTGGATCTCTCTTTCCGGCAGACACAAATCTGCAGAGGTTCAAAGACCTGATGGTGAGAAAATTGTCAAGTCAAGCGGAACGTGACCCGTCAACATCTCCTCCTTCACATTCTCCCGCAACTGGGGGTGCGAGGAAAAGGCTAAGAATTCCGAGCCCACCCGCTGGCGGCGATGCAGGGCAGTCTCGAGCGAGTGCTGACATCTGGTCCGGACTGAAGGACCTGCCAACGATTACTGACATGTCGTCTTCTGTCACTTCATATGATTCTCTCACCATTGAAAGAATGGTGGAGGATTATATGAGTGACCGCATCCAAGTAGGCACGTCACACAGTCCGTACGTATACTGGCAGGAAAAAGAGGCAATTTGGAACCCCTTGCACAAACTAGCTGTATTCTACCTAAGTTGCCCTCCCTCCAGTGTGTACTCCGAAAGAGTGTTTAGTGCAGCCGCTCACCTTGTCAGCAATCGGCGTACGAGGTTACTTCCAGAAAATGTGGAGAAGATGATGTTCATCAAAATGAATTTTAATCAATTCCTCCGTGGAGACATTCACCAGCAGCAATTGCCTCCACAAAGTACACAGGGACCTGAGATGGTGGATTCCAGTGGGGACGAATTAATAATCTGTGAGGAGGGGGATGTACACAGTGAAAGGGGTGAGGAATCGGAGGATGATGATGAGGTGGACATCTTGCCTCTGTAGAGCCAGTTTGTGCAAGGAGAGATTGATTGCTTCTTTTTTTGGTGGGGGCCCAAACCAACCAGTCATTTCAGTCACAGTCGTGTGGCAGACCCTGTGGCTGAAATGATGGGTTCGTTAAAGTGTGCATGTCCTGTTTATACAACATAAGGGTGGGTGGGAGGGCCCAAGGACAATTCCATCTTGCACCTCTTTTTTCTTTCATTTTTCTTTGCATCATGTGCTGTTTGGGGACAATTTTTTTGAAGTGCCATCCTGTCTGACACTGCAGTGCCACTCCTAGATGGGCCAGGTGTTTGTGTCGGCCACTTGTGTCGCTTAGCTTAGCCATCCAGCGACCTCGGTGCAAATTTTAGGACTAAAAATAATATTGTGAGGTGTGAGGTGTTCAGAATAGACTGGAAATGAGTGGAAATTATGGTTATTGAGGTTAATAAAACTATGGGATCAAAATGACCCCCAAATTCTATGATTTAAGCTGTTTTTTAGGGTTTTTTGTAAAAAACACCGAATCCAAAACACACCCGAATCCGACAAAAATTTTTCGGTGAGGTTCTGCCAAAACGCGTCCGAATCCAAAACACGGCCGCGGAACCGAATCCAAAACCAAAACACAAAAACCCGAACATTGTCCGGTGCACATCACTAAACAGTACCCACCATGCAGTACTCTCCATACAGTACTCTTCATACAGTACCCACCATACAGTACTCCCCATACAGTACTCTCCATACAGTACTCTCCATACAGTACTCTCTATACAGTACTCCCCATACAGTACTCTCCATACAGTACCCACCATACAGTACTCTCCATACAGTACCCACCATACAATACTTTCCATAAAGTACCCACCATACAGTACTCCTCATACAGTACTCTAAATACAGTACCCACCATACAGTACTCTCCATACAGTACCCACCAAACAGTACTCTCCACACAGTACCCACTATACAGTATACACCATACAATACTCTCCATACAGTACCCACCATACAGTACCCACCATACATTACTCTCCATACAGTACCCTCCATACAGTACTCTCCATACAGTACCCACCATACAGTACTACCTATACAATACCCACCATACAGCACTCTCCATACAGTACCCACCATATAGTACTCTCCATACAGTACTTTCCATACAGTACCCACCATACATTGCTCCCCACACAGTACCTATGATACAGTACTCTCCATATAGTACCCACCATACAGTACCCCCATACAGTACCCATGATACAGTACCCATCGTACAGTACCCACCACACAGTAATACCCATACAGTACTCTCCATACAGTACTCGCCATACAGTACTACCCATACAGTACTCTCTAGACAGTACTCTCCATACAGTATCCTCCATACAGTACTACCCATACAGTACTCTCCATATAGTACCACCATACAGTACTCTCCATACAGTACTCCCTATACAGTACCCACCATACAGTACTCTCCATCAAGTACCCACCATACAGTACTCCCAATACAGTACTCTCCATACAGTACCCACCATACAGTACTCTCCATACAGTACCCTCCATAAAGTACTCTCCATACAGTACCCACCATACAGTACCCACCATACAGTACTCACCATACAGTACCAACCATAGAGTACCAACCATACAGTACCCACCATACAATACTCTCCATAAAGTACCCACCATACAGTACTCCACATACAGTACTCCACATACAGTACCCACCATACAGTACTCACCATACAGTACTCCACATACAGTACCCACCATACAGTACTCCACATACAGTACCCACCATACAGTACCCACCATACAGTACTCTCCATACAGTACCCACCATACAGTACCCACCATACAGTACTCCCCATACAGTACTCTCCATACAGTACCCACCATACAATACTCTCCATACAGTATCCACCATACAGTACTTCACATACAGCACTCCACCTACAGTACTCTCCATACAGTACACACCATATAGTACTCTCCATACAGTATTCACCATATAGTACTCTCCAGACTGTAAATATCATAGAGATATACCCATACAGGGAATTCCATACTGTACCATCATACAGTACTCCCCACATGAGGGGTGTACATTAAGTTTCCAGATGCACAAGATGTATTATATTTACAACCAACGTGAAATCACATTTTTTTTTTAAAGTATTCCCCAGAGGAGTCTGTGTAAAGTTGCGTGCGCTCCAACCACTTGGCGAATCAGCTGGCCCGGTCACACGCAGGTATGTCTTCTACTCTGCTCACAATGACTCCCACACATCTTGTGCTTGACTTGTGGGAACACAAAGGTCTGGAGTGTGCAGCAGATAACTAGGCTCCTTACATACATTCATGGACCAGAAAATCCACCACACTCCTGGACTTGTGGGCAGGTGCACCGTTGTGATGGAGAAGGGCACCGCGAGTGCGAGTTCTTGGACGGCGCCTGGAAATGGCTTCCAGCACTTGCAGCAGGCATTGGTTGGTGTGCTAGTCCTAGAGATGGGAGCCACACCGTGAACCGGGCAGAGCTGCCTCATCAGCAGGAGGCACACAGGCAGACCCTCCAGTGTAGAGCGACAGGGGCATACAGCGCCCACACCTTTTCCCCAGCCAGCCCAGTGAGAGACTGGGAGTAGCAGGCAGAGAGTGTCACCCACCCGTGCCAGACAGGGTGAGACAGGCAGAGAGTCCTCGTCCGAGCCTCCACCAGCACCCATACAGCACGCCTCATCTAGCCCAGGGAGAGACTTGTGAGCTGTAACAAGGGAAGTGACAGTCTGCTAGTGAGTGGCAGCCAGCCCGCGGTACAGGGGGCACCAGCCTGGCAGTCCCTGTGCTCAGTGCCCAGTGATATGGACAGTGGCCCAGTTTATATGCTACCAGGAAAGTAAAATATACTGTATTCACCCTGTAGCCTGCTCAGACATTAATTACAGGTGGAGGTCTGCAGACTTTCAGTGTATACAGTGGTTAATACCAAGCATTGTTATATGTGGGAGCTGTTTCATATCAGCTCATACTGCCACCTTGTGGCCAGTGAGGATAGTACTGGACCTCACATTAACGACACCTGAGAACAGGATTAGGGACAGGACTAGAGACAGGACAGGACTAGAGACAGGATTAGGGCTAGGACTGGAGACAGGACTAGGGACAGGACTAGAGATAGGACTAGAGACAGGACTAAGGACATGATTAGAGACAGGACTAGGGACAGGACTAGAGAGAGGACTATATGTAACCCTACCCTCAATACCTTGAACGAGAGCTGTCTATGTATTCTATTAAGGGATGGTTACCTAATAGTTGTGCCTCCACTCAAGCTATGTGTAGTATTTAACTACCGTTAAGGCTTGCTTGAGTAATCCTGATCTCTATCCTTAGGGGATGATTCCCTTATATCATAGATATATTATCTAATATACCTGTCTCTTTCTTCCTGGATCTTCAGATCAACTTCCAGACGGACCAGACACACATGGCAAGTATAACACTTTAATGACCAGTACCAAATGGATTAAGTATACATTAACATTTCATCAATTACACATTCCCCTATAAGTCATTAATCCATGCTAACCCCCTGTCAATTAGGTCTATACACACTACCTGCATGCAATACAACAAATCCTTTTTCTTTTCAAGACACCCTTAGGTGTTAGAGTGACCCGGGTACTCTTAATATGATAGTGCACTATAAGGGCCCATAAACTTCCTAAAAATAACAGCAGTTAATACAGAATGTCTGACACTATGTTTTAGTATCAACTATCAGTTCTCCCTTCAGTTAAAGAGAAAGATGTTTGGCTCAGTCTACTTATGGTAGCGATTACTTTCTCCTATAACAGGCCTGGCCAACCTGTGGCTCTCCAGATGTTGTGAAACTACACATCCCAGCATGCCCTGCCACAGTTTTAGCATTCCCTAATAGCAAAACTGTGGCAAGGCATGATGGGACTTGTAGTTTTACAACAGCTGGAGAGCCACAGGTTGGCCAGGCCTGTCCTATAAGGTTACTTATAGTTCCTCCTTGGCAGATAACAGAAAGTATCTATTTAGCTCATAGATAGTAACATCAACAGTTGATTACCAAGGAATCTGTATCCTTTCCTCAGTAAAAATGTTACCGTAGTTGTCCAGTATTAAAGTAAACTCCTAAGAAGCTGGTATGATAAACCTTTGCTATGCTGCGTCCTTGTGTCCATTTGAAGTAGCTGATGCTTTCTATATTTCAGAGCATATATAGCTTTTCGATTCCTGTATGCCTCAAATTATTGTTGTCTCTTAGGATGAGTCTATATTAAATATATCTGCAAGAGATGGTTTCTCTTATCATAGTCACAGCGAGCTCAAATCCTTTAACTTTATAACTAATAGTCTCTTACGTGTCAGTCCTTCTTACGGGTTCACGAATATACATATAACACAGTTGTATTAAAGTGCCACAAGCTAGTCCTTGAATCGGGATGATATTCTAATCCTTTGTGGCTGAGAGGCTTTAACATTCATCCAATGTCACTGTAGTATGGCTACCTTTAATGTCCTTGCCTCTAATTCTGCTAATTCAGGGGCATAAATACACACATTAGGTGGCAGCTTTAGGGTGTTACTTTCTATTTAGCGCTGCGGAACAATGTCTCTGGCTCTCCTTTGACTGATGTGATGCTGATATATGGGGGAGCTTTAAAACTGTATTTATGAAGCATTAAACAGTTCAAGTTTCACTCCACTCCTCCTGTTACATATATATACCCAGTGCTTTCTACCTTCTCCTTAGCACTATGATTAAGCCATACATGGAACTGTAATTATAGGTCACTCTGACTACTGTGACCCATTACTATCCTCCTGCATAATAGCCATTATTGCGGCCTAGCCCTGGAGTCCTTAGTCCCAATATGAAATTGACTATGTACCATAGTCACCTATGGCTTGCTGTGCTTAGTGTAGGGGTAATATAAATGGCTGGATTATACACTCACACTTCTACCATCTAGTGGTGCTGCTGCATGCTCCTCCCCCGACTCCTCCCTTACACTTACAGCCACACAGAATGGAGCCTCTGCTGCTCCTCAGTATCCGCCTCCTGCAGACACTCCCCCGACTCCTCCCTTACACTGACAGCCACACAGAATGGAGCCTCTGCTGCTGCTCAGTCTCCGCCTCCTGCAGACACTCCCCCGACTCCTCCCTTCCACTGACAGCCACACAGAATGGAGCCTCTGCTGCTGCTCAGTCTCCGCCTCCTGCAGACACTCCCCCGACTCCTCCGTTACACTTACAGCCACACAGAATGGAGCCTCTGCTGCTGCTCAGTCTCCGCCTCCTACAGACACTCCCCCGACTCCTCCCTTACACTTACAGCCACACAGAATGGAGCCTCTGCTGCTGCTCAGTCTCCGCCTCCTGCAGACTGCTCCCCCGACTCCTCCCTTACACTTACAGCCACACAGAATGGAGCCTCTGCTGCTGCTCAGTCTCCGCCTCCTGCAGACACTCCCTCGACTCCTCCCTTACACTGACAGCCACACAGAATGGAGCCTCTGCTGCTGCTCAGTCTCGGCCTCCTGCAGACACTCCCCCGACTCCTCCCTTACACTTACAGCCACACAGAATGGAGCCTCTGCTGCTGGTCCTGGCTTCTTTGTTGTGGCTGTCAGAGTCTGTGCCGGTAATAGGTAGGAAGGAACTCTCTCTGTCTCCCTGTCATAGATGCGCCCTTCCAATACTGCTGGGTGAGTTGACTAGCGCTGATGCCGGGTTCTATGAACAGTGCTGAGTCTCAATGCTGCTGTCACCACCTTTACAGTAAGGAAGCCCTGTTCTGGCTACACACACTAAGCCCCCTCCGGCCGCCGCAATGTATACCGCTCAGCTCTAATGCGGGCGACGCCCGGAGCAGCAAAAAACTATGTCCTCTCACCAAGGGATATGCAGTCTCTCCCCCAGCTACACTCACAGCACCTCTCCACCCCTCTCTAGTAGTCACATGACCCACTCTGAGGTGATGCCCCGCCCACTGGCAATCACCCCACTAGGTGATTGACAGTTAGGAGCACAAGGACATTAACCCTTTAGATACACTGTGAAACCATAAAATAAGCCTTAATTGTATTCACCACTACATTTACATCAATGTACATACAATTACATATATGTGAACTGTATTATTTACCTCAAAACATGCATACAGTATTACAACATCCATTAACTTTTATATGAATAATATATATGCTTATACTCCATTTTAGTCACCATATTATAACTACCTCAGTATAAGTGTTGTTTAAACCCTAAATCAGGGTTACACTAGAAACAGGACTAGGGACAGGACTAGAGGGACTAGAGACATGACTAGGGCCAGGACTAGAGACAGGACTAGAGACAGGACTAAGGACAGGACTAGAGACAGGACTAAGGACATGACTAGAAACAGGACTAGAGACAGGACAAGGGACAGGACTAGAGACAGGACTAGGGATAGGACTAGAGGGACTAGAGACATGACTAGAGACAGGACTAGAGACAGGACTAGAGGGACTAGAGACAGGACTGGAGACATGACTAGGGACAGTACTAGAGACAGGACTAGAGGGACTAGAGACAGGACTGGAGACATGACTAGGGACAGTACTAGAGACAGGACTAGAGGGAATAGAGACAGGACTAGGGACATGACTAGGGACAGGACTAGAGCCAGGACTAGAGACAGGACTAGAGACAGGACTAGGGACAGGACTGGAGACAGGACTAGGGACAGGACTAGAGACAGGACTAGGGACAGGACTAGGGACAGGACTAGAGACAGGACTAGGGACAGGACTATAGACAGGACTAGGGACAGGACTATAGACAGGACTGGAGACAACACTAGGGACAGGACTAAGGACATGACTAGAGACAGGGCTAGAGACAGGGCTAGAGACAGGACTAGGGACAGGACTAGAGACAGGATTAGGGACAGGATTAGGGACATGACTGGAGACAGGACCAGGGACAGGACTAGGGACGGGATTAGGGACAGGACTAGGGACAGGATTGGAGACATGACTAGAGACAGGCCTAGAGACAGGACTAAGGACATAACTAGAGACAGGGCTAGAGACAGGATTAGGGACAGGACAATGGACAAGATTAGAGACAGCATTAGAGACAGGACAAGAGACAGTACTAGAGACAGGACTAGAGACAGGATTGGAGACAGGATTGGAGACAGGACTAGAGACAGGACTAGGGACAGGACTATAGACAGGACTAGGGACAGGACTATAGACAGGACTAGGGACAGGACTGGAGATAGGACTAGGGACAGGACTAAGGACAGGACTAGGGACAGGACTAGAGACAGGACTAAGAACATGACTAGAGACAGGGCTAGAGACAGGGCTAGAAACAGGACTAGGGACAGGACTAGAGACAGGATTATGGACAGGATTAGGGACAGGACTGGAGACAGGACTAGGGACAGGACTGGAAACAGGACTAGGGACAGGACTAGAGACAGGATTGGAGACAGGACTAGGGACAGGATTGGAGACATGACTAGAGACAGGACTAGAGACAGGACTAGGGACAGGACTAGGGACAGGACCAAGGACATGACTAGAGACAGGACTAGAGACAGGACTAGGGACAGGACTAGGGACAGGATTAGAGACAGGACTAGGGACAGGACTAGTTGGAGACATGACTAGAGACAGGCCTAGAGACAGGACTAGAGACAGGACTAAGGACATGAATAGAGACAGGGCTAGAGACAGGATTAGGGACAGGACAAGGGAGAAGATTAGAGACAGGATTAGAGACAGGACAAGAGACAGTACTAGAGACAGGACTAGAGACAGGATTGGAGACAGGATTGGAGACAGGACTAGGGACAGGATTGGAGACATGACTAGAGACAGGACTAGGGACAGGACTATAGACAGGACTAGGGACAGGACTATAGACAGGACTAGGGACAGGACTAGAGACAGGACTAGAGACAGGACTAAGGACAGGACTAGGGACACGACTAGGGACAGGACTAAGAGCATGACTAGAGACAGGACTAGAGACAGGACTAGGGACAGGACTAGAGACAGGACTAGAGACAGGATTAGGGACAGGACAAGAGACAGTACTAGAGACAGGACTAGGGACAGGACTAGAGACAGGATTGGAGACAGGACTAGGGACAGGATTGGAGACATGACTAGAGACAGAACTAGGGACAGGACTATAGACAGGACTAGGGACAGGACTATAGACAGGACTAGGGACAGGACTGGAGACAGGACTAGGGACAGGACTAAGGACAGGACTAGGGACACGACTAGGGACAGCACTAAGAGCATGACTAGAGACAGGACTAGAGACAGGACTAGGGACAGGACTAGAGACAGGACTAGGGACAGGACTGGAGACAGGACTAGGGACAGGACTATGGACAGGACTAGGGACAGGACTAAGAGCATGACTAGAGACAGGACTAGAGACAGGACTAGGGACAGGACAGGACTAGATACAGGACTAGAGACAGGACTAGACTAGAGACAGGATTGGAGACAGGACTAGGGACAGAATTGGAGAAATGACTAGATACTGGACTAGAGACAGGACTAGGGACAGGACAGGACTAGAGACAGGTTTGGAGACAGGACTAGGGACAGAATTGGAGACATGACTAGAGACAGGACTAGCGACAGGACTAGGGACAGGACTAGAGACAGGACTAGAGACAGGACCAAGGACATGACTAGACACAGGACTAGAGACAGGACTAGAGACAGGACTAGGGACAGGATTAGAGAAAGGACTAGGGACAGGACTAGGGACAGGACTAGGGACAGGACTAGGGACAGGACTAAGGACAGGACTAGGGACAGGACCAGGGACAGGACTAGGGACAGGACTAGAGACAGGACTAGGGACAGGACTAGGAACAGGACTAGGGACACGACTAGGGACATGACTAAGAGCATGACTAGAGACAGGACTAGAGACAGGACTAGGGACAGGACTAGAGACAGGACTAGGGACAGGATTGGAGACAGGACTAGGGACAGGACTAGAGACAGGACTAGAGACAGGACCAAGGACATGACTAGAGACAGGACTAGAGACAGGACTAGAGACAGGACTAGAGACAGGACTAGGGACAGGATTAGAGAAAGGACTAGGGACAGGACTAGGGACAGGACTAGGGACAGGACTAAGGACAGGACTAGGGACAGGACTAGGGACAGGACTAGAGACAGGACTAGGGACAGGACTAGGAACAGGACTAGGGACACGACTAGGGACAGGACTAAGAGCATGACTAGAGACAGGACTAGAGACAGGACTAGGGACAGGACTAGAGACAGGACTAGGGACAGGATTGGAGACAGGACGAGGGACAGGACTAAGGATAGGACTAGGGACAGGACTAAGAGCATGACTAGAGACAGGACTAGAGACAGGACTAGGGACAGGACAGGACTAGATACAGGACTAGACTAGAGACAGGATTGGAGACAGGACTAGGGACAGAATTGGAGACATGACTAGATACTGGACTAGAGACAGGACTAGACTAGAGACAGGATTGGAGACAGGAATAGGGACAGAATTGGAGACATGACTAGAGACAGGACTAGCGACAGGACTAGGGACAGGACTAGAGACAGGACTAGAGACAGGACCAAGGACATGACTAGAGACAGGACTAGAGACAGGACTAGAGACAGGACTAGAGACAGGACTAGGGACAGGATTAGAGAAAGGACTAGGGACAGGACTAGGGACAGGACTAGGGACAGGACTAAGGACAGGACTAGGGACAGGACTAGGGACAGGACTAGAGACAGGACTAGGGACAGGACTAGGAACAGGACTAGGGACACGACTAGGGACAGGACTAAGAGCATGACTAGAGACAGGACTAGAGACAGGACTAGGGACAGGACTAGAGACAGGACTAGGGACAGGATTGGAGACAGGACGAGGGACAGGACTAAGGATAGGACTAGGGACAGGACTAAGAGCATGACTAGAGACAGGACTAGAGACAGGACTAGGGACAGGACAGGACTAGATACAGGACTAGACTAGAGACAGGATTGGAGACAGGACTAGGGACAGAATTGGAGACATGACTAGATACTGGACTAGAGACAGGACTAGACTAGAGACAGGATTGGAGACAGGAATAGGGACAGAATTGGAGACATGACTAGAGACAGGACTAGCGACAGGACTAGGGACAGGACTAGAGACAGGACTAGAGACAGGACCAAGGACATGACTAGAGAAAGGACTTGAGACAGGACTAGGAACAGGATTAGAGAAAGGACTAGGGACAGGACTAGGGACAGGACTAGAGACAGGACTGGAGACAGGACTAAGGACAGGACTAGGGACAGGACTAGGGACAGGACTAGGGACAGGACTAGAGAGTGAGACAGGACTAGGGACAGGACTAGGGACAGGATTAGAGACAGGACTAGAGACAGGACTAGGGACAGGACTAGAGACAGGACTAGAGACAGGACTAGGGACAGGGCTAAGGACAGGACAAGAGACAGGACTAGAGACAGGACTAGGGACAGGACTAGGGACAGGACTAGAGACAGGACTAGGGACAGGACTGGAGACAGGACTAGGGACAGGACTAGAGACAGGACTAGAGGGACTAGAGACAGGACTAGGGACAGGACTAGAGACAGGACTAGAGACAGGACTAGAGACAGGACTAGCGACAGGACTAGGGACAGGACTAGAGACAGGACTAGAGACAGGACCAAGGACATGACTAGAGAAAGGACTTGAGACAGGACTAGGAACAGGATTAGAGAAAGGACTAGGGACAGGACTAGGGACAGGACTAGAGACAGGACTGGAGACAGGACTAAGGACCGGACTAGGGACAGGACTAGGGACAGGACTAGGGACAGGACTAGAGAGTGAGACAGGACTAGGGACAGGACTAAGGACATGACTAGAGACAGGACTAGAGACAGGACTAGAGACAGGACTAGAGACAGGACTAGGGACAGAACTAGAGACAGGACTAGGGACAGGGCTAAGGACAGGACAAGAGACAGGACTAGAGACAGGACTAGGGACAGGACTAGGGACAGGACTAGAGACAGGACTAGGGACAGGACTGGAGACAGGACTAGGGACAGGACTAGAGACAGGACTAGAGGGACTAGAGACAGGACTAGGGACAGGACTAGAGGCAGGACTAGGGACAGGACTAGAGACAGGATTGGAGACAGGACTAGGGACATGATTGGAGACATGACTAGAGACAGGACTAGAGACAGGACTAAGAACATGACTAGAGACAGGACTAGAGTCAGGGCTAGAGACAGGACTAGGGACAGGACTAGAGACAGGATTAGGGACAGGATTAGGGAAAGGACTAGGGACAGGACTAGAGACAGGACTAGGGACAGGACTAGAGACAGGATTGGAGACATGACTAGAGACAGGACTAGAGACAGGACTAAGAACATGACTAGAGACAGGACTAGAGTCAGGGCTAGAGACAGGACTAGGGACAGGACTAGAGACAGGACTAGGGACAGGATTAGGGACAGGACTAGGGACAGGACTAGAGACAGGACTAGGGACAGGACTAGAGACAGGACTAGGGACAGGACTAGGGACAGGACCAAGGACATGACTAGAAACAGGACTAGAGACAGGACTAGAGACAGGACTAGGGACAGGACTAGGGACAGGACGAAGGACATGACTAGAGACAGGACTAGAGACAGGACTAGAGACAGGACTAGAGACAGGACTAGGGACAGGATTGGAGACATGACTAGAGACAGGCCTAGAGACAGGACTAGAGACAGGTTTAGGGACAAAACTAGGGACAGGATTGGAGACAGGATTGGAGACAGGACTAGGGACAGGATTGGAGACATGACTAGAGACAGGACTAGGGACATGACTAGGGACAGGACTAAGAGCATGACTAGAGACAGGACTAGAGACAGGACTAGGGACAGGACTAGAGACAGGACTAGGGACAGGACTGGAGACAGGACTAGGGACAGGACTAAGGACAGGACTAGGGACAGGACTAGGGACAGGACTAAGAGCATGACTAGAGACAGGACTAGAGACAGGACTAGGGACAGGACAGGACTAGATACAGGACTAGAGCCAGGACTAGACTAGAGACAGGATTGGAGACAAGACTAGGGACAAAATTGAAGAAATGACTAGATACTGGACTAGAGACAGGACTAGGGACAGGACAGGACTAGAGACAGGATTGGAGACAGGACTAGGGACAGAATTGGAGACATGACTAGAGACAGGACTAGTGACAGGACTAGAGACAGGACAAAGGACATGACTAGAGACAGGACTAGAGACAGGACTAGGGACAGGATTAGAGAAAGGACTAGGGACAGGACTAGGGACAGGACTGGAGACAGGACTGGAGACAGGACTAAGGAAAGGACTAGGGACAGGATTAGGGACAGGACTAGGAACAGGACTAGAGACAGGACTAGGGACCGGACTAAGGACAGGACTAGGGACATGACTAGGGACAGGACTAAGAGCATGACTAGAGACAGGACTAGAGACAGGACTAGGGAGAGGACTAGAGACAGGACTAGGGACAGGACTGGAGACAGGACTAGGGACAGGACTAAGGACAGGACTAGGGACAGGACTAAGAGCATGACTAGAGAAAGGACTAGAGACAGGACTAGAGACAGGACTAGGTGCAGGACAGGACTAGATACAGGACTAGAGACAGGACTAGACTAGAGACAGGATTGGAGACAGGACTAGGGACAGAATTGGAGACATGACTAGATACTGGACTAGAGACAGGACTAGGGACAGGACAGGACTAGAGACAGGACTAGACTAGAGACAGGATTGGAGACAGGAATAGGGACAGAATTGGAGACATGACTAGAGACAGGACTAGCGACAGGACTAGGGACAGGACTAGAGACAGGACTAGAGACAGGACCAAGGACATGACTAGAGAAAGGACTAGAGACAGGACTAGGAACAGGATTAGAGAAAGGACTAGGGACAGGACTAGGGACAGGACTGGAGACAGGACTAAGGACAGGACTAGGGACAGGACTAGGGACAGGACTAGAGACAGGACTAGGGACAGGACTAGAGACAGGACTAGGGACAGGACTAGGGACAGGACTAGGGACAGGACTAGAGACAGGACTAGGAACAGGACTAGAGACAGGACTAGGGACAGGACTAGGGACAGGACTAGAGACAGGACTAGGGACAGGACTAAGAACAGGACTAGGGACAGGACTAGAGAGTGAGACAGGACTAGGGACAGGACTAGGGACAGGATTAGAGACAGCACTAGAGACAGGACTAGAGACAGTACTAGAGACAGGACTAGAGACAGGACTAGGGACAGGACTAGGGACAGGACTAGAGACAGGACTAGAGACAGGACTAAGAACAGGACTAGAGACAGGACTAGAGAGTGAGACAGGAGTAGGGACAGGACTAGGGACAGGACTAGGGACAGGACTAAGAACAGGACTAGGGACAGGACTAGAGAGTGAGACAGGACTATGGACATGACTAGAGACAGGACTAGGGACAGGACTAAGGACAGGACTAGGGTCAGGACTAGAGATAGGACTAGGGACAGGACTAGAGACAGGACTAAGGACAGGCCTAGAGACAGAACTAGGGACAGGACAACAGACTGGACTAAGGACAGGACTAGAGACAGGACTAGGGACAGGACAGGACTAAGGACAGGACTAGGGACAGGACTCTAGACAGGACTAGAGACTGGACTAAGGACAGGACTAGAGGCAGGACTAAGGACAGGACCAAAAATAGGACTAGGGAAAGGACTAGAAACAGGACTAGGGAAAGAACTAGGGACAGGACAAGAGGGACTAGAGGGACTAGAGACAAGACTAGGGACAGGACTAGAGACAGGACTGGAGACAGGACTAGGGACAGGACTAGAGACAGGACTAGAGGGTCTAGGGACAGGACTAGAGACAGGACTAGAGACAGGACTAAGGACAGAACTAGGGACACGACTAGGGACAGGACTAAGAGCATGACTAGAGACAGGACTAGAGACAGGACTAGGGACAGGACTAGAGACAGGACTAGAGACAGGATTAGGGACAGGACAAGAGACAGTACTAGAGACAGGACTAGGGACAGGACTAGAGACAGGATTGGAGACAGGACTAGGGACAGGATTGGAGACATGACTAGAGACAGGACTAGGGACAGGACTATAGACAGGACTAGGGACAGGACTATAGACAGGACTAGGGACAGGACTGGAGACAGGACTAGGGACAGGACTAAGGACAGGACTAGGGACACGACTAGGGACAGCACTAAGAGCATGACTAGAGACAGGACTAGAGACAGGACTAGGGACAGGACTAGAGACAGGACTAGGGACAGGACTGGAGACAGGACTAGGGACAGGACTATGGACAGGACTAGGGACAGGACTAAGAGCATGACTAGAGACAGGACTAGAGACAGGACTAGGGACAGGACAGGACTAGATACAGGACTAGAGACAGGACTAGACTAGAGACAGGATTGGAGACAGGACTATGGACAGAATTGGAGAAATGACTAGATACTGGACTAGAGACAGGACTAGGGACAGGACAGGACTAGAGACAGGATTGGAGACAGGACTAGGGACAGAATTGGAGACATGACTAGAGACAGGACTAGCGACAGGACTAGGGACAGGACTAGAGACAGGACTAGAGACAGGACCAAGGACATGACTAGAGACAGGACTAGAGACAGGACTAGAGACAGGACTAGGGACAGGATTAGAGAAAGGACTAGGGACAGGACTAGGGACAGGACTAGGGACAGGACTAGGGACAGGACTAAGGACAGGACTAGGGACAGGACTAGGGACAGGACTAGGAACAGGACTAGGGACACGACTAGCGACAGGACTAAGAGCATGACTAGAGACAGGACTAGAGACAGGACTAGGGACAGGACTAGAGACAGGACTAGGGACAGGATTGGAGACAGGACTAGGGACAGGACTAGAGACAGGACTAGAGACAGGACCAAGGACATGACTAGAGACAGGACTAGAGACAGGACTAGAGACAGGACTAGGGACAGGATTAGAGAAAGGACTAGGGACAGGACTAGGGACAGGACTAGGGACAGGACTAAGGACAGGACTAGGGACAGGACTAGGGACAGGACTAGGGACAGGACTAGAGACAGGACTAGGGACAGGACTAGGAACAGGACTAGGGACACGACTAGGGACAGGACTAAGAGCATGACTAGAGACAGGACTAGAGACAGGACTAGGGACAGGACTAGAGACAGGACTAGGGACAGGATTGGAGACAGGACGAGGGACAGGACTAAGGATAGGACTAGGGACAGGACTAAGAGCATGACTAGAGACAGGACTAGAGACAGGACTAGGGACAGGACAGGACTAGATACAGGACTAGACTAGAGACAGGATTGGAGACAGGACTAGGGACAGAATTGGAGACATGACTAGATACTGGACTAGAGACAGGACTAGACTAGAGACAGGATTGGAGACAGGAATAGGGACAGAATTGGAGACATGACTAGAGACAGGACTAGCGACAGGACTAGGGACAGGACTAGAGACAGGACTAGAGACAGGACCAAGGACATGACTAGAGAAAGGACTAGAGACAGGACTAGGAACAGGATTAGAGAAAGGACTAGGGACAGGACTAGGGACAGGACTAGAGACAGGACTGGAGACAGGACTAAGGACAGGACTAGGGACAGGACTAGGGACAGGACTAGGGACAGGACTAGAGAGTGAGACAGGACTAGGGACAGGACTAGGGACAGGATTAGAGACAGGACTAGAGACAGGACTAGGGACAGGACTAGAGACAGGACTAGAGACAGGACTAAGGACATGACTAGAGACAGGACTAGAGACAGGACTAGAGACAGGACTAGGGACAGAACTAGAGACAGGACTAGGGACAGGGCTAAGGACAGGACAAGAGACAGGACTAGAGACAGGACTAGGGACAGGACTAGGGACAGGACTAGAGACAGGACTAGGGACAGGACTAGAGACAGGACTAGAGGGACTAGAGACAGGACTAGGGACAGGACTAGAGACAGGACTAGGGACAGGACTAGAGACAGGATTGGAGACAGGAGTAGGGACATGATTGGAGACATGACTAGAGACAGGACTAGAGACAGGACTAAGAACATGACTAGAGACAGGACTAGAGTCAGGGCTAGAGACAGGACTAGGGACAGGACTAGAGACAGGATTAGGGATAGGATTAGGGACAGGACTAGGGCAGGACTAGAGACAGGACTAGGGACAGGACTAGAGACAGGATTGGAGACATGACTAGAGACAGGACTAGAGACAGGACTAAGAACATGACTAGAGACAGGACTAGAGTCAGGGCTAGAGACAGGACTAGGGACAGGACTAGAGACAGGATTAGGGACAGGATTAGGGACAGGACTAGGGACAGGACTAGAGACAGGACTAGGGACAGGACTAGGGACAGGACTAGAGACAGGACTAGGGACAGGACTAGGGACAGGACCAAGGACATGACTAGAAACAGGACTAGAGACAGGACTAGAGACAGGACTAGGGACAGGACTAGGGACAGGACGAAGGACATGACTAGAGACAGGACTAGAGACAGGACTAGAGACAGGACTAGGGACAGGATTGGAGACATGACTAGAGACAGGCCTAGAGACAGGACTAGAGACAGGTTTAGGGACAGAACTAGGGACAGGATTGGAGACAGGATTGGAGACAGGACTAGGGACAGGATTGGAGACATGACTAGAGACAGGACTAGGGACATGACTAGGGACAGGACTAAGAGCATGACTAGAGACAGGACTAGAGACAGGACTAGGGACAGGACTAGAGACAGGACTAGGGACAGGACTGGAGACAGGACTAGGGACAGGACTAAGGACAGGACTAGGGACAGGACTAGGGACAGGACTAAGAGCATGACTAGAGACAGGACTAGAGACAGGACTAGGGACAGGACAGGACTAGATACAGGACTAGAGACAGGACTAGACTAGAGACAGGATTGGAGACAGGACTAGGGACAAAATTGAAGAAATGACTAGATACTGGACTAGAGACAGGACTAGGGACAGGACAGGACTAGAGACAGGATTGGAGACAGGACTAGGGACAGAATTGGAGACATGACTAGAGACAGGACTAGTGACAGGACTAGAGACAGGACAAAGGACATGACTAGAGACAGGACTAGAGACAGGACTAGGGACAGGATTAGAGAAAGGACTAGGGACAGGACTAGGGACAGGACTGGAGACAGGACTGGAGACAGGACTAAGGACAGGACTAGGGACAGGATTAGGGACAGGACTAGGAACAGGACTAGAGACAGGACTAGGGACCGGACTAAGGACAGGACTAGGGACATGACTAGGGACAGGACTAAGAGCATGACTAGAGACAGGACTAGAGACAGGACTAGGGAGAGGACTAGAGACAGGACTAGGGACAGGACTGGAGACAGGACTAGGGACAGGACTAAGGACAGGACTAGGGACAGGACTAAGAGCATGACTAGAGAAAGGACTAGAGACAGGACTAGAGACAGGACTAGGTGCAGGACAGGACTAGATACAGGACTAGAGACAGGACTAGACTAGAGACAGGATTGGAGACAGGACTAGGGACAGAATTGGAGACATGACTAGATACTGGACTAGAGACAGGACTAGGGACAGGACAGGACTAGAGACAGGACTAGACTAGAGACAGGATTGGAGACAGGAATAGGGACAGAATTGGAGACATGACTAGAGACAGGACTAGCGACAGGACTAGGGACAGGACTAGAGACAGGACTAGAGACAGGACCAAGGACATGACTAGAGAAAGGACTAGAGACAGGACTAGGAACAGGATTAGAGAAAGGACTAGGGACAGGACTAGGGACAGGACTGGAGACAGGACTAAGGACAGGACTAGGGACAGGACTAGGGACAGGACTAGAGACAGGACTAGGGACAGGACTAGAGACAGGACTAGGGACAGGACTAGGGACAGGACTAGGGACAGGACTAGAGACAGGACTAGGAACAGGACTAGAGACAGGACTAGGGACAGGACTAGGGACAGGACTAGAGACAGGACTAGGGACAGGACTAAGAACAGGACTAGGGACAGGACTAGAGAGTGAGACAGGACTAGGGACAGGACTAGGGACAGGATTAGAGACAGCACTAGAGACAGGACTAGAGACAGTACTAGAGACAGGACTAGAGACAGGACTAGAGACAGGACTAGGGACAGGACTAGGGACAGGACTAGAGACAGGACTAGAGACAGGACTAAGAACAGGACTAGGGACAGGACTAGAGAGTGAGACAGGACTAGGGACAGGACTAGGGACAGGACTAGGGACAGGACTAAGAACAGGACTAGGGACAGGACTAGAGAGTGAGACAGGACTATGGACATGACTAGAGACAGGACTAGGGACAGGACTAAGGACAGGACTAGGGTCAGGACTAGAGATAGGACTAGGGACAGGACTAGAGACAGGACTAAGGACAGGCCTAGAGACAGAACTAGGGACAGGACAACAGACTGGACTAAGGACAGGACTAGAGACAGGACTAGGGACAGGACAGGACTAAGGACAGGACTAGGGACAGGACTCTAGACAGGACTAGAGACTGGACTAAGGACAGGACTAGAGGCAGGACTAAGGACAGGACCAAAAATAGGACTAGGGAAAGGACTAGAAACAGGACTAGGGAAAGAACTAGGGACAGGACAAGAGGGACTAGAGACATGACTAGGGACAGGACTAGAGACAGGACTGGAGACAGGACTAGGGACAGGACTAGAGACAGGACTAGAGGGACTAGGGACAGGACTAGAGACAGGACTAGAGACAGGACTAAGGACAGGACTAGGGACACGACTAGGGACAGGACTAAGAGCATGACTAGAGACAGGACTAGAGACAGGACTAGGGACAGGACTAGAGACAGGACTAGAGACAGGATTAGGGACAGGACAAGAGACAGTACTAGAGACAGGACTAGGGACAGGACTAGAGACAGGATTGGAGACAGGACTAGGGACAGGATTGGAGACATGACTAGAGACAGGACAAGGGACAGGACTATAGACAGGACTAGGGACAGGACTGGAGACAGGACTAGGGACAGGACTAAGGACAGGACTAGGGACACGACTAGGGACAGCACTAAGAGCATGACTAGAGACAGGACTAGAGACAGGACTAGGGACAGGACTAGAGACAGGACTAGGGACAGGACTGGAGACAGGACTAGGGACAGGACTATGGACAGGACTAGGGACAGGACTAAGAGCATGACTAGAGACAGGACTAGAGACAGGACTAGGGACAGGACAGGACTAGATACAGGACTAGAGACAGGACTAGACTAGAGACAGGATTGGAGACAGGACTAGGGACAGAATTGGAGAAATGACTAGATACTGGACTAGAGACAGGACTAGGGACAGGACAGGACTAGAGACAGGATTGGAGACAGGACTAGGGACAGAATTGGAGACATGACTAGAGACAGGACTAGCGACAGGACTAGGGACAGGACTAGAGACAGGACTAGAGACAGGACCAAGGACATGACTAGAGACAGGACTAGAGACAGGACTAGAGACAGGACTAGGGACAGGATTAGAGAAAGGACTAGGGACAGGACTAGGGACAGGACTAGGGACAGGACTAGGGACAGGACTAGGGACAGGACTAAGGACAGGACTAGGGACAGGACTAGGGACAGGACTAGGGACAGGACTAGAGACAGGACTAGGGACAGGACTAGGAACAGGACTAGGGACACGACTAGGGACAGGACTAAGAGCATGACTAGAGACAGGACTAGAGACAGGACTAGGGACAGGACTAGAGACAGGACTAGGGACAGGATTGGAGACAGGACTAGGGACAGGACTAGAGACAGGACTAGAGACAGGACCAAGGACATGACTAGAGACAGGACTAGAGACAGGACTAGAGACAGGACTAGGGACAGGATTAGAGAAAGGACTAGGGACAGGACTAGGGACAGGACTAGGGACAGGACTAAGGACAGGACTAGGGACAGGACTAGGGACAGGACTAGGGACAGGACTAGAGACAGGACTAGGGACAGGACTAGGAACAGGACTATGGACAAGACTAGGGACAGGACTAAGAGCATGACTAGAGACAGGACTAGAGACAGGACTAGGGACAGGACTAGAGACAGGACTAGGGACAGGACTAGGAACAGGACTAGGGACAAGACTAGGGACAGGACTAAGAGCATGACTAGAGACAGGACTAGAGACAGGACTAGGGACAGGACTAGAGACAGGACTAGGGACAGGATTGGAGACAGGACGAGGGACAGGACTAAGGATAGGACTAGGGACAGGACTAAGAGCATGACTAGAGACAGGACTAGAGACAGGACTAGGGACAGGACAGGACTAGATACAGGACTAGACTAGAGACAGGATTGGAGACAGGACTAGGGACAGAATTGGAGACATGACTAGATACTGGACTAGAGACAGGACTAGACTAGAGACAGGATTGGAGACAGGAATAGGGACAGAATTGGAGACATGACTAGAGACAGGACTAGCGACAGGACTAGGGACAGGACTAGAGACAGGACTAGAGACAGGACCAAGGACATGACTAGAGAAAGGACTAGAGACAGGACTAGGAACAGGATTAGAGAAAGGACTAGGAACAGGACTAGGGACAGGACTAGAGACAGGACTGGAGACAGGACTAAGGACAGGACTAGGGACAGGACTAGGGACAGGACTAGAGAGTGAGACAGGACTAGGGACAGGACTAGGGACAGGATTAGAGACAGGACTAGAGACAGGACTAGGGACAGGACTAGAGACAGGACTAGAGACAGGACTAAGGACATGACTAGAGACAGGACTAGAGACCGGACTAGAGACAGGACTAGGGACAGAACTAGAGACAGGACTAGGGACAGGGCTAAGGACAGGACAAGAGACAGGACTAGAGACAGGACTAGGGACAGGACTAGGGACAGGACTAGAGACAGGACTAGGGACAGGACTGGAGACAGGACTAGGGACAGGACTAGAGACAGGACTAGAGGGACTAGAGACAGGACTAGGGACAGGACTAGAGACAGGACTTGGGACAGGACTAGAGACAGGATTGGAGACAGGAGTAGGGACATGATTGGAGACATGACTAGAGACAGGACTAGAGACAGGACTAAGAACATGACTAGAGACAGGACTAGAGTCAGGGCTAGAGACAGGACTAGGGACAGGACTAGAGACAGGATTAGGGACAGGATTAGGGACAGGACTAGGGACAGGACTAGAGACAGGACTAGGGACAGGACTAGAGACAGGATTGGAGACATGACTAGAGACAGGACTAGAGACAGGACTAAGAACATGACTAGAGACAGGACTAGAGTCAGGGCTAGAGACAGGACTAGGGACAGGACTAGAGACAGGATTAGGGACAGGATTAGGGACAGGACTAGGGACAGGACTAGAGACAGGACTAGGGACTGGACTAGGGACAGGACTAGAGACAGGACAAGGGACAGGACTAGGGACAGGACCAAGGACATGACTAGAAACAGGACTAGAGACAGGACTAGAGACAGGACTAGGGACAGGACTAGGGACAGGACGAAGGACATGACTAGAGACAGGACTAGAGACAGGACTAGAGACAGGACTAGAGACAGGACTAGGGACAGGATTGGAGACATGACTAGAGACAGGCCTAGAGACAGGACTAGAGACAGGTTTAGGGACAGAACTAGGGACAGGATTGGAGACAGGATTGGAGACAGGACTAGGGACAGGATTGGAGACATGACTAGAGACAGGACTAGGGACATGACTAGGGACAGGACTAAGAGCATGACTAGAGACAGGACTAGAGACAGGACTAGGGACAGGACTAGAGACAGGACTAGGGACAGGACTGGAGACAGGACTAGGGACAGGACTAAGGACAGGACTAGGGACAGGACTAGGGACAGGACTAAGAGCATGACTAGAGACAGGACTAGGGACAGGACAGGACTAGATACAGGACTAGAGACAGGACTAGACTAGAGACAGGATTGGAGACAGGACTAGGGACAAAATTGAAGAAATGACTAGATACTGGACTAGAGACAGGACTAGGGACAGGACAGGACTAGAGACAGGATTGGAGACAGGACTAGGGACAGAATTGGAGACATGACTAGAGACAGGACTAGTGACAGGACTAGAGACAGGACAAAGGACATGACTAGAGACAGGACTAGAGACAGGACTAGGGACAGGATTAGAGAAAGGACTAGGGACAGGACTAGGGACAGGACTGGAGACAGGACTGGAGACAGGACTAAGGACAGGACTAGGGACAGGATTAGGGACAGGACTAGGAACAGGACTAGAGACAGGACTAGGGACCGGACTAAGGACAGGACTAGGGACATGACTAGGGACAGGACTAAGAGCATGACTAGAGACAGGACTAGAGACAGGACTAGGGAGAGGACTAGAGACAGGACTAGGGACAGGACTGGAGACAGGACTAGGGACAGGACTAAGGACAGGACTAGGGACAGGACTAAGAGCATGACTAGAGAAAGGACTAGAGACAGGACTAGAGACAGGACTAGGTGCAGGACAGGACTAGATACAGGACTAGAGACAGGACTAGACTAGAGACAGGATTGGAGACAGGACTAGGGACAGAATTGGAGACATGACTAGATACTGGATTAGAGACAGGACTAGGGACAGGACAGGACTAGAGACAGGACTAGACTAGAGACAGGATTGGAGACAGGAATAGGGACAGAATTGGAGACATGACTAGAGACAGGACTAGCGACAGGACTAGGGACAGGACTAGAGACAGGACTAGAGACAGGACCAAGGACATGACTAGAGAAAGGACTAGAGACAGGACTAGGAACAGGATTAGAGAAAGGACTAGGGACAGGACTAGGGACAGGACTGGAGACAGGACTAAGGACAGGACTAGGGACAGGACTAGGGACAGGACTAGAGACAGGACTAGGGACAGGACTAGAGACAGGACTAGGGACAGGACTAGGGACAGGACTAGGGACAGGACTAGAGACAGGACTAGGAACAGGACTAGAGACAGGACTAGGGACAGGACTAGGGACAGGACTAGAGACAGGACTAGGGACAGGACTAAGAACAGGACTAGGGACAGGACTAGAGAGTGAGACAGGACTAGGGACAGGACTAGGGACAGGATTAGAGACAGCACTAGAGACAGGACTAGAGACAGTACTAGAGACAGGACTAGAGACAGGACTAGAGACAGGACTAGGGACAGGACTAGGGACAGGACTAGAGACAGGACTAGAGACAGGACTAAGAACAGGACTAGGGACAGGACTAGAGAGTGAGACAGGACTAGGGACAGGACTAGGGACAGGACTAGGGACAGGACTAAGAACAGGACTAGGGACAGGACTAGAGAGTGAGACAGGACTATGGACATGACTAGAGACAGGACTAGGGACAGGACTAAGGACAGGACTAGGGTCAGGACTAGAGATAGGACTAGGGACAGGACTAGAGACAGGACTAAGGACAGGCCTAGAGACAGAACTAGGGACAGGACAACAGACTGGACTAAGGACAGGACTAGAGACAGAACTAGGGACAGGACAGGACTAAGGACAGGACTAGGGACAGGACTTTAGACAGGACTAGAGACTGGACTAAGGACAGGACTAGAGGCAGGACTAAGGACAGGACCAAAAATAGGACTAGGGAAAGGACTAGAAACAGGACTAGGGAAAGAACTAGGGACAGGACAAGAGGGACTAGAGACATGACTAGGGACAGGACTAGAGACAGGACTGGAGACAGGACTAGGGACAGGACTAGAGACAGGACTAGAGGGACTAGGGACAGGACTAGAGACAGGACTAGAGACAGGACTAAGGACAGGACTAGGGACACGACTAGGGACAGGACTAAGAGCATGACTAGAGACAGGACTAGAGACAGGACTAGGGACAGGACTAGAGACAGGACTAGAGACAGGATTAGGGACAGGACAAGAGACAGTACTAGAGACAGGACTAGGGACAGGACTAGAGACAGGATTGGAGACAGGACTAGGGACAGGATTGGAGACATGACTAGAGACAGGACTAGGGACAGGACTATAGACAGGACTAGGGACAGGACTATAGACAGGACTAGGGACAGGACTGGAGACAGGACTAGGGACAGGACTAAGGACAGGACTAGGGACACGACTAGGGACAGCACTAAGAGCATGACTAGAGACAGGACTAGAGACAGGACTAGGGACAGGACTAGAGACAGGACTAGGGACAGGACTGGAGACAGGACTAGGGACAGGACTATGGACAGGACTAGGGACAGGACTAAGAGCATGACTAGAGACAGGACTAGAGACAGGACTAGGGACAGGACAGGACTAGATACAGGACTAGAGACAGGACTAGACTAGAGACAGGATTGGAGACAGGACTATGGACAGAATTGGAGAAATGACTAGATACTGGACTAGAGACAGGACTAGGGACAGGACAGGACTAGAGACAGGATTGGAGACAGGACTAGGGACAGAATTGGAGACATGACTAGAGACAGGACTAGCGACAGGACTAGGGACAGGACTAGAGACAGGACTAGAGACAGGACCAAGGACATGACTAGAGACAGGACTAGAGACAGGACTAGAGACAGGACTAGGGACAGGATTAGAGAAAGGACTAGGGACAGGACTAGGGACAGGACTAGGGACAGGACTAGGGACAGGACTAAGGACAGGACTAGGGACAGGACTAGGGACAGGACTAGGGACAGGACTAGAGACAGGACTAGGGACAGGACTAGGAACAGGACTAGGGACACGACTAGGGACAGGACTAAGAGCATGACTAGAGACAGGACTAGAGACAGGACTAGGGACAGGACTAGAGACAGGACTAGGGACAGGATTGGAGACAGGACTAGGGACAGGACTAGAGACAGGACCAAGGACATGACTAGAGACAGGACTAGAGACAGGACTAAGGACAGGACTAGGGACAGGACTAGGGACAGGACTAGGGACAGGACTAGAGACAGGACTAGGGACAGGACTAGGAACAGGACTAGGGACAAGACTAGGGACAGGACTAAGAGCATGACTAGAGACAGGACTAGAGACAGGACTAGGGACAGAACTAGAGACAGGACTAGGGACAGGATTGGAGACAGGACGAGGGACAGGACTAAGGATAGGACTAGGGACAGGACTAAGAGCATGACTAGAGACAGGACTAAGGACATGACAGGACTAGATACAGGACTAGACTAGAGACAGGATTGGAGACAGGACTAGGGACAGAATTGGAGACATGACTAGATACTGGACTAGAGACAGGACTAGACTAGAGACAGGATTGGAGACAGGAATAGGGACAGAATTGGAGACATGACTAGCGACAGGACTAGCGACAGGACTAGGGACAGGACTAGAGACAGGACTAGAGACAGGACCAAGGACATGACTAGAGAAAGGACTAGAGACAGGACTAGGAACAGGATTAGAGAAAGGACTAGGGACAGGACTAGGGACAGGACTAGAGACAGGACTGGAGACAGGACTAAGGACAGGACTAGGGACAGGACTAGGGACAGGACTAGGGACAGGACTAGAGAGTGAGACAGGACTAGGGACAGGATTAGAGACAGGACTAGAGACAGGACTAGGGACAGGACTAGAGACAGGACTAGAGACAGGACTAAGGACATGACTAGAGACAGGACTAGAGACAGGACTAGAGACAGGACTAGGGACAGAACTAGAGACAGGACTAGGGACAGGGCTAAGGACAGGACAAGAGACAGGACTAGAGACAGGACTAGGGACAGGACTAGGGACAGGACTAGAGACAGGACTAGGGACAGGACTGGAGACAGGACTAGGGACAGGACTAGAGACAGGACTAGAGGGACTAGAGACAGGACTAGGGACAGGACTAGAGACAGGACTAGGGACAGGACTAGAGACAGGATTGGAGACAGGAGTAGGGACATGATTGGAGACATGACTAGAGACAGGACTAGAGACAGGACTAAGAACATGACTAGAGACAGGACTAGAGTCAGGGCTAGAGACAGGACTAGGGACAGGACTAGAGACAGGATTAGGGACAGGATTAGGGACAGGACTAGGGACAGGACTAGAGACAGGACTAGGGACAGGACTAGAGACAGGATTGGAGACATGACTAGAGACAGGACTAGAGACAGGACTAAGAACATGACTAGAGACAGGACTAGAGTCAGGGCTAGAGACAGGACTAGGGACAGGACTAGAGACAGGATTAGGGACAGGATTAGGGACAGGACTAGGGACAGGACTAGAGACAGGACTAGGGACCGGACTAGGGACAGGACTAGAGACAGGACTAGGGACAGGACAAGGGACAGGACCAAGGACATGACTAGAAACAGGACTAGAGACAGGACTAGAGACAGGACTAGGGACAGGACTAGGGACAGGACGAAGGACATGACGAGAGACAGGACTAGAGACAGGACTAGAGACAGGACTAGAGACAGGACTAGGGACAGGATTGGAGACATGACTAGAGACAGGCCTAGAGACAGGACTAGAGACAGGTTTAGGGACAGAACTAGGGACAGGATTGGAGACAGGATTGGAGACAGGACTAGGGACAGGATTGGAGACATGACTAGAGACAGGACTAGGGACATGACTAGGGACAGGACTAAGAGCATGACTAGAGACAGGACTAGAGACAGGACTAGGGACAGGACTAGAGACAGGACTAGGGACAGGACTGGAGACAGGACTAGGGACAGGACTAAGGACAGGACTAGGGACAGGACTAGGGACAGGACTAAGAGCATGACTAGAGACAGGACTAGAGACAGGACTAGGGACAGGACAGGACTAGATACAGGACTAGAGACAGGACTAGACTAGAGACAGGATTGGAGACAGGACTAGGGACAAAATTGAAGAAATGACTAGATACTGGACTAGAGACAGGACTAGGGACAGGACAGGACTAGAGACAGGATTGGAGACAGGACTAGGGACAGAATTGGAGACATGACTAGAGACAGGACTAGTGACAGGACTAGAGACAGGACAAAGGACATGACTAGAGACCGGACTAGAGACAGGACTAGGGACAGGATTAGAGAAAGGACTAGGGACAGGACTAGGGACAGGACTGGAGACAGGACTGGAGACAGGACTAAGGACAGGACTAGGGACAGGATTAGGGACAGGACTAGGAACAGGACTAGAGACAGGACTAGGGACCGGACTAAGGACAGGACTAGGGACATGACTAGGGACAGGACTAAGAGCATGACTAGAGACAGGACTAGAGACAGGACTAGGGAGAGGACTAGAGACAGGACTAGGGACAGGACTGGAGACAGGACTAGGGACAGGACTAAGGACAGGACTAGGGACAGGACTAAGAGCATGACAAGAGAAAGGACTAGAGACAGGACTAGAGACAGGACTAGGTGCAGGACAGGACTAGATACAGGACTAGAGACAGGACTAGACTAGAGACAGGATTGGAGACAGGACTAGGGACAGAATTGGAGACATGACTAGATACTGGACTAGAGACAGGACTAGGGACAGGACAGGACTAGAGACAGGACTAGACTAGAGACAGGATTGGAGACAGGAATAGGGACAGAATTGGAGACATGACTAGAGACAGGACTAGCGACAGGACTAGGGACAGGACTAGAGACAGGACTAGAGACAGGACCAAGGACATGACTAGAGAAAGGACTAGAGACAGGACTAGGAACAGGATTAGAGAAAGGACTAGGGACAGGACTAGGGACAGGACTGGAGACAGGACTAAGGACAGGACTAGGGACAGGACTAGGGACAGGACTAGAGACAGGACTAGGGACAGGACTAGAGACAGGACTAGGGACAGGACTAGGGACAGGACTAGGGACAGGACTAGAGACAGGACTAGGAACAGGACTAGAGACAGGACTAGGGACAGGACTAGGGACAGGACTAGAGACAGGACTAGGGACAGGACTAAGAACAGGACTAGGGACAGGACTAGAGAGTGAGACAGGACTAGGGACAGGACTAGGGACAGGATTAGAGACAGCACTAGAGACAGGACTAGAGACAGTACTAGAGACAGGACTAGAGACAGGACTAGAGACAGGACTAGAGACAGGACTAGAGACAGGACTAGGGACAGGACTAGGGACAGGACTAGAGACAGGACTAGAGACAGGACTAAGAACAGGACTAGGGACAGGACTAGAGAGTGAGACAGGACTAGGGACAGGACTAGGGACAGGACTAGGGACAGGACTAAGAACAGGACTAGGGACAGGACTAGAGAGTGAGACAGGACTATGGACATGACTAGAGACAGGACTAGAGACAGGACTAGGGACAGGACTAAGGACTTGACTAGGGTCAGGACTAGAGATAGGACTAGGGACAGGACTAGAGACAGGACTAAGGACAGGCCTAGAGACAGAACTAGGGACAGGACAACAGACTGGACTAAGGACAGGACTAGAGACAGGACTAGGGACAGGACAGGACTAAGGACAGGACTAGGGACAGGACTCTAGACAGGACTAGAGACTGGACTAAGGACAGGACTAGAGGCAGGACTAAGGACAGGACCAAAAATAGGACTAGGGAAAGGACTAGAAACAGGACTAGGGAAAGAACTAGGGACAGGACAAGAGGGACTAGAGGGACTAGAGACATGACTAGGGACAGGACTAGAGACAGGACTGGAGACAGGACTAGGGACAGGACTAGAGACAGGACTAGAGGGACTAGAGACAGGACTAGAGACAGGACTAGGAACAGGACAAGAGACAGGACTAAGGACAGGACTAGGGACAGGACTAAGGACAGGACTAAGGACATGACTAGAGACTGGACTAGAGACAGGACTAGGGACAGGACTAGAGACAGGACTAAGGACATGACTAGAGACTGGACTAGAGACAGGACTAGGGACAGGACTAGAGACAGGACAAGGGACAGAACTAGAGACAGAACTAGAGACAGTACAAGAGACAGGACTAGGGGCAGGACTAGGGACAGGACTAGAGACAGGACTGTGGACGGGACTAGAGACAGGACTACAGACAGGATCAAGGAGAGGACTAGAGACAGGACTAGGGACAGGACAGGACTAGAGACAGGACTAAGGACAGGACAAGAGACAGGACTAGGGACAAGACTAGAGACAGGACTAGAGACAGGACTGGAGACAGGACTAGGGACAGGACTAGAGACAGGACTACAGGGATTAGAGACAGGACTAGGTACAGGACTAGAGACAGGACTAGGGACAGGACTTGAGACAGGACTAGGGACAGGACAAGAGACAGGACTAGAGACAGGACTAGGGAAAGGACTAGAGACAAGACTAGGGACAGGACTAGGGACAGGATTAAGGACATGACTAGAGACAGGGCTAGAGATAGGATTAGGGACAGGACTAGGGACAGGACTAGGGACAGGATTAGAGACAGGACTGGAGACAGGACTAAGGACAGGACTAGGGACAGGATTAGGGACAGGACTAGGAACAGGACTAGAGACAGGACTAGGGACCGGACTAAGGACAGGACTAGGGACATGACTAGGGACAGGACTAAGAGCATGACTAGAGACAGGACTAGAGACAGGACTAGGGACAGGACTAGAGACAGGACTAGGGACAGGACTGGAGACAGGACTAGGGACAGGACTAAGGACAGGACTAGGGACAGGACTAAGAGCATGACTAGAGAAAGGACTAGAGACAGGACTAGAGACAGGACTAGGTGCAGGACAGGACTAGATACAGGACTAGAGACAGGACTAGACTAGAGACAGGATTGGAGACAGGACTAGGGACAGAATTGGAGACATGACTAGATACTGGACTAGAGACAGGACTAGGGACAGGACAGGACTAGAGACAGGACTAGACTAGAGACAGGATTGGAGACAGGAATAGGGACAGAATTGGAGACATGACTAGAGACAGGACTAGCGACAGGACTAGGGACAGGACTAGAGACAGGACTAGAGACAGGACCAAGGACATGACTAGAGAAAGGACTAGAGACAAGACTAGGAACAGGATTAGAGAAAGGACTAGGGACAGGACTAGGGACAGGACTGGAGACAGGACTAAGGACAGGACTAGGGACAGGACTAGGGACAGGACTAGAGACAGGACTAGGGACAGGACTAGAGACAGGACTAGGGACAGGACTAGGGACAGGACTAGGGACAGGACTAGAGACAGGACTAGGAACAGGACTAGAGACAGGACTAGGGACAGGACTAGGGACAGGACTAGAGACAGGACTAAGAACAGGACTAGGGACAGGACTAGAGAGTGAGACAGGACTAGGGACAGGACTAGGGACAGGATTAGAGACAGCACTAGAGACAGGACTAGAGACAGTACTAGAGACAGGACTAGAGACAGGACTAGAGACAGGACTAGGGACAGGACTAGGGACAGGACTAGAGACTGGACTAGAGACAGGACTAAGAACAGGACTAGGGACAGGACTAGAGAGTGAGACAGGACTAGGGACAGGACTAGGGACAGGACTAAGAACAGGACTAGGGACAGGACTAGAGAGTGAGACAGGACTATGGACATGACTAGAGACAGGACTAGAGACAGGACTAGGGACAGGACTAAGGACAGGACTAGGGTCAGGACTAGAGATAGGACTAGGGACAGGACTAGAGACAGGACTAAGGACAGGCCTAGAGACAGGACTAAGGACAGGCCTAGAGACAGAACTAGGGACAGGACAACAGACTGGACTAAGGACAGGACTAGAGACAGGACTAGGGACAGGACAGGACTAAGGACAGGACTAGGGACAGGACTCTAGACAGGACTAGAGACTGGACTAAGGACAGGACTAGAGGCAGGACTAAGGACAGGACCAAAAATAGGACTAGGGAAAGGACTAGAAACAGGACTAGGGAACGAACTAGGGACAGGACAAGAGGGACTAGAGGGACTAGAGACATGACTAGGGACAGGACTAGAGACAGGACTGGAGACAGGACTAGGGACAGGACTAGAGACAGGACTAGAGGGACTAGAGACAGGACTAGAGACAGGACTAGGAACAGGACTAGAGACAGGACTAAGGACAGGACTAGGGACAGGACTAAGGACAGGACTAAGGACATGACTAGAGACTGGACTAGAGACAGGACTAGGGACAGGACTAGAGACAGGACTAAGGACATGACTAGAGACTGGACTAGAGACAGGACTAGGGACAGGACTAGAGACAGGACAAGGGACAGAACTAGAGACAGAACTAGAGACAGTACAAGAGACAGGACTAGGGGCAGGACTAGGGACAGGACTAGAGACAGGACTGTGGACGGGACTAGAGACAGGACTACAGACAGGATCAAGGAGAGGACTAGAGACAGGACTAGGGACAGGACAGGACTAGAGACAGGACTAAGGACAGGACCAGAGACAGGACTAGGGACAAGACTAGAGACAGGACTAGAGACAGGACTGGAGACAGGACTAGGGACAGGACTAGAGACAGGACTACAGGGATTAGAGACAGGACTAGGTACAGGACTAGAGACAGGACTAGGGACAGGACTTGAGACAGGACTAGGGACAGGACAAGAGACAGGACTAGAGGGACTAGAGACAGGACTAGGGACAGGACTAGAGACAGGACTAGGGACAGGACTAGGGACAGGATTAAGGACATGACTAGAGACAGGGCTAGAGATAGGATTAGGGACAGGACTAGGGACAGGATTAGAGACAGGACTAGAGACAGGACTAGAGACAGGCCTAGGGACAGGACTAGGGACAGGACTAGAGACATTACTAGAGACAGGGCTAAGGACAGGACAAGAGACAGGAATAGGGACAGGACTAGAGACAGGACTAGAGACACGACTAGGGACAGGACTAGAGACAGGATTGGAGACAGGACTAGGGACAGGATTGGAGACATGACTAGACACAGGACTAGGGACAGAACTAGAGACAGGACTAGGGACAAGACTGGAGACAGGACTAGAAACAGGACTAGAGGGACTAGAGACAGGACTAGGGACAGGACTAGAGACAGGACTAGGGACAGGACTGGAGACAGGACTAGGGACAGGACTAGAGACAGGACTAGAGGGATTAGAGACAGGACTAGGGACAGGACTAGGGACAGGACTAGAGACAGGATTGGAGACAGGACTAGGGACAGTACTAGAGACTGGACTAGGGACAGGACTAGAGACAGGACCAAGGACATGACTTGAGACAGGACTAGGAACAGGACTAGAGACAGGACTAGAGACAGGACTAGGGACAGGACTGGAGACAGGACTAGGGACAGTACTAGGGACAGGACTAGAGTCAGGACTAGAGACAGGACTAGAGACAGGACTAGGGACAGGACTAGAGACAGGACTAGGGAGAGGACTAGAGACAGGACTAGAGACAGGACTAGAGACAGGACTAGGGACAGGACTAGAGACAGCACTAGAGACAGGACTAGGGACAGGACTAGGGAGAGGACTAGAGACAGGACTAGGGACAGGATTGGAGACATGACTAGACACAGGACTAGGGACAGAACTAGAGACAGGACTAGGGACAGGACTAGAGACAGGACTAGGGACAGGACAACAGACTGGACTAAGGACAGGACTAGAGGCATGACAGGACTAAGGACAGGACTAGAGACAGGACTAAGGACAGGACCAGAGACAGGACCAGAGACTGGACTAAGGACAGGACTAGATACAGGACTAGAGACAGGACTAAGGACAGGACTAGAAACAGGACTAGGGAAAGGACTAGAAACAGGACTAGGGAAAGGACTAGGGACAGGACAAGAGGGACTAGAGGGACTAGAGACATGACTAGGGACAGGACTAGAGACAGGACTGGAGACAGGACTAGGGACAGGACTAGAGACAGGACTAGAGGGACTAGAGACAGGACTAGAGACAGGACTAGGGTCAGGACTAGAGATAGGACTAGGGACAGGACTTGAGACATGACTAGAGACAGGACTAAGGACATGACTAGAGACTGGACTAGAGACAGGACTAGGGACAGGACTAGAGACAGGACTAGAGACAGGACTAGAGACAGGACTAGAGACAGGACTAGGGAGTGGACTAGAGACAGGACTAGAGACAGGACTAGAGACAGGACTAGGGACAGGACTAGGGACAGGACTAGAGACTGGACTAGAGACAGGACTAGGGACAGGACTAGAGAGACATGACTAGAGACAGGACTAAGGACATGACTAGAGACTGGACTAGAGACAGGACTAGGGACAGGACTAGAGACAAGACTAGAGACAGGACTAGGGAGTGGACTAGAGACAGGACTAGAGACAGGACTAGAGACAGGACTAGGGACAGGACTAGGGACAGGACTAGAGACAGGACTAGAGACAGGACTAGGGACAGGACTAGAGACAGGACTAGAGACAGGACTAGAGACAGGACTAGGGACAGGACTAGAGACAGGACTAGAGACAGGACTAAGGACAGGACTAGAGACAGGACTAGAGACAGGACTAAGGACAGGACTAGAGACAGTTCTAGGCTCCAGCACCGGCGTTATTACAGAGCCGCTCAGGGAGCCGGGGTAGAGTGTGCCGTCTTATGGTTCTGTGACGTGTGTACGATGCTGAGAATCTGCAATATTGATGAGATATTCCCCATTGTGTGCTTTGTGTGCGTAAACCAAGTGAAGATAAGGAAGCCATTGTTCTCCTACATGAGAGTAATATTGTGCATGTCCTTTGCCAAGTTAACCTTTTAAACCCCAGAACAGTGACACCTTGTTTCAGGTAATACACTTACAAGTCACTGTCCTCACAAGTTATTCATTTTTTCAGGGTTTTTTGGGGGTCCTCATCTCGCTGTCATGCACCATCGGATCCTGGAAGCAGCAGCGGAGGGGAGACCGCAGGCATGGCCGGGAAACAGGTGTAACCCTCTCATCGACACACGACTACCAGTGTCTTATTACACATACTGTACACATCACAAGGTACCCTTATATAGTACCCCCTACATGGTGGTAGTGTTGGGGTCCTCTTATCCTCTACTCCTACCAACTAGGGTGGACAATCCTGGGATTGGGATTAGATTTAGGCCTAAAATTATCTGGGATTCAATCCCGGGACGAGTTTCCAATCCCGGGGATTTCAGGATTAGAAAGCCCCCTTGTTTTTTCAATGCCAGGCAGCGTTGAGCATCCTCAGGAGGCTCAGACGCTGCCCAGTTCCCTCCTCTCGGCTCCTCCTGCCCCCAGCTGTGCGCACTGCGCAATGTGATGTGAAGTCAGAGGTCACGCTGCACAGTCTGATACCAGCCAACCGTGCTGCCCAGATCGCACTTCACCGCCCACCACCTGCAGCAAGTGAACCTGCCCGCACTCCCAGAGGATGGTGAGTAGTTCTGTGGGCTGGGAGGGTCCGAGAGGGGGTGGGGAGCACTAAAGATTTTAATTTTAAAATCTTCAACTCAATCCCGGGTATCCTGGGAATCCCAGGACTGATCATTTATCAATTCCGATACCCAGGATTGGAAAAAAGCTCCGGGATCGGCCTCCCTACTACCAACATAAACTCCCAGAACCGTCCCTTACATTCTCTACATTTGAGGTCCATGCCACATGCTTCTTACAACCCGTCCATCTTAGAGTAGCTGTCATTTACCGACCCCTGGCATTGTCTCCAAATTCCTCGCCAACTTTGCTTCCTGGCTTCCTCACTTCCTCTCTTCTGACATTCCCTCCAATATCTTGGGTGACTTCAACATCCTTATTGATATCCCCACACAATCCCCTGCCTCTAAACTCCTTATCCTCACCTCTTCACTTGGTCTCTCCCAGTGGACCTCCTCACCCTCCCATGTGAGTGGGAGCTCACTGGATCTGGTCTTCACTCACTGTTGTGATATTTCTGATTTTTCCAACTCCCTGTTCCCCCTCTCTGACCATCACCTGCTCTTCTTTACCTCATCTCTCTCTGCTTCCCCATCTCTACCTCCTAAGGCTACCATCCCTAAGCGTAACATTGAGGCTATTGACACCTCATCCCTATCCTCCCTACTCAACTCACTTCTCTCTCCTATACTGTCTCTCTCTTGCCCTGAACCAGCCACTTCCCTATACAATGCATCTCTTACTTCTGCTCATGACTCCAGCAAGCACTACTCACCCTCACAGATCAACACCTCAACCCTGGCACACCAAATGCACCAGATATCTGCAAAAATGCTCACGTACTGCTGAGCGACACTGGAGGAAATCACGCTCTAAGGAAGACTTCCTCCATTTCACACTTATGCTCTCATCCTTCAGAGCTGCCCTTTTTAAAAAAAAAAAAATCTACACCTATTTACCTCACCCATACTATGTTCAAATTTACATCTACCCTCCCCATCACCCCTTGTCTACCTAATTCTTTCTACTGCACCTTCCTTCCACATCTATCTCTCCCCCCTAGTCTCCTACATCTCCTACTCTCTCCCCTCCTCTGTTTGCTATCCACCCCTCTCCCTCCCCTCCTTACCTTCCTGTCACCCCACTTTCAGCCACCTCTGTCCCACCATGGTCCTACTTCCCCACCACTCATCCCAGTTCCCTCTCGCCATTCTCTGTCACCTCACCTTATCTCCATCTACATCACGCTGTACTCCATCCCTGCACTCCTCCTGCAGTCTCTCCTCCTAGCTCAAAAGCCTGCACCAACACTATGCCCACTTTATCCCTGCCATACAAATTAATATCACCTCAACACTACAGCAACCATGACAATCTCATTCACATCTCTCTCTCAAACTCACACCCCCTATTCTGTGCCCTCTGGAATGCCAGATCTTTTCATCTTCAACTCCATTCATCTCCTGGCCATTACAGAAACCTGGATTACCCCACTGACCCCACTACTCCTGCTGCTCTCTCTGCTGAGGGCCTCACATTCCCACATACCTTGGTCTGCGTGATACTGCCCCCTCCTGGCTGTCCTCCTACCTCTCTGATCGTTCCTTCTCTGTCTCTTCTCATGACACTACCTCCCCCCCACTTCCACTAACTGTAGGTGTCCCTCCAAGGCTCTGTTCTTGGTCCTCTACTTTTCTCTCTCTCTACACGTCCTCTCTAGGACAACTCATTAGCTCTTTTTACTTCCAATATCACATCTATGCTGTTGACACTCAAATCTACCTTTCCTCTCCGGAGCTCTCACCGGCTCACCTCACTCATATCTCCAGCTGTCTCTCTGCTACAGTGGTGCAAGTAGAAAATATGTCTTATAGGTACTGTATGAGAGCGCTGAAGGTGCACGTGACAAAAAATGGGTGTGGCCAAATGCCACTTGGTGCGTGGTCAATGAAAATGGGGGCATGATACACATATGGGGAGGGCAGATACACATATGACCCCAATAGTGCCAGATACACGTTGCCCCACAGTGCTAGATACACATTGCCTCACTGTGCCAGATACACAAATGCCCCCAGAGTGCCAGATATACATTACCACACAGTGCCAGATACACAAATGCCCCCAGAGTGCCAGATACACAAATGCCCCCAGAGTGCCAGATATACATTGCCTCACAGTGCCAGATACACAAATGCCCCCAGAGTGCCAGATACACAAATGCCCCCAGAGTGCCAGATACACAAATGCCCCCAGAGTGCCAGATACACATTGCCTCACAGTGCCAGATACACAAATGCCCCAGTGCCAGATACACGTCCCCCCAGTGCCAGATATGCCCTCATTGTCAGATATGCCCCTAGTGTCAGATACACATGTTCCCACAGTGCCAGATATGCCCCCAGTGCTAGATGCACAAATGCCCCCAGAGTGCCAGATATACATTGCCTCACAGTGCCAGATACACAAATGTTCCCACTGTGTCAGATATACTTCCAATGCCAGATACAGATATCCCCCAGTGCCAGATATGTCCCCAGTGCCAGATACACATGCCCCCTCAGTGCCAGATATGACCCCAGTGCCAGATACACATATCCCTAGAGTGCAAGATATGCCCCCAGTGCCGGATACACATGTCCCCTCAGTGCCAGATATGCCCTCAGTGCCAGATATGATCCCAGTGCCAGATACACATATCCCAGAGTGCCAGATATGCCCCCAGTGCCAGATACACATGTCCCCCCAGTGCCAGATATGCCCCCAGTGCCAGATATGATCCCAGTGCCAGATACACATATCCCCAGAGTGCCAGATATGCCCCCAGTGCCAGATACACATGTCCCCCAGTGCTAAATACGCCCCAGTGCCAGATATGCCCCCAGTGCCAGATATGCCCCCAGTGCCAGATACACATGTCCCCCCAGTGCCAGATATGCCCCCAGTGCCAGATACACATGTCCCCTCAGTGCCAGATATGCCCCCAGTGCCAGATACACATATCCCCAGAGTGCCAGATATGCCCCCCAGTGCCAGATACACATGTCCCCCAGTGCTAAATACGCCCCAGTGCCATATATGCCCCCAGTGCCAGATATGCCCCCAATGCCAGATACACATGTCCCCCCAGTGCCAGATATGCCCCCAGTGCCAGATACACATGTCCCCCCAGTGCCAGATATGATCCCAGTGCCAGATACACATGTCCACCCAGTGCCAGATATCCCCCCAGTGCCAGGTATACATGCCCCCCCCCCAGTGCCAGATACACATGTCCCCCCAGTGCCAGATACACATGTCCCTCCAGTGCCAGATATGCCCCCAGTGCCAGATACACATGTCCCCCAGTGCCAGATATACCCCCAGTGCCAGATATGTCCCCAGTGCCAGCTATGCCCCAATGCCAGGTACACATGTCCCCCCAGTGCCAGATATGCCCCCCAGTGCCAGATACGCATGTCCCCCCAGTGCCAGATATGATCCCAGTGCCAGATACACATGTCCCCCCAGTGCCAGATATCCCCCCAGTGCCAGGTATACACCCCCCCAGTGCCAGATACACATGTCCCCCCAGTGCCAGATACACATGTCCCCCCAGTGCCAGATATGCCCCCAGTGCCAGATACACATGTCCCCCCCAGTGCCAGATATGCTCCCAGTGCCAGATATGATCCCAGTGCCAGATACACATATCCCCAGAGTGCCAGATATGCCCCCAGTGCCAGATACACATGTCCCCCAGTGCTAAATACGCCCCAGTGCCAGATATGCCCCCAGTGCCAGATATGCCCCCAGTGCCAGATACACATGTCCCCCCAGTGCCAGATATGCCCCCAGTGCCAGATACACATGTCCCCCCAATGCCAGATATAATCCCAGTGCCAGATACACATGTCCCCCCAGTGCCAGATATCCCCCCAGTGCCAGGTATACATGCCCCCCCCCCCACTGCCAGATACACATGTCCCCCCAGTGCCAGATACACATGTCCCCCCAGTGCCAGATACACATGTCCCCCCAGTGCCAGATATGCCCCAGTGCCAGATACACATGTCCCCCAGTGCCAGATATACCCCCAGTGCCAGATATGTCCCCAGTGCCAGCTATGCCCCAATGCCAGGTACACATGTCCCCCCAGGGCCAGATATGCCCCCCAGTGCCAGATACGCATGTCCCCCCAGTGCCAGATATGATCCCAGTGCCAGATACACATGTCCCCCCAGTGCCAGATATCCCCCCAGTGCCAGGTATACACCCCCCCCCAGTGCCAGATACACATGTCCCCCCAGTGCCAGATACACATGTCCCCCCAGTGCCAGATATGCCCCAGTGCCAGATACACATGTCCCCCAGTGCCAGATATACCCCCAGTGCCAGATATGTCCCCAGTGCCAGCTATGCCCCAATGCCAGGTACACATGTCCCCCCAGGGCCAGATATGCCCCCCAGTGCCAGATACGCATGTCCCCCCAGTGCCAGATATGATCCCAGTGCCAGATACACATGTCCCCCCAGTGCCAGATATCCCCCCAGTGCCAGGTATACACCCCCCCCCAGTGCCAGATACACATGTCCCCCCAGTGCCAGATACACATGTCCCCCCAGTGCCAGATATGCCCCCAGTGCCAGATACACATGTCCCCCAGTGCCAGATATGCCCCCAGTGCCAGATATGTCCAAAGTGCCAGCTATGCCCCAATGCCAGGTACACATGTCCCCCCAGTGCCAGATATGCCCCCAGTGCCAGATATGCCCCCAGTGCCGGATACACATGCCCCACAAGTGCTAAATATGCCCCAGTGCCAGATATGCCCCCAGTGCCAGATACACATATCCCCAGAAAAACCCGAAAAAAAATTGCGTGGGGTCCCCCCTCCAAAGCATAACCAGCCGGTGAGTATAATTTTATTCACAGGTACACGTGGATTCTACTTGGACAAGTGGACAGAGGTCGGCGTGTGAACATAGGTAAGTATGTGTGTCGACATGTGTGAAATAAAGTTTTACTCTCACGGTGTGCGTGTCCTGTTTTTATTTGGGTATTTTTTTCCCAGTAGAACTACAGGTACCAGCAGGCCCGTTTTTCTCCTGCATGCTGGTACTTGTGGTTCTCCAAGTACCAGATTGCGGGGGAGGCTTGCTGGGACTTGTAGTACTACTGGAAAAAACAATATTCTTTCAATTTTCTCAAGGCTATCAGCCCCCCATCCGCAGCCCTTGGATGGGGGGGACAGCCTCGGGCTTCACCCCTGGCCCTTGGGTGGCTGGGGGGGGCCTTGATTGAAGGGGTCCCCACTCCCCCAGGGTACCCCGGCCAGGGGTGACTAGTTGGATATTTAATGCCACGGCCGCAGGGCGCTGTATAAAAGTGACCCCCGGCTGTGGCATTATCTGTCCAGCTAGTGGAGCCCGATGCTGGTGTAAAAAATACGGGGAACCCCTACGCTTTTTGTCCCCCGTATTTTTTGCACCAGGACCAGGCGCAGAGCCCGGTGCTGGTTTTAAAAATACGGGGGATCCAATGTCAGTTTTTACCCCGGATTTTTAGAACCAGGACCGGCTCGAAGAGCCCGAGGCTGGTTATGCTTAGGAGGGGGGACCCCACGCAATATTTTTTCTGATTTTTACCATTCCATTTAAAAAAAAATAAAAAAAAAATATATATTTTTTAAATATATAAATAATACTTGTGCCTCCAAAATAGACAAACCAAGTACCTAATCCCTTCTAATATAAATAGATATGCTATTACCAATATAAAAAAACACCAAAAAAAACATGTTTTTAAATTTTTTTATTAGATTCCGCCACCAAACTGTGGCGGATTGAAAATGACAAATTTACTGTCTAAAAGCACTGTTGTCGAATTTACAAACTTCAATTGAATATACTTTTGGCGAATTGCCGCATTTGTACCATTGCAGAAATGTCGAATTTGACAAATGTCGAATTTCAAAAAGTCGAATTTGGAAAGTCCGTTTTTTTGACGGAAAGTACTGAATTGCATTGTCGAATTTTTTTTTGGGCGAAAATGTCCCGTTTTTCGACATTTTCGGGAATTCGACCGCAATTGCATATACCCCTTCATGTAGCAGCAGCAGTGAGCGACGGAGGGGAGCAAGCGACGAGGAGCGGCGGCCCGTCAGCGGTGGGTACGGCGTACCCACGGCTAAATTCTTAAGGGTACGCCGTACCCACCCGTACCTGCCCACTTGCACCGCTGCTCTGCTATGTCTTCCTGAATGTCCCAGCTCTTTCTTATACTTAAAATGTCTAAGACTGAGCTGATCATCTTCCCTCCATCCCGCATAACTTCACCTCCCACAATATCATTATCTATTGATGGCACTACTGTCTCCTCTAGCCCCCAAGTGCGCTGTCTTGGAGTAATCCTTGATTCCTCCTTCTCCTTCAAACCACACATTCAGCTCCTATCACACACCTGCTGCTTCCATCTCACAAATATTACCAGGATCAGACCTTTTCTCACCCAGGATGCCACTGAGTCCCTTATTCACTCACTGGTCATCTCCAGACTGGACTACTGTAATCTCCTCCTGACTGGCCTCCCTGGCAATTACCTCTCTCCACTCCAATCTATCCTCAATGCTGCACCCGGCTCATCTTCCTCACCAAATGCACTACGTCCACCTCTCCTCTCCTACAAGACCTTCACTGGCTACCCTTCCTTTTCAGAATCCATTTCAAGCTTCTCACACTCACTTACAAAGCCCTCACCCACTCCTCTCCCATTTACATTTCTGCCCTTATATCCCCTTACACTCCCGCCCGTCCTCTTCCCTCTGCTAATGCACACCATCTCTCCTGTCTTCTGATTACTTCCTCCCACTCTTACCTCCAAGATTTCTCACGTGCTGCTCCTTTTCTCTGGAATTCCCTACCTCTCCCCCTCAGACTCTCCACCTCTACAAAACTTCAAACGTGCTCTCAAGACCCACTTCTTCACCAAACCCAACCTAATCTCATTCTCTCTGTTCTATGCTCACTGTCTACTCCATCTGTGTCACCCGTCTGCCCCTCCCCTTTAAAATCTAAGCTCTGACGAGCAGGGCCCTCTTCCCTCATGTGCTTATCCTTCTCTTACTTTAATAATCTTCAACTGCACCATATAAAATAAGGTTTCTCGTGGCCACTTACAGTATATGGAACCTCTTGTAGAACACAATACACAAACACATCCTGCAAAATATCAGAGTCTTTTCTTCAACAAGTAGATCTTACTAACGCTGGGTCTCGTTTACATTTGCATGTCAGTCATTTTCATGACACGCCGGTCAGATGTAGCCATACACGTCTGCACTGCTAGCTGTTACTTTCACATCTCCCTGAAATGCTTATTCAAAAGTAAGCAAGTATGCTGTACTCCCCATACAGTACTCCTCATACAGGACATTCCATACTGTACACATCATACAGTACTCCCCATACAGTACTCCCCATACAGGACATTCCATACTGTACACATCATACAGTACTCCCCATACAGTACTCCCTATACAGGACATTCCATACTGTACACATCATACAGTACTCCCCATACAGGACATTCCATACTGTACACATCATACAGTACTCCCCATACAGTACTCCCTATACAGGACATTCCATACTGTACACATCATACAGTACTCCCCATACAGGACATTCCATACTGTACACATCATACAGTACTCCCCATACAGTACTCCCTATACAGGACATTCCATACTGTACACATCATACAGTACTCCCCATACAGTACTCCCTATACAGGACATTCCATACTGTACACATCATACAGTACTCCCCATACAGGACATTCCATACTGTACACATCATACAGTACTCTCCATATAGTACTCCCCATACAGGACATTCCATACTGTACACATCATACAGTACTCCCCATACAGTACTCCCTATACAGGACATTCCATACTGTACACATCATACAGTACTCCCCATACAGGACATTCCATACTGTACACATCATACAGTACTCCCCATACAGGACATTCCATACTGTACACATCATACAGTACTCCCCATACAGTACTCCCTATACAGTGCCCCCATATAGGACAGTCTATACTGTACACATCATACAGTACTCCCCATACAGTACTCCCCATACAGGACATTCCATACTGTACACATCATACAGTACTCCCCATACAGTACTCCCTATACAGTGCCCCCATATAGGACAGTCTATACTGTACACATCATACAGTACTCCCCATACAGTACTCCCCATACAGGACATTCCATACTGTACACATCATACAGTACTCCCCATACAGTACTCCCCATACAGTGCCCCCATATAGGACAGTCTATTCTGTACACATCATACAGTACTCCACATACGGTGCCCCCATATAGGACAGTCTATTCTGTACACATCATACAGTACTCCCCATACAGTACTCCACATACAGTTCCCCCATATAGGAGTCTATACTGTACACATCATACAGTACTCCCCATACAGTACTCCACATACGGTGCCCCCATATAGGACAGTCTGTACTGTACACATCATACAGTACTCCCCATACAGTACTCTGCATACAGTGCCCCCATATAGGACAGTCTATACTGTACACATCATACAGTACTCCCCATACAGTGCCCCCATATAGGACAGTCTATACTGTACACATCATACAGTACTCCCCATACAGTACTCCTCTATACAGGACATTCCATACATTACTCCTCATACAGTACTCTCCATAGCAGAAATTCCATACTGTACACATCATACAGTACTCCCTATACAGTACGCCCCATACAGTACTCCCCATACGGAGCCCCTATATAGGACATTTCATACTGTACACATCATACAGTACTCTCCATACAGTCAGCAGCCACAGAACCTGTGTAATCCATGAGTGTCCCAGTATGAAGGGACAGTATGTTAAGCGATGTACCTATAGCACACCCCTATACAGTAATACCTATACTATCACTATGGAAAGCAATGTTAGGTCCGGGCAAGACAATAAAATAAAATAAATAATAGTACGAAGAAGAAAAGTGCAATGTGGTCTGTGCAATGTAATCTGTGCAATGTGATGTGTTTAATGTGATCTGTGTAATGTGATCTGTGCAATGTGGTGTGAGCAATGGGATCTGTGCAATGTGGTGTGTGCAATGTGGTCTGTGCAATGTGATCTGTGCAATGTAGTGTTTGCAATGTGATGCGTGCAATGTGATCTGTGCAATGTGATGCGTGCAATGTGATCTGTGCAATGTGATGTGTTTAATGTGATCTGTGCAATGTGGTGCGAGGAATGTGATCTGTGCAATGTGGTGTGTGCAATGTGACCTGTGCAATGTGATCTGTGCATTGTGGTCTGTGCAATGTGATCTGTGCAATGTAGTGTGTGCAATCTGATCTGTGCAATGTGATGCATGCAATGTGATGTATTTAATGTGATCTGTGCAATGTGGTGTGTACAACGTGATCTGTGCAATATGATATGTGCAATTTGATCTGTGCAATGTGATGTGTTTAATGTGATCTGTGCAATGTGATGTGTGCAATGTGGTGTGTGCAATGTGGTGTGTGCAATGTGATCTGTGCAATGTGGTGTGTACAATGTGATCTGTGCAATATGATATGTGCAATTTGATCTGTGCAATGTGATGTGTTTAATGTGATCTGTGCAATGTGATGTGTGCAATGTGGTGTGTGCAATTTGATCTGTGCAATGTGGTGTGTGCAATGTGGTCTGTGCAATGTGATCTGTGCAATGACATATGATTCTCAGTAACTGCGGCTTACCGCTCAGCATACCTCTTAACATGACCGTCTCCAGCAGGGACACAATGCTTTGCCCCTGGACTTTTCTCTCACTGTAAGATTACCATCACCTGTGCTGACACCTCTCTCATCCATAACCTGTTCAGCACAGGTGACAGACGGGAGTACCGTGTCTTTGCTGGAGAGGGTCATGTTGGGAGGTATGTGCTCAGCGCGGTTCTGCCCCTGTCACCCTGGCTCAGTGCGCCAGTATAACGCAGGAATCTGTGTCACGCCTGCTGCTTATTCCAGATATTTTCTCTTTAGCCGGTTGGTTTTGTGGCCCTGGTGGTACACCCTGCCTAATGCGGGGGGCCCCACTCCCCAAACCAGAGAGCAGCTTTCTAGTGGTGTAAGACTTACTCCTCGGCCTCCAGGCTCCCAGCGTCGGCCAGATAAGTCCGGGGGATGTATCCGGTTCTGCTCTCTCCGTTCTGGTTCACCGTCCGCGCAATTAGCCATTCTCCGAGGGAGTTGATGATTTGTAGACGCTGCCCCTTGGCCACCTCCAGGTCATCGGCAGATCGGGGCTTGTAACTGTACCTAGACACCTTTGTGGATCGCCTCAGCCCCCCGGTACTCAGTCTGAGATTGCTGCCATCGAATTCGTTGCTGGGGGGTCTTCCATTGGGATTCTTCAGACCCTCATCTCTGGATTTCTCAGTAAAGTCCGCGCCGGGTACGTATCCTGGGTTGTCCAGTCCGGACAGATCATCCTCCATCTTTTGCAGGGTAATAGTGGGCGCGGGATTGGGGTTATGGGGTCTGTACATCTTCAGGGACTCCTCTTTGTTGTCTGGTTGGTCTTCTGCATTGGGAGTGATGAAGGAATGGAAGGTGGGCTTGGCTCTCTTTATGTCTGTGTTGCTGGTTCTGATGTCCACACCTCGGCCTGGTCTCTCAGTGACCGGTGAGGGGGTCCTGCAGCAGGAACACGGGCAGCAGGGTCTCTTGCACATAGTCAGCCCCATCCCCGTCCTGTGTGTCTGCACCTGGAGCAGCAGACTGTGACTACAAGGAAGTGTGCTGAGGAATCTGCAGGCGGGCGGGTCCCCTCGCTCCTTCCTTGTAGCTGGCCTCCTACCTTACCTGTGCCAGGTGTCACACACACTCTGCTCTGCAGGTGTCCGGAGAGGACGGGGCGCGTGTCTCCAGGCTGGCCCAGGGTGCTATGTGCGCACAGTGTGTATGTTCTGCCTGTATCTTCCTCAAATAGCCCCAAATTATACTGGTGACTTAGTGGCCTTACGCCGGCATGTGAATTTAGGAACATATGTACCAGAGGGGCTAGACGCCAATAAGTCTCATACGGACCTCCTCCTTTCTACCCATGGAAATAGCACTGAGTCTGCGTCCTGAGTCTCTTTGCGCAGAGTCACACTGCGTCTGGGTCCTGAGTCTGTGTGCATAGAGTGTCACTGCGTCTGCGTCCTGAGTCTGTGTGCAGAGTCGCAGTTGTGATGCAGACACAGTTTCAGAAATGTGAATAATACTGTGTATGGGGGGTCATTCCGAGTTGTTCGCTCGGTAAATTTCTTCGCATCGCAGCGATTTTCCGCTTAGTGCGCATGCGCAATGTTCGCACTGCGACTGCGCCAAGTAAATTTGCTATGCAGTTAGGAATTTTACTCACGTTTTTTTCATCGTTCTGGTGATCGTAATGTGATTGACAGGAAGTGGGTGTTTCTGGGCGGAAACTGGCCGTTTTATGGGTGTGTGTGAAAAAACGCTACCGTTTCTGGGAAAAACGCGGGAGTGGCTGGAGAAACGGAGGAGTGTCTGGGCGAACGCTGGGTGTGTTTGTGACGTCAAACCAGGAACGACAAGCACAGAACTGATCGCAGATGCCGAGTAAGTTTGAAGCTACTCAGAAACTGCTAAGAGGTGTGTAATCGCAATTTTGAGAATCTTTCATTCGCAATTTTAAGATGCTAAGATTCACTCCCAGTAGGCGGCGGCTTAGCGTGTGCAAAGCTGCTAAAAACAGCTTGCGAGCGAACAACTCGGAATGACCCCCATGGTCTCTTTTAGCGAGCGACATAATACCTCTGCAGCCTGTTTCCATTATAAGGTTCATCCAACATTTAACAAAGTTACTAAAAATATAAATGATATAAAAATAAGAGAATAAAAGGAAGCCTCATCTGAATTTTGGAAACATTGATTCGTGCACGGCTGACATATATAGAGCAGGACATCACATATATAGAGCAGGACATCACATATATAGAGCAGGACATCACATATATAGAGCAGGACATTACATATATAGAGCAGGACATCACATATATAGAGCAGGACATCACATATATAGAGCAGGACATTACATACATAGAGCAGGACATCACATATATAGAGCAGGACATCACACATATAGAGCAGGATATCACATATATAGAGCAGGACATGACATATATACAGCAGAACATTACATATATAGAGCAGGACATCACATATATAGAGCAGGACATCACATATATAGAGCAGGACATCACGTATATACAGCAGAACATCACATATATAGAGCAGGACATTACATATATAGAGCAGGACATCACATATATAGAGCAGAACATTACATATATACAGCAGAACATTACATATATAGAGCAGGACATCACATATATAGAGCAGGACATCACATATATAGAGCAGGACATCACATATATACAGCAGAACATTCCATATATAGAGCAGGACATTACATATATAGAGCAGGACATCACATATATAGAGCAGGACATCACATATATAGAGCAGGACATTACATATATACAGCAGAACATCACATATATAGAGCAGGACATCACATATATAGAGCAGGACATCACATATATACAGCAGAACATCACATATATAGAGCAGAACATCACATATATAGAGCAGGACATCACATATATATAGAGCAGGACATCACATATATAGAGCAGAACATTACATATATAGAGCAGGACATCACATATATAGAGCAGGACATCACATATATAGAGCAGGACATTACTGCTGACTGAAAATAATTCCCTTCAAATCGCCATTTTTGAACAGACTCGGCGGCAGCTCTCTAATAAATGTCTTAAATACATACAGCGCATTCCTGGGACGGTGGCAGGGAGGTGACTGGGAGGTGACAGGGCTGTGAGTGGGTGGTGACAGGGAGCTGACTGGGAGATGACAGGGTGGTGACAAGGTGGTGGCTGGGAGGTTGCAGGTAGGTGACTGGGCGTGACTGAGCGGTGGCAGGAAGGTGACTGGGAGGTTGCAGGGAGGTGAATGGGCGATGACAGGGAGGTGACTGGGCGGAGACTGAGAGGTGATAGGGAAGTGACTGGGAGGTGACAGGGAGGTGACTGGGCGGTTACTGGGAAGTGACTGGCTGGTGACTCGGTAGTGACAGGGAGGTGACTGGGTGGTGACTAGGCGGTGACAGGGAGGTGACTGGGTGGTGACGGTGGTGACTGAGCGGTGACTAGGCGGTGACAGGGAGGTGACTGGGTGGTGACTGGGCGGTGACTAGGCGGTGACAGGGAGGTGACTGGGTGGTGACGGTGGTGACTGGGCGGTGACTAGGCGGTGACAGGGAGGTGACTGGGTGGTGACTGGGCGGTGACAGGGAGGTGACTGGGTGGTGACGGTGGTGACTGGGCGGTGACTAGGAGGTGACAGGATGGTGACTGGGTGGTGACAGGGTGGTGAGTAGGTGACTGGGTGGTGACTGGGAGGTGATTAGGTGGTAACTGGGCGGTGACAGGGAGGTGACTGGCTGGTGACTCGGTGGTGACAGGGAGGTGACTGGGTGGTGACTGGGTGGTGACTGGGTGGTGACTAGGCGGTGACAGGGAGGTGACTGGGTGGTGACGGTGGTGACTGGGCGGTGACTAGGCGGTGACAGGGTGGTGACTGGACGGTGACAGGGAGGTGACTGGGTGGTGACGGTGGTGACTGGGCGGTGACTAGGAGGTGACAGGATGGTGACTGGGTGGTGACAGGGTGGTGACTGGGTGGTGACGGTGGTGACTGGGCGGTGACTAGGAGGTGACAGGATGGTGACTGGGTGGTGACAGGGTGGTGAGTAGGTGACTGGGTGGTGACTGGGAGGTGATTAGGTGGTGACTGGGCGGTGACAGGGAGGTGACTGGGTGGTGACTGGTTGGTGACTAGGCGGTGACAGGGAGGTGACTGGGTGGTGACGGTGGTGACTGGGCGGTGACTAGGCGGTGACAGGGAGGTGACTGGGTGGTGACTGGGCGGTTACTAGGCGGTGACAGGGAGGGGACTGGGTGGTGACGGTGGTACTGGGCGGTGACTAGGTGGTGACAGGATGGTGACTTTGGTGGTGACAGGGTGGTGAGTAGGTGACTGGGTGGTGACTGGGAGATGATTAGGTGGTGACTGGGCGGTGACAGGGAGATGACTGGGAGATGACTGCGCGGTGACAGGGAGATGACTGGGAGATGACAGGGAGGTGACTGGGAGGTGACAGGGAGATGACTAGGAGATGACAGGGAGGTGACTGGGAGGTGACTGGGCAGTGACTGGGTGGTGACTGGGAGATGACAGGATGGTGACTGGGTGGTGACAGAGTGGTGACAGGGCGGTGACTGGACAGTGACTGGGAGGTGACTGGGATGTAACTGGGTGGTAACTGGGAGGTGACTGGGATGTAACTGGGTTGTAACTGGGAGGTGACTGGGTGGTAACGGGGCGTGACTAGGTGGTGACAGGGTGGTGACAGGGCGGTGACTGGACAGTGACTGGGAGGTGACTGGGATGTAAATGGGTGGTAACTGGGAGGTGACTGGGTGGTAACTGGGAGGTGACTGGGGGGTAACTGGGAGGTGACTGGGTGGTGACAGGGTGCTGACTGGGAGATGACAGGGTGCTGACTGGGAGATGACAGGGTGGTGACAAGGTAGTGACTGGGAGGTTGCAGGTAGGTGACTGGACGTGACTGAGCGGTGGCAGGAAGGTGACTGGGAGGTTGCAGGGAGGTGAATGGGCGGTGACAGGGAGGTGACTGGGCGGAGACTGGGAGGTGATAGGGAAGTGACTGGAAGGTGACAGGGAGGTGACTGGGCGGTTACTGGGAGGTGACTGGCTGGTGACTCGGTGGTGACAGGGAGGTGACTGGGTGGTGACTGGACGGTGACTAGGCGGTGACAGGGAGGTGACTGGGTGGTGACGGTGGTGACTGGGCGGTGACTAGGCGGTGACAGGGAGGTGACTGGGTGGTGACTGGGCGGTGACTAGGCGGTGACAGGGAGGTGACTGGGTGGTGACGGTGGTGACTGGGCGGTGACTAGGCGGTGACAGGATGGTGACTGGGTGGTGACTGGGCGGTGACTAGGCGGTGACAGGATGGTGACTGGATGGTGACAGGGTGGTGAGTAGGTGACTGGGTGGTGACTGGGAGGTGATTAGGTGGTGACTGGGCGGTGACAGGGAGGTGACTGGCTGGTGACTCGGTGGTGACAGGGAGGTGACTGGGTGGTGACTGGACGGTGACTAGGCGGTGACAGGGAGGTGACTGGGTGGTGACGGTGGTGACTGGGCGGTGACTAGGCGGTGACAGGGAGGTGACTGGGTGGTGACTGGGCGGTGACTAGGCGGTGACAGGGAGGTGACTGGGTGGTGACGGTGGTGACTGGGCGGTGACTAGGTGGTGACAGGATGGTGACTGGGTGGTGACAGGGTGGTGAGTAGGTGACTGGGTGGTGACTGGGAGGTGATTAGGTGGTGACTGGGCGGTGACAGGGATATGACTGGGAGATGACTGGGCGGTGACAGGGAGATGACTGGAAGATGACAGGGAGGTGACTGGGAGGTGACAGGAAGATGACTGGGAGATGACAGGGAGGTGACTGGGAGGTGACTGGGCAGTGACTGGGTGGTGACTGCGAGATGACAGGATGGTGACTAGGTGGTGACAGAGTAGTGACAGGGCGGTGACTGGACAGTGACTCAGAGGTGACTGGGATGTAACTTGGTGGTAACTGGGAGGTGACTGGGTGGTAACCGGGCGTGACTAGGTGGTGACAGGGTGGTGACAGGGCGGTGACTGGACAGTGACTGGGAGGTGACTGGGATGTAAATGGGTGGTAACTGGGAGGTGACTGGGTGGTAACTGGGAGGTGACTGGGTGGTAACCGGGCGGTGACTAGGTGGTGACAGGGTGGTGACAGGGCGGTGACTGGGAGGTGATTGGGATGTAACTGGGTGGTAACTGGGAGGTGACTGGGTGGTAACTGGGAGGTGACTGGGTGGTAACTGGGCGGTGACTAGGTGGTGACAGGGTGGTGACTGGGAGGTGACTGGGTCATGACTGGGCAGTGACTGGGATGTGACAGGGAGGTGACTGGGAGGTGACAGGGTGGTATCAGGGAGGTGACTGGGAGGTGACAGGGTGGTGACTGGGAGGTGACTGGGAGGTGACAGGGAGGTGACTGGGAGGTGACAGGGTGGTGACAGGGAGGTGACAGAGAGATGACAGGGTGGTGACTGGGAGGTGACAGGGAGGTGACTGGGAGGTGACTGGGCCATGACTGGGAGGTGACTGGGAGGTGACAGGGTGGTGACTGGGAGGGGAGGTGACTGGGTGGCGGCTATGTGTGCACATGGAGATAGTCCGTGTTATGGTCATTGCATGTGTCACTGTAGTGGTTGTAATCTCACACATCACTCTGATGAAGAATCTGCCCCTGGTATTAGGCTGGGGAAAGTTTCCCGGGTGCGTCCAGACGCAGCATTTGCATAAATTATAGCAAAATGAAGATACAGTAAGTAGCAGCACATCCAAAAACAACTGCAGCCCCAGACTAACAATCGCAGTCCCAGACTAACAACCGCAGCCAAAGACTAACAACCGCAGCCCCAGACTAACAACCGCAGCCCCAGACTAACAACCGCAGCCCCAGACTAACAACCGCAGTCCCAGACTAACAACCGCAGCCCCAGACTAACAACCGCAGTCCCAGACTAACAACCGCAGCCCCAGACTAACAACCGCAGTCCCAGACTAACAACCGCAGCCCCAGACTAACAATCGCAGCCCCAGACTAACAACCGCAGCCCCAGACTAACAACCGCAGTCCCAGACTAACAACCGCAGCCCCAGACTAACAATCGCAGTCCCAGACTAACAACCGCAGTCCCAGACTAACAACCGCAGTCCCGGACTAACAACCACAGCCCCAGACTAACAATCGCAGTCCCAGACTAACAACCGCAGTCCCGGACTAACAACCGCAGCCCCAGACTAACAACCGCAGCCCCAGACTAACAACCGCAGCCCCAGACTAACAACCACAGCCCCAGACTAACAATCGCAGTCCCAGACTAACAACCACAGCCCCAGACTAACAACCGCAGTCCCAGACTAACAACCGCAGTCCCGGACTAACAACCGCAGCCCCAGACTAACAACCGCAGCCCCAGACTAACAACCGCAGTCCCGGACTAACAACCGCAGCCCCAGACTAACAATCGCAGTCCCAGACTAACAACCGCAGTCCCGGACTAACAACCGCAGCCCCAGACTAACAACCGCAGCCCCAGACTAACAACCGCAGTCCCGGACTAACAACCGCAGCCCCAGACTAACAACCGCAGCCCCAAACTAACAACCGCAGTCCCGGACTAACAACCGCAGCCCCAGACTAACAACCGCAGCCCCAGACTAACAACCGCAGCCCCAGACTAACAACCACAGCCCCAGACTAACAATCGCAGTCCCAGACTAACAACCACAGCCCCAGACTAACAATCGCAGTCCCAGACTAACAACCGCAGTCCCGGACTAACAACCGCAGCCCCAGACTAACAACCGCAGCCCCAGACTAACAACCGCAGTCCCGGACTAACAACCGCAGCCCCAGACTAACAATCGCAGTCCCAGACTAACAACCGCAGTCCCGGACTAACAACCGCAGCCCCAGACTAACAACCGCAGCCCCAGACTAACAACCGCAGTCCCGGACTAACAACCGCAGCCCCAGACTAACAACCGCAGCCCCAAACTAACAACCGCAGTCCCGGACTAACAACCGCAGCCCCAGACTAACAACCGCAGCCCCAGACTAACAACCGCAGTCCCAAACTAACAACCACAGCCCCAGACTAACAACCGCAGCCCCAGACTAACAACCGCAGCCCCAGACTAACAACCGCAGCCCCAAACTAACAACCGCAGTCCCGGACTAACAACCGCAGCCCCAGACTAACAACCGCAGCCCCAGACTAACAACCGCAGTCCCAAACTAACAACCGCAGTCCCGGACTAACAACCGCAGTCCCGGACTAACAACCGCAGCCCCAGACTAACAACCGCAGCCCCAGACTAACAACCACAGCCCCAGACTAACAACCGCAGCCCCAGACTAACAACCGCAGCCCCAGACTAACAACCGCAGCCCCAGACTAACAACGCCGCCCCAGATAACAACGCAGCCCCAGAATAACAACGCAGCCCCAGACTAACAACCGCAGCCCCAGACTAACAACGCAGCCCCAGACTAACAACCGCAGTCCCAGAATAACAACGCAGCACCAGACTAACAACCGCAGCCCCAGACTAACAACGCCACCCCAGACTAACAACCGCAGCCCCAGACTAACAACCGCAGCCCCAGACTAACAACGCAGCCCCAGACTAACAACGCCACCCCAGACTAACAATAGCAGCCCCAGACTAACAACCGCAGCCCCAGACTAACAACGCAGCCCCAGACTAACAACCACAGCCTCAGACTAACAACCGCCGCAGCCCCAGACTAACAACCGCTGCAGCCCCAGACTAACAACCGTAGCCACAGACTAACAACCACAGCCCCAGACTAACAACCACAGCCTCAGACTAACAACCGCCGCAGCCCCAGACTAACAACCGCAGCCCCAGACTAACAACCGCAGTCCCAGACTAACAACCTCAGCCCCAGACTAACAATCGCAGCCCCAGACTAACAACCGCCGCAGCCCCAGACTAACAACCGCAGCCACAGACTAACAACCGCAGCCCCAGACTAACAACCGCAGCCCCAGACTAACAACCGCAGCCCCAAACTAAAAGCAAAAAGATCATCCCCAGATTGATAGATGACAAATCACACAAGGTGGTAACATCTATGGGCGTAATTCAGGTGTGTACACCGTGTCCGATGTTCATGCAGCAGAGCGATTATTGGCAGACTGCGCATGCGCCAAGGTGCCGCTGTGTTCCCGCTCGCAATGAGGAAAGCCATGTGCGTACAAGGCTGATTCAGGCCCTATGAGTGCGCATGGTAAGGTCCGTAATCTCCCCCCAGAAATGACTGCGCACGGGATTATATAATGATGCTGCGGTACGAGGTTCCCAAGCACACATCAAAGGGAGGCACTATTCCCCTGGCCTGCCGGAGATGAAAGCTGGGTGTCACGCTGTGTACAGGGCCTCCGCCCAGGTGTGTGGTATACTGCTGGCCTTTGATGTGTGCTTGGGAACGCTCCTAAAGGACCTCTCCTCCTGCACTCTTCCTCTGACGGGGACTGCTCCAGCACACACTATTATTACACATCTAATGCACAATCACTCAGAGACGTTGTGTCACGTTTACTGTGAGTGTCACATCTCAGGGAAGACGTTCCATCATCAGGCTCGGTGTACGACCCGCAATCAGGCCCAGGATCAGGGAGGTGCGGAGAGGTTAATGGCTCAGGAGGCACTGGCTAGTACCACAGCTAGATTTACACACAATGGTGGAAATTTACTAAGGTTCCAAATCCGTTCTAGTTTGTCTTTTTTTTCTAAGTGGTATCTCGGGAATTTACTAAACACAAATCTCGGCAGTGTTCGTATTGAGATACACAGCTGACCACACAAATACGAATCAATAGACCATCGGTCAAACACGGCTGTTATTTTATACAACCCAGGAATTTACTAAGTATTCGCATTCTCTATCACTGCAGACAGATAGTCATATACAGATCAGTGAGATCCGGGCACGCTTCTCTGTGTAAAAGTGTCTAACATAGTTAATAATAAAAATTGCGTGGGGTCCCCTCCTATGTATAACCAGCCTCAGGCTCTTAGAACCAATCCTGGTTGTTAAATAAAATACCGGGGGGGCGATGTGTAGGTATCCCCAGTATTTATACAACCAGCACCGGGCTCTTAGTCCACCACATGTTACCGCACGCCACCGCACGTCACCGCATGTTACCTCATTTCACCGCACGTCACCACACGTCACCACACATCACCGCACGTCACCACACGTCACCGCACGTCACCGCACGTCACCACACGCCACCGCACATCACCACACGTCACGGCACGTCACCACACATCGCCGCACGTCCCCACACGTCACCGCACGCCACCTCACGTCACCACTCATCACCACACGTCACCACACGTCACCACACATCACCGCACGTCACCACACGTCACCGCACGTCACCACACGCCACCGCACATCACCACACGTCACCGCACGTCACCACACATCGCCGCACGTCCCCACACGTCACCGCACGCCACCTCACGTCACCACACATCACCACACGTCACCACACATCACCGCACACCACCACACATTACCACACATCACCACACATCACCGCATGTCACCTCATATCACCGCATGTCACCGCACGTCACCGCACATCAGCGCATGTCACCACACGTCACTGCACATAACCGCACGTCACCACACGTCACCTCACATCACCGCATGTTACCGCACATCACCGCACGTCACCTCCCGCCACCGCACGTCACCACACATTACCACACGTCACCTCACACCACCGCATGTCACCTCACATCACTGCACATCACCACACGTCACCACACATCACCACACATCACCACACATCACCACACATCACCGCACATCACCTCACATCACCGCACATCACCTCACATCACCGCACATCACCTCACATCACCGCACGTCACCTCACATCACCTCACATCACCACATGTCACCACACGTCACCTCACATCACCTCACATCACCTCACATCACCACATGTCACCACACGTCACCTCACATCACCTCACATCACCTCACATCACCGCACATCACCTCACATCACCGCACATCACGTCACATCACCGCACGTCACCTCACATCACCTCACATCACCACACGTCACCACACGTCACCTCACATCACCGCATGTCACCACACGTCACCACACATCACCTCACATCACCGCATGTCACCGCACATCACCTCACATCACCACACGTCACCTCACATCACTGCATGTCACCACACGTCACCGCACGTCACTTCACATTACCGCATGTCACCACACATCACCTCACATCACCGCACGTCACCGCACATCACCTCACATCACCACACGTCACCACACGTCACCTCACATCACCACACGTCACCACACGTCACCTCACATCACCGCATGTCACCACACGTCACCGCACGTCACCTCACATTACCGCATGTCACCGCACGTCACCTCACATCACCGCATGTCACCACACGTCACCACACGTCACCGCATGTCACTGCACGTCACCTCACATCACCACATGTCACCACACGTCACCACACATCACTGCACGTCACCTCACATCACCTCACCTCACCGCATGTCACCACACGTCACCTCACATCACCTCACATCACCACACGTTACTGCACGTCACCACACGTCACCGCATGTCACCACACGTCACCGCACATCACCGCACATCACCTCACATCACCTCACATCACCTCACATCACCGCATGTCACTGCACATCACCGCATGTCACTGGGAGAACATTGGGGATTATTAAGAGCTGGTTAATATGCTGAAGGTCTCCCTCCCCCCCCCCCCCTTCCCCCCCATGTGTTCGAAATATAATTCCAAATGCATTGAATAGAGTATGACCCCTGCCGTTGCAGCCTGGCTGCGTAGATCGGGGCACAGCTGCCATCTTTCCATACGCAGCAAATGCAAACCACCCCCGAAAATAGCCATGACACACCTCTGATCTCCTACCCCCTAATGCCACGTCGCCAACCCCGGACACCCTGGAAAGCGGTGATACAAAGCGTAGCCTGCCTAGGAACGAGTTGGCGTTTGCGAGATGCTGCTACTGGTGCCGCCGCTGCTGTTCTTGCAGCGGGAGGCAATACATCTACCCAGTGGGCTGTCACAGTCATATAGTCCTGAGTCTGCCCTGCTCCACTTGTCCACATGTCCGTGGTTAAGTGGACATTGGGTACAACTGCATTTTTTAGGACACTGGTGAGTCTTTTTCTGAGGTCTGTGTACATTCTCGGTATCGCCTGCCTAGAGAAATGGAACCTAGATGGTATTTGGTACCGGGGACACGGTACCTCAATCAAGTCTATAGTTGGCTCTGAATTAACGATGGATACCGGAACCACGTTTCTCACCGCCCAGGCTGCCAAGGCCTCAGTTATCCGCTTTGCAGCAGGATGACTGCTGTGATATTCCATCTTCCTCGCAAAAAGGACTGTTGGACAGTCAATTGCTTAATGGAAGTAGTACAAGTGGTCTTCCGACTTCCCCTCTGGGATGACGATCGACTCCCAGCAGCAACAACAGCAGCGCCAGCAGCAGTAGGCGTTACACTCAAGGATGCATCGGAGGAATCCCAGGCAGGAGAGGACTCGTCAGACTTGCCAGTGACATGGCCTGCAGGATTATTGGCTTTCCTGGGTAAGGAGGAAATTGACACTGAGGGAGTTGGTGGGGTGGTTTGCGTGAGCTTGGTTACAAGAGGAAGGGATTTACTGGTCAGTGGACTGCTTCCGCTGTCACCCAAAGTTTTTGAACTTGTCACTGACTTATGATGAATGCGCTGCAGGTGACATATAAGGGAGGATGTTCCGAGGTGGTTAACATCCTTACCCCTACTTATTACAGCTTGACAAAGGCAACACACGGCTTGACACCTGTTGTCCGCATTTGTGTTGAAATAATTCCACACCGAAGAGCTGATTTTTTTTTGTATTTTGACCAGGCATGTCAATGGCCATATTCCTCCCACGGACAACAGGTGTCTCCCTGGGTGCCTGACTTAAACAAACCACCTCAACCAGGGGTGTATTCAGGTGTCCGAGCGCCCCTGGCAAAGTAAAGGACTGGTGCCCCCCCCCCCCCCATATTTGAAATAGGGAAGGCACGTGTGCCAACAAAAGGGGGCGTGGCCACTCAATAGTACCCCAATTCAAATTACACCACAGTAGTGTGCCTTACTCACATTACACAGAACAGTACTGTACATTATTCACGTTATGCTACACAGTAGTACCCCTTATACACATTATGCCACACAGTAGTGCCCATATATATATATGGGAAGGCGTGCACGCTCCTGGGAAAGTGGGCGTGGCCTCACAATTTTATATTATGATATCAAACTATAAATATATAATCACACCCCCTACACATGCACACACACAATTAGCAGCCTTACACACAATACTCACAGTAGTTCTCATTACACATAATGTCCCCAGTATAGTGTCAGATGCACATAATGTCCCCCCAGTATAGTGCCAGTTACACATAATGACCCCAGTAGTGCAGTGCCAGATACACATAATGCCTCCAAGTATAGTGCCAGATACACATATGCCCCCACGGTGCCAGATAAAAATATGCCCCCACCGAGCCAGACACTCGTATGCCCCTACAGTGCCAGACACTCAAATGCCCCCACTTTACCGGACACTCAAATGCCCTCACAGTGCCGGACACTCAAATGCCCCCACAGTGCCAGATACACCTATGCCCCCACAGTGTCAGATACACCTATGCCCCCACAGTGTCAGATACACGTATGCCCCCACAGTGCCAGACACACATAGGCCCCCATGTTGATTTTACTATTAAAGGCAGAACTTTTAGGTAGATTCACTTTTAGAGGCGACAGCAGGGATGACCATTAATGATCAAAGAATGCAGCAACAGCCATTGTAATTGACGCCAGGGTCCAGCACCGCACCACAATACAGACAAGAAACTCTACATAAACTACACCACCCAGCAGCCGCTGCTGCATACTGTGATCATTACTGGGCATCCCTGCTGGTGAGAAACTACACGGGGGTGGGGGGATAGCTGCTGCCTCTAAAAGTGAATCTACCTACTGCCCGTGGGTGGCACCCCTGGATGGCGCCCCTCCTCGGCTGGCGCCCCTGGCGAGTGCCATCCTGGCTAATAGGAAGATACACCCCTGACCTCAACCATCAGAATCCTCCTTGTCAATTTCGTACTTCAACAGTGACATCTTCAATTTGACTATCAGGAACTGGACTGCGGGTGCTCCTTCCAGCACTTGCAGGGGGCGTGCAAATGGTGGAAGGCGCAAGCTCTTCCCGTCCAGTGTTGGGAAGGTCAGGCATCGCAACCGACACAATTGGACTCTCCTTGTGGATTTGGGATTTCGAAGAACGCACAGTTCTTTGCTGTGCTTTTGCCAGCTTAAGTCTTTTCTTTTCTCTAGCGAGAGGATGAGTGCTGCCATCCTCATGTGAAGCTGAACCACTAGCCGTGAACATAGGCTAGGGCCTCAGCCGTTCCTTGCCACTCCGTGTCGTAAATGGCATATTGGCAAGTTTACGCTTCTCATCAGACGCTTTTAATTTTGATTTTTGGGTCATTTTACTGAACTTTTGTGTTTTGGATTTTACCTGCTCTCTACTATGACATTGGGCATCGGCCTTGGCAGACGACGTTGATGGCATTTCATCGTCTCGGCCATGACTAGTGGCAGCAGCTTCAGCACGAGGTGGAAGTGGATCTTGATCTTTCCCTATTTTTTTAACCTCCACATTTTTGTTCTCCATATTTTAATGTGTGGAATTATATGCCAGTATCCATAGTCTAAAATAGTCCAAAATAGACTAAAAAAAAGCCACCACAGGTATACAATGTAGATGGATGGATAGTATACTTAATGGATGACGAGTGACGACACAGAGGTAGGTACAGCAGTGGCCTACCGTACTGCTATATACAGTATACTGGACCTGGTGGACACTGTCAGCAAACTGCTAAACTAGTCAAAAAAAAGCCACCACAGGTATACAATGTAGATGGATGGATAGTATACTTAATGGATGACGAGTGACGACACAGAGGTAGGTACAGCAGTGGCCTACCGTACTGCTATATACAGTATACTGGACCTGGTGGACACTGTCAGCAAACTGCTAAACTAGTCTAAAAAAAAAGCCACCACAGGTATACAATGTAGATGGATGGATAGTATACTTAATGGATGACGAGTGACGACACAGAGGTAGGTACAGCAGTGGCCTACCGTACTGCTATATACAGTATACTGGACCTGGTGGACACTGTCAGCAAACTGCTAAACTAGTCTAAAAAAAAGCCACCACAGGTATACAATGTAGATGGATGGATGGATAGTATACTTAATGGATGACGAGTGACGACACAGAGGTAGGTACAGCAGTGGCCTACCGTACTGCTATATACAGTATAATGGACCTGGTGGACACTGTCAGCAAACTGCTAAACTAGTCTAAAAAAAAGCCACCACAGTTATACAATGTAGATGGATGGATAGTATACTTAATGGATGACGAGTGACGACACAGAGGTAGGTACAGCAGTGGCCTACCGAACTGCTATATACAGTATACTGGACCTGGTGGACACTGTCAGCAAACTGCTAAACTAGTCTAAAAAAAAGCCACCACAGGTATACAATGTAGATGGATGGATAGTATACTTAATGGATGACGAGTGACGACACAGAGGTAGGTACAGCAGTGGCCTACCGTACTGCTATATACAGTATACTGGACCTAGTGGACACTGTCAGCAAACTGCTAAACTAGTCTAAAAAAAAGCCACCACAGGAGTGTTTTTCAGGCAGACAACGTATACTGGTGGTCACTGTCAGCAAAACTCTGCACTGTACTCCTCCTAACAGCTGCTCCCCAATCCTCCCCACAATTATAGTAATAAACAAGAAATCAGATCAACTGTCTTCTACTAGTATATAACCGGAGAGGACGCCAGCCACGTCCTCTCCCTATCATCTCCAATGCACGTGTGAAAATGGCAGCGACACGCGGCTGCTTATATAGAATCCGAATCTCGCGAGAATCCGACAGCGGGATGATGACGTTTGGGCGCGCTCGGGTTAACCGAGCCATACGGGAGAATCCGAGTATGGCTCGGACCCGTGTAAAAAGGGTAAAGTTCGGGGGGGTTCGGTTTCTCGGAAACCGAACCCGCTCATCACTAGCACAGTGTAACCTCTCCTGTCCTGTATCAGCCTTGTTATATGCACAGTGTAACCTCTCCTGTCCTGTATCAGCCTTGTTATATGCACAGTGTAACCTCTCCTCTCCTGTATCAGCCTTGTTATATGCACAGTATAACCTCTCCTCTCCTGTATCAGCCTTGTTATATGCACAGTATAACCTCTCCTCTCCTGTATCAGCCTTGTTATATGCACAGTATAACCTCTCCTCTCCTGTATCAGCCTTGTTATATGCACAGTATAACCTCTCCTCTCCCTTATCAGCCTTGTTATATGCACAGTATAACCTCTCCTCTCCCTTATCAGCCTTGTTATATGCACAGTGTAACCTCTCCTGTCCTGTATCAGCCTTGTTATATGCACAGTGTAACCTCTCCTCTCCTGTATCAGCCTTGTTATATGCACAGTGTAACCTCTCCTCTCCTGTATCAGCCTTGTTATATGCACAGTATAACCTCTCCTCTCCTGTATCAGCCTTGTTATATGCACAGTATAACCTCTCCTCTCCTGTATCAGCCTTGTTATATGCACAGTATAACCTCTCCTCTCCCTTATCAGCCTTGTTATATGCACAGTATAACCTCTCCTCTCCTGTATCAGCCTTGTTATATGCACAGTATAATCTCTCCTCTCCTGTATCAGCCTTGTTATGTGCACAGTGTAACCTCTCCTGTCCTGTATCAGCCTTGTTATATGCACAGTATAATCTCTCCTGTATCAGCCTTGTTATATGCACAGTGTAACCTCTCCTGTCCTGTATCAGCCTTGTTATATGCACAGTATAATCTCTCCTGTATCAGCCTTGTTATATGCACAGTATAACCTCTCCTCTCCCTTATCAGCCTTGTTATATGCACAGTATAACCTCTCCTCTCCTGTATCAGCCTTGTTATATGCACAGTGTAACCTCTCCTGTCCTGTATCAGCCTTGTTATATGCACAGTATAACCTCTCCTCTCCTGTATCAGCCTTGTTATATGCACAGTATAACCTCTCCTCTCCTGTATCAGTCTTGTTATATGCACAGTGTAACCTCTCCTCTCCTGTATCAGCCTTGTTATATGCACAGTATAACCTCTCCTCTCCTGTATCAGCCTTGTTATATGCACAGTATAACCTCTCCTCTCCTGTATCAGCCTTGTTATATGCACAGTGTAACCTCTCCTCTCCTGTATCAGCCTTGTTATATGCACAGTATAACCTCTCCTCTCCTGTATCAGTCTTGTTATATGCACAGTATAACCTCTCCTCTCCTGTATCAGCCTTGTTATATGCACAGTATAACCTCTCCTCTCCTGTATCAGCCTTGTTATATGCACAGTATAACCTCTCCTCTCCTGTATCAGCCTTGTTATATGCACAGTGTAACCTCTCCTCTCCTGTATCAGCCTTGTTATGTGCACAGTATAACCTCTCATGTCCTGTATCAGCCTTGTTATATGCACAGTATAACCTCTCCTCTCCTGTATCAGCCTTGTTATGTGCACAGTATAACCTCTCATGTCCTGTATCAGCCTTGTTATATGCACAGTGTAACCTCTCCTCTCCTGTATCAGCCTTGTTATGTGCACAGTAAAACCTCTCATGTCCTGTATCAGCCTTGTTATATGCACAGTGTAACCTCTCCTCTCCTGTATCAGCCTTGTTATATGCACAGTATAACCTCTCCTCTCCTGTATCAGCCTTGTTATATGCACAGTATAACCTCTCCTCTCCTGTATCAGCCTTGTTATATGCACAGTATAACCTCTCCTGTCCTGTATCAGTCTTGTTATATGCACAGTGTAACCTCTCCTCTCCTGTATCAGCCTTGTTATATGCACAGTGTAACCTCTCCTCTCCTGTATCAGCCTTGTTATATGCACAGTGTAACCTCTCCTCTCCTGTATCAGCCTTGTTATATGCACAGTATAACCTCTCCTGTCCTGTATCAGCCTTGTTATATGCACAGTATAACCTCTCCTCTCCTGTATCAGCCTTGTTATGTGCACAGTATAACCTCTCATGTCCTGTATCAGCCTTGTTATATGCACAGTGTAACCTCTCCTCTCCTGTATCAGCCTTGTTATATGCACAGTATAACCTCTCCTGTCCTGTATCAGCCTTGTTATATGCACAGTATAACCTCTCCTCTCCTGTATCAGCCTTGTTATATGCACAGTGTAACCTCTCCTCTCCTGTATCAGCCTTGTTATATGCACAGTGTAACCTCTCCTCTCCTGTATCAGCCTTGTTATATGCACAGTATAACCTCTCCTCTCCTGTATCAGCCTTGTTATATGCACAGTGTAACCTCTCCTCTCCTGTATCAGCCTTGTTATATGCACAGTATAACCTCTCCTGTCCTGTATCAGCCTTGTTATATGCACAGTATAACCTCTCCTCTCCTGTATCAGCCTTGTAATATGCACAGTATAACCTCTCCTGTCCTGTATCAGCCTTGTAATATGCACAGTATAACCTCTCCTCTCCTGTATCAGCCTTGTTGTATGCACACAGTGTCGGACTGGGGCATGGAGGGCCCACCGGGGGAATACAGTGGTAAGGGGCCCATGTTTAGGGGTGTGGCCAGTCTCTAGAGGGGGTGTGCCCTGCCGCCACATTGGTTTGCTTAACCATTTTGCAAGTGCTGGTCCCCTAGATAAAAATATACAGTAAATGCTGTAGTGCATGCAAGATAATGTACTAGATTAGTAACAGCACAGTATGGAACCTGATGCCCAGAGGAGGAGGAGGGCCCCCAGGCAGTAGGGCCCACCGGTGGTTTATCCTGCACCCCTGTGGGCCAGTCCGACCCTGTATGCACAGTATAACCTCTCCTGTCCTGTATCAGCCTTGTTGTATGCACAGTGTAACCTCTCCTGTCCTGTATCAGTCTTGTTATATGCACAGTGTAACCTCTCCTGTCCTGTATCAGTCTTGTTATGTGCACAGTATAACCTCTCTTCTCCTGTATCAGCCTTGTTATATGCACAGTATAACCAATATGTACATATGTAGGGAACTGGTCCCCATGTTTGTAGAGAACATGTATGTAGATCACAGGTCTCCATGTGTGTAGAGAACACATATGTAGGGCTCAGGTCCCTGTGTGTGTAGAAAATACATATGTATATCACAGGTCCCAAGTATGTAACGAGAACACACATGTGTAGATCACAGATCCCTGTGTGTATAAAGAACACATATGTAGAGCACAGGTCCCCATGTGTGTGTAGAGAACACGTATGTAGAGCACAAGTCCCCATGTGTGTGTAGAGAACACGTATGTAGAGCAAAGGTCTCTATATGTGTAGAGAACACGTATGTAGGGTATAGGTCCCCATGTGTGGAGAGAACAAGTATGTAGAGCACAGGTCCCCATGTGTGTAGAGAACACGTATGTAGGGCACAGGTCCCCATGTGTGTAGAGAACACTTATGTAGAGCACAGGGCACCATGTGTGTAGAGAACATGTATGTAGAACACTGGTATTTATATGTGTAAAGAACACGTATGTAGATCACAGGTCACCGCATGTGTAGAGAACACGTATTTAGAGCACAGGTACCCGTGTGTGTAGCGAACACGTCTGTAGAGCACAGGTACCTGTGTGTAGAGAACACATATGTAGATCACAGGTCCCCACGTGTAGAGAACACGTTTGTAGAGCACAGGTACCCGTGTGTGTAGAGAACACGTCTGTAGATCACAGGTCACCGCGTGTGTAGAGAACACGTTTGTAGAGAACAGGTACCGCGTGTGTAGAGAACACGTATGTAGATTACAGGTCATCGCGTGTGTAGAGAACACGTTTGTAGAGCACAGGTACCCGTGTGTGTAGAGAACACGTTTTTAGAGCACAGGTCACCGCATGTGTAGAGAACACGTATTTAGAGCACAGTTACCCGTGTGTGTAGAAAACACGTCTGTAGAGCACAGGTACCCGTGTGTGTACAGAACACGTCTGTAGAGCACAGGTCACCGAATGTGTAGAGAACAAGTATGTAGATCACAGGTCACCGCATGTAGAGAACACGTTTGTAGAGCACAGGTACCCGTGTGTGTAGAGAACACGTCTGTAGAGCACAGGTCACCGCGTGTGTAGAGAACACGTTTGTAGAGCACAGGTACCCGTGTGTGTAGAGAACACGTATGTAGATCACAGGTCACCGCGTGTGTAGAGAACACGTATGTAGAGCACAGGTACCCGTGTGTGTAGAGAACACGTTTGTAGAGCACAGGTACCCATGTGTGTAGAGAACACGTTTGTAGATCACAGGTACCCATGTGTGTAGAGAACACGTTTGTAGAGCACAGGTCACTGCATGTGTAGAGAACACGTATTTAGAGCACAGGTACCCGTGTGTGTAGAGAACACGTCTGTAGAGCACAGGTACCCGTGTGTGTAGAGAACACGTCTGTAGAGCACAGGTCACCGCATGTGTAGAGAACACGTATGTAGATCACAGGTCACTGCATGTAGAGAACACGTTTGTAGAGCAGAGGTACCCGTGTGTGTAGAGAACACGTCTGTAGAGCACAGGTACCCGTGTGTGTAGAGAACACGGTTGTAGAGCACAGGTACCCGTGTGTGTAGAGAACACATATGTAGATCACAGGTCACCGCGTGTGTAGAGAACACGTATGTAGAGCACAGGTACCCGTGTGTAGAGAACACGTTTGTAGAGCACAGGTACCCATGTGTGTAGAGAACACTTATGTAGAGCACAGGGCCTCATGTGTGTAGAGAACATGTATGTAGAACACTGGTATCTATATGTGTAAAGAACACGTATGTAGATCACAGGTCACCGCATGTGTAGAGAACACGTATTTAGAGCACAGGTACCCGTGTGTGTAGAGAACACGTCTGTAGAGCACAGGTACCTGTGTGTAGAGAACACATATGTAGATCATAGGTCCCCACGTGTAGAGAACACGTTTGTAGAGCACAGGTACCCGTGTGTGTAGAGAACACGCCTGTAGATCACAGGTCACCGCGTGTGTAGAGAACACGTTTGTAGAGCACAGGTATCCGTGTGTGTAGAGAACACGTTTGTAGAGCACAGGTACCCATGTGTGTAGAGAACACGTTTGTAGAGCACAGGTCACCGCATGTGTAGAGAACACGTTTGTAGAGCACAGGTACCCATGTGTGTAGAGAACACGTCTGTAGAGCACAGGTCACCACATGTGTAGAGAACACGTTTGTAGATCACAGGTCACCGCATGTAGAGAACACGTTTGTAGAGCACAGGTACCCGTGTGTGAAAAGAACACGTCTGTAGATCACAGGTCACCACGTGTGTAGAGAACACGTTTGTAGAGCACAGGTACCCGTGTGTGTAGAGAACACGTATGTAGATCACAGGTCACCGCGTGTGTAGAGAACACGTTTGTAGAGCACAGGTACCCGTGTGTGTAGAGAACACATCTGTAGATCACAGGTCACCGCGTGTGTAGAGAACACGTTTGTAGAGCACAGGTACCCGTGTGTGCAGAGAACACGTATGTAGATCACAGGTCACCGCGTGTATAGAGAACACGTTTGTAGAGCACAGGTACCCGTGTGTGTAGAGAACACGTTTGTAGAGCACAGGTACCCATGTGTGTAGAGAACACGTTTGTAGAGCACAGGTCACCGCATGTGTAGAGAACACGTATTTAGAGCACAGGTACCCGTGTGTGTGTAGAAAACACGTCTGTAGAGCACAGGTACCCGTGTGTGTAGAGAACACGTCTGTAGAGCACAGGTCACCGCATGTGTAGAGAACACATATGTAGATCACAGGTCACCGCATGTAGAGAACACGTTTGTAGAGCACAGGTACCCGTGTGTGTAAAGAACAAGTCTGTAGATCACAGGTCACCACGTGTGTAGAGAACATGTTTGTAGAGCACAGGTACCCGTGTGTGTAGAGAACACGTTTGTAGATCACAGGTCACCGCGTGTGTAGAGAACACGTTTGTAGAGCACAGGTACCCGTGTGTGTAGAGAACACGTATGTAGATCACAGGTCACCGCGTGTGTAGAGAACACGTATGTAGAGCACAGGTACCCGTGTGTGTAGAGAACACGTTTGTAGAGCACAGGTACCCATGTGTGTAGAGAACACGTTTGTAGAGCACAGGTACCCATGTGTGTAGAGAACACGTTTGTAGAGCACAGGTCACTGCATGTGTAGAGAACACGTATTTAGAGCACAGGTACCCGTGTGTGTAGAGAACACGTCTGTAGAGCACAGGTACCCGTGTGTGTAGAGAACACGTCTGTAGAGCACAGGTCACCGCATGTGTAGAGAACACGTATGTAGATCACAGGTCACTGCATGTAGAGAACACGTTTGTAGAGCAGAGGTACCCATGTGTGTAGAGAACACGTCTGTAGAGCACAGGTACCCGTGTGTGTAGAGAACACGGTTGTAGAGCACAGGTACCCGTGTGTGTAGAGAACACATATGTAGATCACAGGTCACCGCGTGTGTAGAGAACACGTATGTAGAGCACAGGTACCCGTGTGTAGAGAACACGTTTGTAGAGCACAGGTACCCATGTGTGTAGAGAACACTTATGTAGAGCACAGGGCACCATGTGTGTAGAGAACATGTATGTAGAACACTGGTATCTATATGTGTAAAGAACACGTATGTAGATCACAGGTCACCGCATGTGTAGAGAACACGTATTTAGAGCACAGGTACCCGTGTGTGTAGAGAACACGTCTGTAGAGCACAGGTACCTGTGTGTAGAGAACACATATGTAGATCATAGGTCCCCACGTGTAGAGAACACGTTTGTAGAGCACAGGTACCCGTGTGTGTAGAGAACACGCCTGTAGATCACAGGTCACCGCGTGTGTAGAGAACACGTTTGTAGAGCACAGGTATCCGTGTGTGTAGAGAACACGTTTGTAGAGCACAGGTACCCATGTGTGTAGAGAACACGTTTGTAGAGCACAGGTCACCGCATGTGTAGAGAACACGTATTTAGAGCACAGGTACCCGTGTGTGTAGAAAACACGTCTGTAGAGCACAGGTACCCGTGTGTGTAGAGAACACGTCTGTAGAGCACAGGTCACCACATGTGTAGAGAACACGTTTGTAGATCACAGGTAACCGCATGTAGAGAACACGTTTGTAGAGCACAGGTACCCGTGTGTGTAAAGAACATGTCTGTAGATCACAGGTCACCACGTGTGTAGAGAACACGTTTGTAGAGCACAGGTACCCGTGTGTGTAGAGAACACGTATGTAGATCACAGGTCACCGCGTGTGTAGAGAACACGTTTGTAGAGCACAGGTACCCGTGTGTGTAGAGAACACATCTGTAGATCACAGGTCACCGCGTGTGTAGAGAACACGTTTGTAGAGCACAGGTACCCGTGTGTGCAGAGAACACGTATGTAGATCACAGGTCACCGCGTGTATAGAGAACACGTTTGTAGAGCACAGGTACCCGTGTGTGTAGAGAACACGTTTGTAGAGCACAGGTACCCATGTGTGTAGAGAACACGTTTGTAGAGCACAGGTCACCGCATGTGTAGAGAACACGTATTTAGAGCACAGGTACCCGTGTGTGTGTAGAAAACACGTCTGTAGAGCACAGGTACCCGTGTGTGTAGAGAACACGTCTGTAGAGCACAGGTCACCGCATGTGTAGAGAACACATATGTAGATCACAGGTCACCGCATGTAGAGAACACGTTTGTAGAGCACAGGTACCCGTGTGTGTAGAGAACACTTATGTAGAGCACAGGGCCTCATGTGTGTAGAGAACATGTTTGTAGAGCACAGGTACCCGTGTGTGTAGAGAACACGTTTGTAGATCACAGGTCACCGCGTGTGTAGAGAACACGTTTGTAGAGCACAGGTACCCGTCTGTGTAGAGAACACATCTGTAGATCACAGGTCACCGCGTGTGTAGAGAACACGTTTGTAGAGCACAGGTACTTGTGTGTGTAGAGAACACGTATGTAGATCACAGGTCACCGCGTGTGTAGAGAACACGTTTGTAGAGCACAGGTATCCGTGTGTGTAGAGAACACGTTTGTAGAGCACAGGTACCCATGTGTGTAGAGAACACGTTTGTAGAGCACAGGTCACCGCATGTGTAGAGAACACGTATTTAGAGCACAGGTACCCGTGTGTGTAGAGAACACGTCTGTAGAGCACAGGTCACCGCATGTGTAGAGAACACGTATGTAGATCACAGGTCACCGCGTGTGTAGAGAACACGTTTGTAGAGCACAGGTACCCGTGTGTGTAGAGAACATGTATGTAGATCACAGGTCACCACGTGTGTAGAGAACATGTATGTAGAGCACAGGTGTGTAGAGAACATGTCTGTAGAGCACAGGACCCGTGTGTGTAGAGAACACGCATATACTGTAGGGATGAGCGGGTTCGGTTCCTCGGAATCCGAACCCGCCCGAACTTCAGTTTTTTTTACACGGGGCCGAGCGACTTGGATCTTCCCGACTTGCTCGGTTAACCCGAGCGCGCCCGAACGTCATCATCCCGCTGTCGGATTCTCGCGAGGCTCGGATTCTATCGCGAGACTCGGATTCTATATAAGGAGCCGCGCGTCGCCGCCATTTTCACACGTCCATTGAGATTCATAGGGAGAGGACGTGGCTGGCGTCCTCTCCGTTTATAGAGAAGAGAGTGAGACAGTAGAGAGAGACACAGTAGTAATTTTGGGGAGCATTAGGAGGAGTACTAGTAGTTACTTGCTGAAGTGATAGATAGTGTGACTGTATTATCTGACTTGTGGGGGAGACACTGACAGTGGGGAGCAGTTAGAGTCTGAGAGCAGGACTCAGGAGTACATATAACGTACAGTGCACACTTTTGCTGCCAGAGTGCCACACTGCCATTGTGACCACACTGACCACCAGTGTAATATATATTGTGATTGTCTGCTTAGGAGTACTACTTGCAAGTTGCTGATAGTGTGACCAGTGACCTGACCACCAGTTTAATAATCACCACCAGTGAGTTTAATATATATATATATATATATATATATATATATATAATTGTATATAATATATATATAATATTGTATACCACCTACCCGTGGTTTTTTTCTTTCTTTCTTCTTTATACATACTACTATAGTAGC